>NC_040244.1:3339950-3672708 GCF_001444195.1 Xiphophorus couchianus | reverse complement strand
GTTGTTTGGACGCCGAACGTCATCTTAGCATTTGCGTGCTAGATGGATCATTATCAGCTGCGACCACAAGAGGGCGGTAGAGGAACAAAAAGAAAATCATCTTTGTTTATTACAGTGGGCTCTTTGCACCTGCCGCGCTGACGTCACAACCGCATGCGCAAATGCGGCTCTTTTTTTCCGCTTTGAGTTACCATGACAGCTAGAAAAGACAAAGTGTTATTTCAGACGAAAATAAAACCATACTTCCTACACTGTCAAAAATATCCGTAAATTTTACAGTTAAATAAAGTAAACCATGAAAATTTAAAACCGTAAATTGGAAATCAGTTTTAGACTGTTTCTTTAACAAGTAATTACCGTAAATAAGATAATTAGGAAAAAATGTCATTTTTACTGGGGGGGGGTTATCAGAAAATTTACATTGCCCTGCTGTTAAAAAAAGTCTTGTAATACTTTTAACAGTAATATGCTGTAATTTTTCTAGTAGTACATACTGTAGTTTTTGCACTCATCTTTAATATAGTTAGTAGCTGTTAAAAATGCAAACTGTTGTGACAATTACAGAAACATACCGTAATTTTTCTAGCAATGTATACCGTAGTTTTTGTATTCAATAATTATAAAGTATACAGTTCAAAACTGTTCAATATGCATACTGCTGTGGCAATTACAAAAATATACTATAATTTTTCTAGCAGTGTATATCGTAATTTTTACATTTATAATTAATCTAAAGTATACAGTTCAAAACTGTTCAATATGCATACTGTTGTGGAAATGAAAACAAAAATTGTAGTAGCGCTGTAACCTTTGCATTTAATTCTCCTGATAGCCTAAATTATGTAAAAATAAACAAATACTTGCAATCGTCTTAAGTTGTGGGTCCTGAATCTGGAATCTATTAAAGTTTGACTTTTTGAATGGAATTATGGAAATTAAATATCTTTCCACGAAATGTTCTGTACTGTAAATTATCTTGTTGCCAATATTGGATTTTTTTCATTAACAAATAAATTAAAATAATCTGTACTCAGTCACAGAAAATGTTTTAGAGATATTTGTAGTCTATATTGTAATATAATTTATTCGGTTTAGCAAAAGTCATGTAAGTCAAGTTTCCTGCCTGTAGACCTGGCAGGCAGCCTGTAGTCAGTCTTAATTAATGGGGCCACTGCACCTGGTCCGCGCGGACAGGCGAACTTGAGTTCTGGCGGAACTTTGGAAGCGGTGGATTTGAGCGGACCGATCAGCGCGCTGCATTTGAGGACCCGTCGCACTCGGTGGTTGGCGTTTTTGTCCAGCTATTCCGCTCAGATTGTGCAGAGACTTCATCATCCAACCTTCTCCGTCTGATCGGCTCTCGTTCTCAGGTAAGGAAATATTGCGGAACATTTCAGAAAACAAATAGTTTGAGTTGCATTCGGTTGGTTGAAAAGACATTTCAGGGGAAACGAGGAGAAAAAGAAGTTGTGGAAAGTTAGCCTCTCCACAAAGCTATTGCTTACATCCGTTTTGTATCGCCATCGCTGTAAGCTATCCATCGAAGTAATATATTTAAGATGTATTCATGCAACCTGTGTGCAGAAACAGTTAAATCTGTTAAAGCCTTTGTTCTCCATCGCAAACTGCATCGCAACGAACCGAGGCGTATGTTCAAGTGCGTTCACTTCTATCGTCATCATAATAGCATGCCAAGAGTTGCTCTGGACACAAGTTCAGGGGATTAAGTTCAGGTCAGTGTTTAATACTTTAGAGAACTTTAATGTTTGTTCACCAGGCACGCCCCCTTGTCTTGGCCGTGACATCTTCGAGGGTGTCCTCTCATACGATGTCGCCCTTTATCTCAAATACACGATTGTCCAAAAAGAAATGGCTGACATACACAATTTTGAACAGGCGCATCAGACAATTCAAATACAAAGCAACAGATGCTTGTTCCAAACCTTGTGCCGTCACTCCAAAAGCACTGAAACTCAGTGGACAAGCAGTACAAAACTGGAATTTCTTGAGACTGTTGCCTCTGTTAATTGGTGATAAGGTGCAGGATTCACAAGATGATATTAACATTGCAGCTTAAGGATATCGTTGACCTGATTTGTGCTCAGCAAATGTCCAATCCTCAGGTTGCATATTTGAATGTTCTCATCCGGGAATATTTGGAAACCAGGAAGGTATTGTTTCCAGATAACGCAGCGAGACCTAAACATCATTATTTACAGCACTATCCAGGGCCAATTCCGAAATGCGGTCCACTCATCGGGCTCCGGACCATGCGGTTCGAGAGCAAACATAGTTACTTCAAAAGATGTGCCAGACAACTGAAAAACTTCAAACATCTGTGTTTGACTCTTTCAGAGAGACATCAAATGTTACAGGCCTTTCTTTCTGCCGGAACAGTGACTCTCCCAACCTTGCAAATAAAAGATGGCTCACCATTTTATTTAGAACTTTACAGTGAGGATACAATGACTCCCACAGACGTGCAGTATAATGGAATAACGTACAAGAAGGGCCAATTAGTAGTCAGTAGGAATGATGAGTCACTGGAGTTTGTTGAACTCATCCTTACATTGGTGAAGGATGAATCTGCACTTCGTGTTCTGATGAGAGTGTATCGTGGAGAATTTCTTCCACACTACCACATGTACTTTGTAAAGGATGAAAGAAGAAGATTAGAATGCAGGCGCATTAGTAAACCGATTGACACGTGGCCATTATCATCTTGCATAAAAGATGGGAATCGGTTTGTACCATTAAAGCACAGTGTTTTGGCAGCGTAAAGGCTTGATATTAACGGTTCAGAGATCAACCTTTTTTTAGTTTTCTGTATTTCAACAGATACGACGGATACACAAAAGGACATCCACGATGCCGTTCGAGCAGCGCTTCCTGGTCTTTCACGGGAAGTTTTGGCCGCTTTAGAGGACGTTTCGGAGAAACTCGGCACCGCAACCGCAGACGATTTCCAGTATATCACCGAAGGAGACTTGCAGCCTGTGCCGAAGCCCATTCGGGCCAGAAGACCGGTCGCTGCACGGGCCCAAAATAGTAAGTATTTTGAGATAAAGTCTTGTGTAACGTTAGCATAAAAACATGTGCTTTACACCTAACTACAGATCCAAATTGAAAATGAAAGGTCAACAAAGACACATTTCAGTCATATTTCATATGTTTGTTTATTTGACAAGGACAACAATGTACAGCTTCTCATTCACACCTGGTAGTTCCTGTGCAGGGGACACACAACAGTCTGCTAGAAAAGGAACAATTCTCTAACATTACTTTACACAAGTAATTTTGATATCACTAACACAATTTAAAAGATGAAAAGCCAAACCTATGTAGTGGTATTTGTAGAAGTTTGAAGGCATTAGTTGTCAGTCGCTCGGTCGGCACAACGGATAGCTCGTGACCCGTTATCATAATTTTGTAAGCAAAATCCGCTCAGCGGTACTTGTACAAGTTCGAATCGATCAGTTTTCAGTCGCTCGGTCAGCGTCTGTGCCTCGGACACACGCAACATGGGTTCGAGTCCAGCTCGTTACATGTTATCATTATTTTGTAAGCAAAATGGGCTTAGCGGTACTTGTACAAGTTCGAATCGATCAGTTTTCAGTCGCTCGGTCGGCACAACGGATAGCGTTTGCGCTTTGGACACACGAGTCCTTTGTTCGAGTCCAGCTCGTTACCCGTTATCATTATTTTGTAAGCAAAATGGGCTTAGCGGTACTTGTACAAGTTCGAATCGATCAGTTTTCAGTCGGCACAACGGATAGCGTTTGCGCTTTGGACACATGAGTCCTTTGTTCGAGTCCAGCTCGTTACCCGTTATCATTATTTTGTAAGCAAAATGGGCTTAGCGGTACTTGTACAAGTTCGAATCGATCAGTTTTCAGTCGCCCGGTCGGCACAACGGATAGCGTTTGCGCTTTGGACACACGAGTCCTTTGTTCGAGTCCAGCTCGTTACCCGTTATCATTATTTTGTAAGCAAAATGGGCTTAGCGGTACTTGTACAAGTTCGAATCGATCAGTTTTCAGTCGCTCGGTCGGCACAACGGATAGCGTTTGCGCCTTGGACACACGAGTCCTTTGTTCGAGTCCAGCTCGTTACATGTTATCATTATTTTGTAAGCAAAATGGGCTTAGCGGTACTTGTACAAGTTCGAATCGATCAGTTTTCAGTCGCTCGGTCGGCACAACGGATAGCGGTTGCGCTTTGGACACATGAGTCCTTTGTTCGAGTCCAGCTCGTTACACGTTATCATTATTTTGTAAGCAAAATGGGCTTAGCGGTACTTGTACAAGTTCGAATCGATCAGTTTTCAGTCGCTCGGTCGGCACAACGGATAGCGTTTGCCCTTTGGACACATGAGTCCTTTGTTCGAGTCCAGCTCGTTACACGTTATCATTATTTTGTAAGCAAAATGGGCTTAGCGGTACTTGTACAAGTTCGAATCGATCAGTTTTCAGTCGCTCGGTCGGCACAACGGATAGCGTTTGCGCTTTGGACACATGAGTCCTTTGTTCGAGTCCAGCTCGTTACCCGTTATCATTATTTTGTAAGCAAAATGGGCTTAGCGGTACTTGTACAAGTTCGAATCGATCAGTTTTCAGTCGCTCGGTCGCCACAACGCATAGCGTTTGCGCTTTGGACACATGAGTCCTTTGTTCGAGTCCAGCTCGTTACCCGTTATCATTATTTTGTAAGCAAAATGGGCTTAGCGGTACTTGTACAAGTTCGAATCGATCAGTTTTCAGTCGCTCGGTCGGCACAACGGATAGCGTCTGTGCCTTGGACACATGCACCATGGGTTCGAGACCAGGTCATGCCTTTTAGATATTATGTGAAAAATGCTGTAGTATTTGTATACGTTTGAGCGACTCATTTATTGGGTGCTCTGGTGGCACAGTGGTTTGAGACTGTGCATGTGGCCCAGTTGCCCCGGGTTCAAGGCTCGCGCCGAGAGTGAGTGAGTGAGTGAGTGAGTGAGTGAGTGAGTGAGTGAGTGAGTGAGTGAGTGAGTGAGTGAGTGAGTGAGTGAGTGAGTGAGTGAGTGAGTGAGTGAGTGAGTGAGTGAGTGAGTGAGTGACTCCGTTTTGCCATCTTGGGGGCCTCTCCCTCTACTTAGAGTTGAGTGAGGGGGCTCCCTCTCTCCGCCTAGCTTGAGCGAGTGACCCTGGGGGCCTCTCCCTCTACTTAGAGTTGAGTGAGGGGGCTCCCTCTCTCCGCCTAGCTTGAGCGAGTGACCCTGGGGGCCTCTCCCTCTACTTAGAGTTGAGTGAGGGGGCTCCCTCTCTCCGCCTAGCTTGAGCGAGTGACCCTGGGGGCCTCTCCCTCTACTTAGAGTTGAGTGAGGGGGCTCCCTCTCTCCGCCTAGCTTGAGCGAGTGACCCTGGGGGCCTCTCCCTCTACTTAGAGTTGAGTGAGGGGGCTCCCTCTCTCCGCCTAGCTTGAGCGAGTGACCCTGGGGGCCTCTCCCTCTACTTAGAGTTGAGTGAGGGGGCTCCCTCTCTCCGCCTAGCTTGAGCGAGTGACCCTGGGGGCCTCTCCCTCTACTTAGAGTTGAGTGAGGGGGCTCCCTCTCTCCGCCTAGCTTGAGCGAGTGACCCTGGGGGCCTCTCCCTCTACTTAGAGTTGAGTGAGGGGGCTCCCTCTCTCCGCCTAGCTTGAGCGAGTGACCCTGGGGGCCTCTCCCTCTACTTAGAGTTGAGTGAGGGGGCTCCCTCTCTCCGCCTAGCTTGAGCGAGTGACCCTGGGGGCCTCTCCCTCTACTTAGAGTTGAGTGAGGGGGCTCCCTCTCTCCGCCTAGCTTGAGCGAGTGACCCTGGGGGCCTCTCCCTCTACAAGTAATTCCAAAGCCTCTTCAGCATTCATCAGCTTCTGTGTCCTCTTCCCCATCTTGATTCTTGCAAACTAAAAAGCTGAGTGAATGTCCAGATATTTATACTCCACAGCACAAAAGGCAGCATGCAAATTTGCATGTGCAAAGTCTCCCAGATCTGGGAACCACCAGAAGTAGTTATTTTCAAAATTTCTATCCTGTTCCAAGGACAATCAGCGTGAAAGTTGATGTAGTGAGTTTGGCTCTCCTCCCCCCTGCTCATCTACAGGGATGCTAATTAGACCATTCAGAGTCGTCAGTTTGGCCACATTTGGATGCTAATAACCCAGTTTGGCCCTCTCTCGGTAGCTCTAGGAAGATACCCAATCTGGCCCCTCTTGGTAGAGATAGGAATTTCTCAAATCCTGGTAGTCCTAGTGTTAAATGATAGTTACGTAGTCTTTCTTTATAGATGTCACAATGAACGTGGAGTTGAGTTTTACGCTTTTTCATTCTGCCCTACGGCAGAGTTGTCTTGCAGATCTAACTGTTTGTGTATTTCTCCATGGAGCTTTCTTCCTGCCAACACAACCTTCATTTTAATTGGTGCAATGGAATCAATAATATCTGAGACTTTAGACTGAAAATCATTCACCAACTTATCTACATCATTACAGCTTAAGGGTGAGGAAGAAGAGTAGATTTGATTAAAAGTTTCTGCTGTGTTTTCAGTGAGGGAACGTTTTGTGATGGTTGCTGTTTGTCCAAGTGGGTTAAAAGATAAAGAACTTTCAAAGATAACAGGAAGTGATCCGACAGGCGACATCAGTTACAGAGAGATTGGAAATATTCATACCCTTACTGATAACCAGGTCCAGTGTGTCTCCTTGAGTGTGTGTTGCTTGTTTGACATGTTGTGTTAGACCAAAAGTCTCTAAAATATTAGCAAGCTTTTTTGCCCCTCTGTCTTGGGGGTTGTCAACATGAATGTTGAAATCACCGACAATTATTAAACAATCATAATCAATACATATAAGAGATAGAAGCTCATTCAAGTCAGTTAAGACATTTTCCACAAAAGTTGGAGTTTTGTATAGAGTTACAGTCAAAGTTCATTTGTGGCCTTTAACCTCAATTCCAAGATACTCAAAAGAGGTGAAGTGACCCAAAGAGATTTTACTACAATTTATGGTATTCTTAAATATTGAAGCCATGCCTCCTCCTTTTTTGTGTTTTTTATTCTCACTGAAGAAATTGTAGTTAGGAGGCGCAGATTCAGTTAGTACGATCGATTCATTATTATCATTCAACCATGTTTCTGTCAGAAACATAACATCGATATTATGCTCAGTGATGAAATCATTAATTAATAGAGCTTTAGCACAGAGATCTTGTATTTAAAAGAGCGAGTTTAAGTGACTTGGAGGCCAAGAGTTCTTCAGTCTGAGGTTCCTTTAGGCAGGGGATCAGTCTGATGTTTGAATTAAAGCAGCTGTATTTTATGTTTCTGTTTCTTGTAAATTTTCTTGTAGTTATCCGGACAGGTAATGTCCCGTTCTGCAGTGCCGGGGGGCCAGACACATTCTGGAGCAAGAAGGGTGTAAAGATAAAGTCTGGACCCCGGCCTCAGACCTCAGAAACGCAGAGTGATGGATCCTCTGGAAAGTTAGAGTCAGGTGGCTTAAATGAAGTGAGGTCTGCTACGTGAGCACTAAGGAGAGACGCCCCAAGTAAAACCTGTTGATTCATTCCATCTGTAAATTTAAGAAACTCCGGTCCAGAAGACATTTCTTCATGTGTATCTTGTGAATCCTGTGAATGAGTGGGTGAGCAGAGAGGGAGGGGGGAAGGAGGAAGGGAACCAGTCGCTCTGTCTTCAGTCGATGTATCAGTTTGTTTTTGTTCCTGATAAGCAGAGTGTTTCTTCCTAGTCAGAAATCCTTGAGCCTGTTCTTCTGAAGTGATGATCACGTTGCTGTCCTTGTTGATAAAATGAAAAAGATGTGCAGTGAGTGGCTTTATCCCAGGTTTTGAAATTGTTTCCTGGTATGTCAGCTGTTGCTGGAGAGGTTGTCAGACATACCACAGCCCTGATGGTAAATGCTAAAGGCAAACATGGAAACGTGTGTGGGGTTCCTCAAGTTCCTCAGTGCACTTTTATTCATTATTTTTATGATTCACCCTAACCTAACTTAAAGGGAGTAATTTAGTTCAGGAGCTATAAATACAAAGAGAGAGATACTGGGGGTTAATTTATTTATTCAGCTTTAGTTTGTCAATGTTGGCTCTAAATGAAGTAGAAAATAGCCATGTTTTTTTGTTGTTGTCTAGGACTCTCCCTGCACATGTTAATTTAACCGCCATAAAACCATGAGACCAAATCAGAAAAGAGGAAGAACAGGGTGAAGCTTTTAAAGGTGGGAAAATAAATAATGCCCAGAAATGTACATAATTTCTTGTTCTATTTATCTAGACCTCGACTAAACTTAAATTAAATTCCAGACGTTTCCAAACTGAATAGAAACTCTGACACAGTTAACTGGGTGTAGGACAGCCAGCCTACCTCAGTGAGAGTGGTTTAGCTCAGGAGGCAAAAACCTCAAAAGCCAAATTAAATAGTCATATGAGAGACTATTGCTCTACCACTGACAGATAGAGCAAGTTATCTTTTTTATTCAGCTTTAGTTGGTAAGCACAATCTAAATGAAGAAGAAAATATGGACACATCTGACACTCCATGGCATTGGTAGGCAGATTGTGGGAGGTGGCACAGATTTGAGGTAAACTTTTATCTAGTTTTTTAAGAGTTATTGTTTGATCAATATAGCAGTGTCTTCTTTTTGTTCTTCAGGATGATCCCAGTAATCGTGTAAGGAGCGAGGATATAGAGAAATTTTATTTGAACGACAAATCCTTTATGGTTGTAGATGCCGGCAGCTATGTGAGCAAAATAGATTTTTCAGGTCTGTGTGAACACCCATTTAATCTCAGCTGCTACTTTGCTGCTACTGAAAATTAGAGAAAATGTGTGTTTTTTTTTCCATGCAGTGATGTTACAGACGGACCTCACCACAGGGAAACAAAGAAGAATCCAACGCAACTTTAATCTTGAGAATAGGTGAGATATTGGGATCCATTTGACTACAGCACTGTCATTTCAGTTTGATTTTACACTAAATGAAAGTGAAACCATGGCTATAGTTCAGACTTTGCTCCTCCCACAGGTGTTCCTGTTTCTGTTCTCCACCTGTTTCCTGGGAACATTTGGATGCTACAGCTCCTTACCAGGTAAAAACTGAGAAAACTTCTAAGTCACATTATAGGTGACATACACATGGGCTGGTGTAGCTCACAAGGCTACATTTTTTGACATGCAGAAATTTTACTCTAATTTAATTAAGTATATTTATGATATTTATGCATTTTTAACCCTTTATACTGCTCACGCCTTAAACCTCAACGTCTTTTGTGTTGCACAGTTGATTCCACTGGATAAACGCACCCCAGAGTATCAGGATGTGGCTCATTATATCACACATAATGGACTCCTGAATAAGACCATAGTATCAATAACAAGGATACAAAACATGGACCTCTGGGAAATGTATTGCAGGTAAGAAAGGCTTTTAAATGTAAGTGCATTATATTTTTTCTTTCCTCCAGCTTGAAAACAAACATAGGAAAGTTTTTATTTATTTTTTACTTTTAGAAAAACGAAACAACTAATGAGGCTTCAGGGTACCAACAGCATTCAAGAGAGATGGCTTTTCCACGGCACTGACAGTGAAAATATTGCCAGCATTTGCACAAATAACTTTGATTTATGGTTGGCTGGACAACATGGGAAACTTTATGGCAAAGGTAATGAAATCAATATAGAAACCTTATTATTGTGTGTGTGTGGGGGGTTGTGCGTGGGAGTATACTTGTATATATTGCATTTAGAGGACCACTTTCACCCTTTTTACCATCAAAGCGGGGCCATTTGCAGAACGTGAGGACCTCAACCTCACTTTTTTGCACTTCTACTACGCTGTACTCAATAGATTTTATGGTATGATGTGAATTAAGTTTTGGTTAAGTTTAGGATTAGGAATAGAATTGTTAGGTAAAATGTCATAGGCATAAATGTAGTTACTAAAGTGAATAGAATTCAGTAAAAAGCATGTGTGTAATGTCACAAAGCTTCTTTTTAAGCTGATCAAATCATTTCTTTTTCTTTTTCTCTCTGCAGGGATATATTTTACCACGTGTGCATTCTATGCAAACACATACAGTAGCATCAGGAGAGCTTCAACAAACGGTAAACTCACTAAAGTGATCTTTCTTGCTCGGGTGATGGTTGGGAAATTGAAACTTGGAGAGTTTTATTTCTCTAAACCAGATCATGGAAGCCTTTTCACGACAGCTGTGTGGATGATCTCGACGATCCGATGATATTCATCACATTTGATCCAAATCAGATACTGTATATCCGGAATATCTTATTGAGTATGAACTTTAGTCTGTTGAGGAGAGTTTTTACAGGAAAAGCTCCACACATTTCATTAGAAGCCCAGATTTAATAATATACAGTGGAGACTGTTTGTTTTATAACTACCGGTAATTTATTAGATTTTTTTTTTTTGTATTTTCTTTAGAAGTTTATGATTTTACAAAATGTTACAATCACAAAATGAAGATTTAGGTATTCAAAAGAAAACTCTGTTGCCGAACCACATCAACGCTTCTTCATTCCTGTTTTAACCTCTTTTGGTCCATTAAGGCCTCCTGCTTCTTGACTGCATGAGTGGAAGAAACATGCAGATGCATATTTATATTATAAGTCATTAACATAAATTATTATCAATCTTTTTTTCTGAAGTATTAGGTAGGTCCTGGCCTCTACCAAAATCCTAAATAGAAGGATTTTGCAGACGTTCTTGCAGATTTTCTCGTACGGCTTTTGACAATTCCACAAAAAAAAATCTTAAGCTCCAACATGCTGTACAGTCTTTTAATGCAAATTATTAACAAAAGTAAACATCTGCTTACCTTTTGCTTTTCTACTGCTGACAGTAGAAAAGCCAATAAAGCCAAAAGTGGCTTTATTGCCAATAAACGCTCAAAAGGAGGGAATGAGAGCCAAGCAGCAGAAAACATTAAAGCTTAAACTTCCCCACATTAGTTTATAGCGGCAATTACTCTGAGGAATAAAAGGATATTCTGTAAAAATCAATCTTCATATACAGAGAGAGATTTTTCAACATAAATGTGTGTTTGATTAGAAATATTATGGTAATTGAAACCCTGAGGGGAAAAGGGAATTGCAATCTGAAATGATATTTTTAAAAAGACTCTTAATGTTACCACCCTGCTAGCTAAAATGATTAAATATTTCGAAAATAGAGTTTGATGTAAATTCGTTTTTTTTGGATTGATACCGCAGAATTTAATGTAAAAAAAAGAGATGTAAAATATATCAAATTAGATGGACTTCATAAAAACTGCCAGCAGAGTGCGCTGTTGTATCAAGAAGGAGCTGTGCATAAACGTATGTCACCAAATCAGCAATCACATTCACTTTTATAAGCAAATATCTGAGAAACTATGTATGAGACTTTATTTATTTATTCTTATCATATGCCACATGAATTAAAACAAAATTACAATCCAATTTTTTCTTTGTGTTTCTTGCTATTCTGTTTTTTGTGTATTGTTCAATTCTAAACCATCGCATTACTACTATTATTATTTCTGAGCTAGAATGCAATCACCTCGAACATTACTTTAAATTAATTTTATGCTATTCACGTAAGAGCTTTCTATCTGCAAATGAAAACCTCATACTTCATCCTCGGTTTTTTACATTTTGATTAAATACCCAAACATTTTGGGCTAACTTGGAAAAGATGAGGGGGGGGGAGAGAAGTTTGAAACTTCGAAACCATTTCTGAGTGTCTTCCAAGCTATTAACTGAGTGATGTTTGATCTCTTCTTAAATATTTACCGCTTGGTGTTTTCCAAGGCTGCCTTTTTATCTACAAACACTTTGATGTCTGTTGGATTGGATGGTATCAACATGCTGATAATGGCTCCGTATCCATCTCTAATTAGCTCATCGGGATGTGTGTGTGTGTGTGTGTGTGTGTCACTGACTGATTGTCAGTCATTATGCTCTGTTGTTTGTAGGGGAATTAAACTGGACTGAGAGTTTAAAGATCTCAGGCATGTTTTCATCAGCTTTTCCCTCCTTTGCTTTCTCAGAAGCTGTTCAGCCAATGGATCAATGTGTTTTTATACACACGTTAGAGGTTTAATTGGCTTAATCTGTATATGTACACCTGTAGAATAAAACACCGCTATATATTTCTTTTTGCCATACTTCATAGCAAACTGAGATTTTAACACCTTGCAACCAAACATCTAATTTTAGTTTATGTTGCTAATTGTTGCTTTGTTTAGATATTGCAACTAGAAGAATTTAAAAAAGCAGTGAAAAACAGACTTAACAGATACTACTGCTGTAATGTTTTTGTGTGCAGATAGAGAGAGTGAACTCCAGCTGAAGACTGGATTTTGTGTTTTTTTATTGATCTAGTCTGGATATATTTTATTCAGGATTTTAACTTAATATGTTACCACATACATGTATGTTTTCACTTTGGATGACAGACACTGTTTTAAAGAAAGGGCTACAGAATAAAATGTGAACAGAAATATTTTTCAAGCTGTTTTCTGTGAATCAAGACGTGAAAAGCTGTTCGATCGTGTCTCGCGCTTTTACTCCTCAACTGGTCATCTAAGTTCCAGAAAGAAACACTCACTCGAAAAATCTTTTACTTTTATTATGGAAAAGTCTTCATTGTACTTCTTACAAAACACCAGACGGTTTCAGCTAGACGTGTTCTATAATTAAATAAACATCCACGATCAACAAAGAACACCTAACACGTGAAGAAGCTCTCTCTGTGTCACAGATCTTCAGCTCTGTCACAGGAATCACAACCTGATATCCCTGAGCAGAGAGGAAAAACAAAAAACACTAAAGATAAAGAAAACTGTCATGTCGCCTTCTACAGTCTGATTGGAGGAAAGAAAACGGGTGAGATGATATGGCACAAAGTTGGCATTTATAACACATATTAATAAATTAAAATTCATTTGATCACATAGTATGAAACACCGTCTGACACAACAAACAAAATACGAGTGTTTACAGATCTTGCTTGGCACCGAAGGCTTGAGAACTCATTACAGGCTTTGGCACCACTGAGACGTTTTTGTTTTTCTGCCTGAAATGTTCAAAATGTACAAATCTTCACGTTTTCAACTGGATTGGATTTCTATTGTGTTTTTTTTTTTTTTGGAATCTTTGTATTAAGAAGGTTGTACCAAAATATCTCGCTGAATTCTTTTTATGCCTTGTTCTCTTCCAGGACCAATAGGTTTTTTTTGTTTTGTTTTTAAAAAAAAAGAAATTCTTCTCACATTTAAAAAAAAAAAACAAATGAGAATGGCAAACATCATGCAATTTAACCAACAAAATGTTGGTTAGCTTTGTGCTAAAAACAACAAAGCCTGAAGCAAGATGCTACATTCATGCTTTGCTCCCTTTAGATGATTAAATAGGTTTTTTTCCATGATGGCCAAGTAAAATGTAGGTTTCCCTTTGTGTCAAAGCAGATAGTGACATAAAACACCACTTGATGGCGACACATTTCAAAATGGCTTCAGCTAAAACAATTTCAGTAAGCCCCTCATTTAAGTTACTGTTACACACAACAGTAAAGTTACAGTCAACTCAGTATTTATGGAAATGCTGCAGTTTGCATTTGATTTATTAATTTTTTTGTGGTTTCAGTTTTGTTGTTGATCTCTAACAAAATTCTTTACTGATCTCATGGCTTATAAAAACATTTTTCTAGTCTTCCATTCCTAAGTGGTCAGTCTTTATTTATATATAATTTACTATATGATCAGACAGTTAATATTTGGATGTCCTTAGTGTTTTGTGTTAGGTATGAGCACGATTAGTGCAGCTAGCCTTGTTAGCTGTAAAGCGCGGTCTCCATGTGTAATCTCTTGAACAAGCGGTTCTCAAACTTTTCTGTAATTTTCTGAACCCCTCCTCCAGAACAAGACCGGATAAAAAATAAAATATAATATGTGATTCATTTATTTTATATTTACCTTATTTGTTTGTGTCAAAATGTGAAGTATAGCTTTTGTTGTTTGATTTAAAACATTGATTATATTTTACAAAGCATCAAACTATGCGCATTGCAAACCAAAAAAAAATCTAAATCAAATTTTATTTGTGTAAAATTTGGATAAAATATAAAAAAGCCCCTCTATAGTTTATATTTGTGTAAAAAAATGTTAAAAGGACATAGAAAGCAAAATTCTTTGGTGCAAATACATTTTGTCTTATGTCAGATATTGATGTTGGTATAGTTTACAATAGTTTGGTTATTTTAGTGCTTTATTCTTTACTTATTTATTTTTCACTCTGGAACATGGATTAGAGAAAGATATCAACTCTAACTGCAGTGTTCAGTGACAAGCTAACTACTATAAGAAATATGAACTGACAGATATGTAAATCTTAGCATTTCATTAACTTTAATTCTAAAGAAACATATTCCCTAACAGAGGCTATACAGTAGAACGTGGGCAATTCCTAATGTGATCGTTAGATACTTTCAGAAATGCAAATAAACTGTTTATTACCAATCGTCTAAACTCATGGCAGCCAGGTTGGATTTCATAGCAAGTGTAAAAAACTTGCACTTATCAACCAAACACTCACTGCTTTTCCTTCTGTTTTTCCATTTTGATATAAAGAAGAAAAAATCTGACAAACTACAAAAGTCCAAGTCTTGTGTTACTGTTTTAAAAATGTCAATGATGTACTGAGGTGGTACTTGCGAGAAAAAGATTGAGAACCACTGTCCTGGAGAATGTCGATTTTTGCCATAACTCTGAGATTTCAAAGAGGCCGTCCATGTTTATACCCCAGTCCACCTGGTATCTGCCGAGGTCTCTCTCTTCCCTTTGATGCAGCTTCCTGCCAATTTTGAGCTTCCTCTGATGCCTCCCTAATTCCCACAACAGATTCCAACCTGAATTGTGCTGCTGTTAGTGCCTACTTGTTTACTGCTTGAAGAAAAGAAAGCATTTCTGAGTTTTTGACACCACTGGTCGGAGCTAGTCCCTAGCCAATTTCTCAGTGCATCTCTCCATTTTTGTCTCCTTTAACAAGAGCTGTATCACATTTATGGTAAAAGAACCATTAGATTTAGTTTTAGTAGTCTGAGCCACCAAATGAACACTGCGGTGTAATGCAGAAGTTTCCCATCAAACCTCAATCACACCAACTTTGACCATCCCCGAACTCGACTGAGCGTTTTGTGTCCGTCCCGCTCCATGCTTCGAGCACCGCAACAAATCGAGACAGCAGTTTTCTCAGTTTAGGGCTCCCCTCTCTGCTTCGTCTTGAGCCCCTGTCGCTCCATGATGTTCCATAGCTTGCGCAGGTTGGACTGAGTAATGGCGTCGTCAGGTTTGAGTTGAAGGGCTCGTAGGTAGTTGGCCTCCGCCTCGGGAAGCTTCCCGTTCAGGTGAAGGATGGCGCCAAGGTTCATCAGAGCAGCTGGATACTGGAGGAGGAGGGGGAGGGAAAAAGAGGGATGGATCATTACAAGAGACAAAGTTAGTGCCTTAGAAATGATGAGTGATGTGAGGTGTTGCGTTTGAGGATTGCCAAACTTGATACCCTTATTTGGGCAAACAATTTTAAACCTGACCTTCTTAACTCTACGCTTGACACAGCTATTTATCAGAGATGCATGTTTTAGGAACCTGGCCAGATTTTTTGTAGGAGACAAATTCCTTACATGTGGCAGCATTTTTTGGGGGGGGGGTCACATCAACAGCTTTAAGAGATTTCACAAAAGAAAACTTTGAGTTTTATTGTTTTGAAGAAAACACTCTTTTGTTTGTAATAAGTTAGCAGTGATGAAATTTACTTAAGAGTAAAATAATTCAAGATGTACAGTGTTGGCCACAGTAACAGGAGTGGCTGAACATCAAAGTATTGCACCAAACAGAGAGGTAGCTAGAAGTCTCTGCATAAGCTAGAGCTCAGTATTTATATATGAGCTACAGTTCATCCAAGAACCATATATTTTAGGTTGCAGAATAAATCCCTGGGGTTTTAAACAGTGAATGAACACTGAGAATCTACAATGTCCTTAACAAATGTAGCTGACAAACACACGCAAATCTCCTACTGCACAGATCTGGCTTTGCTCCCGGGCCCCTACACACTCCCAGCATGATGCATGGGTCGAAATCTGGCAACTAGTTCACACATTTTCCTCCTCAAGCACAACAGTTGGTCTCTTCTCAAAGATTGCGTGTCACCGGTTAACATTCCACTTTCCCCCGACTGATCTCAAAATCTTGTTTTTCACACCCGACTGTAGCAAACAAGCTAGTAACCGTTGGTTTTTCCTCAACTCGCATGAGTTAAGCGTGAGAGCTCTTCTGAACTTTGTTCTGTTTAATGTTCCTCGCAGCACTCGTTTACCCAGGTGAGACAAACTGCACTTATTCAGATAAATGTGGATTCCTCCGCCTTTGTAAACAGCAGAAGCCTGTTCTGTGGGACATCCAGAGGAGAACTTGTATTGAAATATTACATATATACAGAACTTCACAGACGTTAGCGTTTCCCTCGTTTTCTTTAAATAGAGCTTCAAAGAAGCCAGATTTTCTTATTTAGCAGAATTTAAGTCCTTAAGTGTTTTTCACTGGACATTACATGATGCTTTACAGATTTTTAAGGGGAGTTTCCATTTAGTGAAGTACTTTGCCAACCACCACTGCAGGTCATTATGGAAATTACAGACAGAAATTACATAAACTAGCCCTACAAGAATAAATCAGTAAGCCAAATGGTGTGAAGTTCTGATTATAATTGTTTGTCTTCTTGGCACAGATCCGTCATTTCTGCACATTTTCAACCGGAGGGAGGGTTGAGGCTTTTGGAGAGCCTTTCCAGAAGCTTAGTGTTTGCCAATCAGAGAAGCCAATTTTACATTGCCACAGATTCACAAGAGTGCAGAACAGAAATGAAGCTCCTGATCTAAAATCAACACCTGCAATGCCTGATTGATATTTGCAAAACTTGAACAAGTCAGATATCTTCTGGACAAAAGTTTTATAGTCAAGTGACACAATGTATAGAGGAGTCAAGATGAGGCTTTTTAAGACCAAAATGCCAAACATAGTGGTGGTATCATCAGGACTGTGTTTGCACAGTGTTACTAGTGTATTACATAAAATAGACAGACTAACATAGAAAAAGGATTATGTCCGAATTGTTCAACTTGACCTCAAAGCAACAGTTATGAGGCTGAAACTTGGACACGCTGTCTCCATTGTCAAGAATAGTAGAGGTAGCATCATGCTGATGTTACAAAGTGGAGGGGCATATTATGTAATCACCCACCCTGAATATATTAAATGAATATACTGTAGTCGCCAAAGACCAAAACATGAGCCAAGTATCCAGACCTTGCTTAATATTTTTGGGTACATAAACCTTTCCAGTAGGGAAAAATTACTCACGTATTCATTACCTTTTCTTTGCACGTACAGCAACTGCTGAATCTTTCATGACCTGAAAACTATTGGATTAAGCTGATATTTGAGAGTCTGTCGCTCACCAGGCAGTATGTGTGCAGGGAAAAATGTCAGAGACAACCCCCCCCCACCTCATCCTGACAAATGACGAGAGAAGCCCTCTGTGTGTCTCAGAGTGTCCATGAGGGATTTCAGGCTGCATTCCAATAGGTTTCAGACCACTTGTTTTTAACAGAGGAAAAAAAAAAAATCTGAATTTGATTTTATTTGGGAAAATGCAGATGTGTGAACCCTAAGTAGGGCTAAATTTACTTACACGATGAGATTACTTAAAAAAAACCCGACACATTTAAGTTTTTAACAGGCTGAAATAATGGAAAATATAATTTAAGGGGCATCTGGTGCACTTATACTAATCTGAGAGGATTGGTTGGAGGGAAACGACACACAAGGAAGGTTTGAAGAGACAGCTTCAAAGAATGCAGCTATATAAAACTGGTTAATGCAGTGGAGACATGAAGGTCAAAGCTTTTTTTCACTGTAACGGTGCATAAGTTACAGAGCCCATAATCGCAAACCAGACGACCATAACAAATCGCAGAGAGAAGCTTTCCCCCCTCCAGGCCTTGTTCCCCCGATTTTAAATTAATTCTCCTCCAGCGCACCTCCACACACCCTCCGTCTTTGAAGTGACTGATGTACACAAGACAGAAACAGGATGTAATATCTCCAAACTTCCTTAGCTATGTGTGCGGACATCAAGAGACGTGATATCACCCCCGAATGCTCCTCCGCCTGTTTGACATGATTGAGTGTTTACTTCGACGTCGGACGGCAATAACCGCTAAACTCGTTTCTCTCGCGCGTTCTGTTGTCGTGATTGCTGAAGCACATTCAGACGACATCTCGCAGAAATAAGCCGTTTCTACTTTCTGCTCAGGCTTATTGGAGCAACAGTACCACGATGTCAGAAAGATGAGGGCTGGGGAGGGGGCAGGGGAAAAAGTGCACGGTGTTGTAAATTGAATTTACAGAGCAGACGTGTGTGCAGCAGTTCCATAATAAGTGCAAACAGGCCCGGGTACTTACATCTGGTCTGAGGCTGGCTGCACGTTTATACTGCCGCTCTGCTGCTTCATTTAGATTGGCCTGTCTGAGGAGGAAGAAGAACACAGATTTTCAAAAATACCCGTAACCCCAGCCTTATGTTATTTTGTAGGATTCATGCATTACTTGTCACGCAAACAACACAGTATTGCCTATTTTTACAACAACAACAACAACAACAAAAGTACTGCTTACTTGAAAAGTGGAAGGAAAATGATACTTTCCTTCAATCATTGTAGCAGCATATTTCGCTGTGTGATCCCTTTGCACTACTTTTTGCACATCTACAGATAATCACTGCTGAATTTAGGTCTGAGCCATCCTGACAAATGACTATGCTTTCATCTAAATTATTCTGTAGCTCTGCAACTGTGTTAAAGCCTCAAGCTCAAGTCTTTTTTTTCCAAAATCCGCCCTGTTTAGCGTCGTTCATCCCAACAACTCTGAGTTGCATGAGATGCTATATCGATTTTATATATCTAAGAAGCAGAACGAATACATCTGAGATATGATACAGGGTGTTTTCTGGAGCATATATATTTCTCCTCTGGTACACTGCGAACCTTTTCAGCGTTTTCACTTGGATCATCAGGCAGAAACTGGGATTCTCTTCCTCCTCTCTTTATGCCCTAAAGTTGATCAAATTGAGGTGCCAAGTATCCAGACCTTGCTTAATATTTTTGGGTACATAAACCTTTCCAGTAGGGAAAAATCACTCACGTATTCATTACCTTTTCTTTGCACGTACAGCAACTGCTGAATCTTTATAGATAACTCAGTTCTTAGCTTCAGCCAAGTTGCTTCATGCATTGAATTACACACTGCAGACTGCATACAGCTCATTACGAGAACATGTTTGTGACACATAAACATGCTCCTTGGGACACCTCCACCCGCAAAAAATGGCAAAAGACTTAGCAAAATTTGTTAATTATTAAAAATGTATCAATAAAGTAGGTTAATTAATAAAAGAGAAGATTTAGTTATTTGAATAACATTTACAAGCTCAATATTTATCAATACAAAGCCTGTACAGGGTATCCCTTGCCAGTCACTCCGCTTTTATAAACTTAATCACTTAGTGGACTTCCAAAGGCCACAAAAAAATCTGAATATGAGCGTGTGGATAGACAGAAACTGCTAAATAAAATGTGTAATTCTCTAAATGTTGACCTTAACATAGAACTGATATGTTATGAAGCAGTTAAATAGTTTTTGCTTCAATAAAGTGATCAGAAGATTGCATTCATGGACTTCAGTAAGGTAGATTATGATGAAATAAAGCATTAAGCATTTTGTGTTGCAACACTTGTTAATAACACTGGAGTTGGTCAGCATTCACTCTGATCCCACGGATGTAAAGAGGCGACTGGAGCCAAAAAGCCTTGAAACATCAGTGAGTCCTCCCTCACATGTCACAGCCGGATACATTAGTCTGCAACAGTTCATGCGTTCCATACGTAGAAAAACACTCAAAGAACACACAAAGAGTTCGCTTCGCCAAAACTAATAAAGTTAAAAAAAAAAATTTAAATCCTTCCTGGCAATGCAATTTATATTCACAAAGCTGCGACATAAGCAAAATATGGCTTCAGCTTCTTGAGTTCGCTTGGGTTCAAACTCTCAGCGTTTTTGCCTCGTCCCTCTGTTTTGTTTTGGGGAATGCTAGAACCTTAAAAGAGCACATAGACTCAGGAAGGCTGAAGTAAATGTAGCCATCCGAAATAATTTTCACTCTAGGAAATGTTCCATATTAGTGTGCAATCTAATTTATATCTCTGGAAAAGAAAACGATTTTCTTTTGCACATGGACAACAAATGTTTATATATATATATATATATACTATATATCCAATGAAACTCTAACGGTTATCGTCACCTGGTTTAGCAAAGATATGAGTCAGATGAACATTTTACCCCAGTCTTTGCTTTCAATTATAAGATGTTTTTTCATGCTTGACACATTTCAAATCGTCCTCAGAAAGATCAAGGTCTGGGCTTTTCCTTAGCTTACCACTTTCTGTTTCCAAGTTTTCAGCCAGTTCTTCTCGCAAAGAAACCTCAAACCATGACACGTTCACCTCCATTCTCCACAGTTATGAGTTTCTTTTCCCATGATGTTGGTTTATGACACATGTCCTCTGTACTGGTCTAAAAAAAGGGTAGTTTTAGACAAATCTGTACAAAGAACATTATTCCAGAAGCTCTGGTCTTCTCTCTGGGAAAATTTCAGTCTTTGGACTTAAGTTTTCCTTCTTGCACATTTCCCTTAAAAGTCTCTGACTGTGCAGAAATGAACTTTCACATCATATAGCCAGATTCTGCTGGAGTCCCTTTGATGTTTTAGGGTTTTTGGAGACTTCTTTCAGAAATGACCGATTTCAAGTTACGCTGTTTTCCAACAACCTAATAACGCTGCAATCTTCTTTTTGAAGATCTCAGATAGCTCCTTCGATCTTACAATAATGTGTCATAAAACCTTTGGCAGCACACTGAAACAAGTTACGTTTTTAACTAGACAAAACTCATTAAAATGATAACTAGTGATCTTTTAGTCGTGTGCCACTGTGCTTCTTTTTAGCAGTTATAACAAGGAATAAATGTGGGGTGTTTCTCTTTATCCCTCAGCACTTTTTTTGCATTTTAGAGAACACCTAACTCGTTTCTACTGCTTTCATTGTTCATTCGTATTGCTTGAATTTCTCATTTTAGTTCAAATATGTTATTAAGACATATCGGCTTTCGTTGGGTGTTCCAGTTTTGTTAACGACTTTGGATAAAAATCTGCACAAGCCAAGACTTGCGGCTCATCTCCACAACGCGCGTTAGCGCTAACAGGTGTTTGTCACATCATTAAGCCCTAATCACTTTGGATTGATGTCATGAAGCCTCGCGGCTGAAAGAACCAGTCAGTCGGAACACGGCAGGCTAATCTGTCATCTAGATATACTCCCGTGCTTTCAGCGGCAAACCACAGCCAAGCTCTGAGAATGTCGAATTGTTACAAATCCTCTGCGCCGGGATGCCGGCAGGCAGTAATGACTTCAGCAGATATGTCGAGCAGAAAAGAATTAAGGCTCATCATTCCAATATTCCATCCAGCTACGGAGATGCTGGGAGAGGGAGGTTGTGTGAAGTCCCTTTTGACACTCTTTAGGATTTATAAGTTGCCTGCGGATGCGCTTGCCAGACTTATGAAGGAAAATTCTCCAGCGGCTCTCTTTATAAGCCCCGGGGTAAAACCTCATTAAGACGGACTGAAACTGCATAGATCTTTACAGCCTGTGTTTATCGTATGACTTTCATTTTGAAATGACACCATAAAAACACAGCGTTGGAATGAAACCATAAATGCTGAAAGAGTTGGCGACAGATATGGAATTCCAAGACATTTCTGGAAACATGTTGCCATTCATGGAAGGTGGGGAAGCCCCCCAGTTGTTTGAATGTTTACGAGCGGCGGCAGCCGACCTGAGCATGTGAGCAGCGTTGAAGACCACGTCGAATTCATCCATGTCCAGCTCGGCAGCTCTCTCAGCCATCTCCGCCGCTTCTTTAGGGCGAGACTGCTCCAACAGGAACTGACCTGGAGGTGCACAAATGATTTCTTTTGTTTCTATTCACCCTTAATCAGCCTGGTGTCAACAGAACAGAGGGCAGACTTCAAAATATAGAATAAATAATCGAAGAATATGAGTAAAACCCATAACTAAGATTGTGGTTCCTAGGTGATAGTTTACTTTTAAAGCTGTCTCCAATATGCTACCCTAAACCTAACAGCTATCATTTAATTACACTGAATCCTTGATATGCCTTTTCTGTTTGTCAAGTGCATTTCAGCTGCACTTCAGGAAAGATTTTTCGGGGGGTCTACCTGGTTGATCCTGCCAGTACCATATGCTTGTCTCAAAGATTAAGCCATGCAAGTCTAAGTACACACGGCCGGTACAGTGAAACTGCAAATGGCTCATTAAATCAGTTATGGTTTCAGCTGCAGTGCTGTTCAAAAATATGCATTTTAAGAGGCTTTTTCTCCGTTTTTGCAATCATTAGGTTCATGTCATAATTCTAAAAAAATCTCTATTCTGAAAAGTTGCTAGGCATCACATTTTCCTAACCAAATCTACCTTGACAGACATTTTTATAGACAACTTTTACCATATCAGTACATTTTTGCAATCTTGCTGACAAAAAAATAGGAGAAGACAGTTAAAAACATTCCCCAAATTCAGACAAATAAGTATAGTAATTGAGTCAAAATGTTTGATAAATTTTGTTAAAAATGACAAAGAATTAGGAAAAACAAAGAAGAGAGCTATTATGCTGAATACAGTATGAGCAGCTTTTGTTCACACCACTGCTAATTTCCTCCAAAAACAATATAGCTTTGTCATTAAGGGCATAACATGCACTAATATAAGCTCAACAGTTATAAGAGGTTTAAAGCTTCTTTCAGCTAGCGAGCAAAAAGAACCTTTTCCTGAAGCGCGTGGGATTTTTCTTTGAATTACTTTTCTTCGGGGGGAGGCTTTCAATTCTCATTTCATACCATGCTGCTTTGGTGTGATGGGAGTTACTTGTCAAAGTAAACCAAAAAGATGGGGGTGAGGGGGGCTTTTGGAGACGGACCCCAGATGATTGGCTACTTTGAAGGACAGGAAGAGAAAAACGAGAGACACGACTGAAAACGTTGGGCTGTGATTGCTTTGTTCGCTGTTGTTCCAGAATAAAGACGAGATGGAGGAAATTAATTCTCTCTCCTGGGGGAGTCTCGCCACCTGGTGAGACTTTCACAAAGTGCCCGTAAAGTATCAGCGGAGCCCGACGACAGATGTTGCCAAATAAAAGAGGACAGGGATGTGCAGAGGCTCAGATGAGGTTTCTTGCTTTGCCTTGTGAGTGGATTTGAACGAAAGCGGCCCACACTGGGTCTCGTAGAGGGTTATTTAATGTGTTGCAGGGCACAGTGACCGGAGAGAGGAGCTTTTCGTCTGCAGCATTCGAGTGCACTCCCACGGGCATGACCGCATATTTATCTTTTGAGGGACTCTGTGGACTGATATCGTCACTCCCTTACAAACTCATACTTGAGGCTCATCCAGCAAATCAACAATAACTGCAGCAGACAGATTGCAGATAAAGAAATGAACAGCCCACAAAAAAACAGCACCTTTAGCAAGAGACTACAAGATAATGGTGGAAAAAAAAACAACAACAGAGAGCAAAGAGCGTGAGGGCGTCGGAGCAGGAAACGGCTCGCTCCAAAGACAGCAACAGACCTCCTGCTGCCGACCAAGCTAAACGAAAAGATATCAGATGAGGGAAAGAAGCAGGAGGGACGGAGAGAGATAAGGAAGGGGAGAAAGAGGGCATTGCACAACGGGGCTTTCAGTATGAGGACGGTTTTCATTTCCTCTGAATATCCTAGAGATATTAACGTGGAGCACCAAAAGGAGGCTGTTTCTCTAGTCTGGAATGAAACAGAAGCGGAAGGGCAACACCGTGCCATGTTTTTCTGTCTGTAGCGTACAGTAAACTCTGTATCTCAACATGAGTCCGCGCTGTCTGCGAAACTTCAAACGGCTCACACTTTAATAGCTGCGAGCATCAACTTAGAGTACTTTGTGTTGTTAGCTGTATAGGGGCTGCAGATAAACCTTGAATTCAATCAATAACAGGCCCTGGCCCAAAGGAGAATGGGGTACGGAATCCCCCTACTCCTGTTAGATTTTAATCCAACTTCCTCTTCAAAAGAGGAAAAAATGTCAATCTTTTAATCCCCATTTTAATTCAGTTTGCTTTTATAAGCTTACATGTTCAAATCAAAGAAGGGCCTGTCAATTTGCAGCCAAGATGTGACATGACTTTACCACTAAACTCATCTCAGAGAGTACATTTAAAGAGTGGAAATCCAAACAAGTCCTGTGTAGATCACAACAAAAAAGCCTTTAACAAATTGGAAACTTCTAGACTATCAGTTCCATTGGAGGGACTTACAGGCAGAGTGAAATCATCAGTGGTCAGGTAAAGCCAAGGCCCCGAGAAAATCATGACATTTGTAACTATTAGGGTCAGTCTAACAAATACCGGAACAAAATGTTAAATCTTCTGGAAAAAAAAGTGTAATGACCTTTAATATATTTTAAAACAATAGCCTTTAACATATAGAAATCTCCTGACTTTAGGTTTGTTCATCACATTAAAAGCAATGTGCTGTCAACTACTGAGAAAACTGCAAAGATATTTTTGGAAATGTGATGAGCGATGGATATGAAACACCTTTTCAAAGTGAAAAGAGGTTCACTGTGTCTATTAATAAATGTTTTCTGCTTCTTACCATAGTGCATGTAACAGTTTCCTTTAGTTGGATCGAGCTGAATTGCTCTCATGTAGTATTTCTCTGCTTCGTTTTTCTCCCCCTGAAAGAGAATTGCAGGCAAGTTACGGCGAATAATAAAGCTTAGATGTTTCCGTTTTGGTATAATTAGGAGGAGGATAGAGCAAAACACATATTACATTTCATATTTGTGTATATTTTGTATAATTATTCTGATTTCCTGGTGAGGGGGGGAGCATAAATTATCAGGATTCTAACGAAACCATTAATTATTATGTAATTTAGTTCTAATTGTGCATTTTCAGCAACTGTTTAAAAACAAAATCTGTGTTTACAAGTGTGGAGTAGCATTGAAACTGAGAGAAAAAAAGCTTCCTCTGCAGCACTTCTGCTTCATGCTTCAGCACTGATTGCTTCCATATTGCCAGTGGGGTTGCCATTCAATAGGAAATGAGAGGGCCGTCCATATTAACATTGCCTCATTAGCTTCCTCCCGTGTCTGAACATGGTCTAAATGAATGAGGAGGAATATTCGCTGTGGATAGCCTATTTCACGTTTCCTTTGGCTGCTTGCTCTAAATTTCTCCTCCCAACTGTCTATGAAAACTGAAGATTGTCCTTTGGGATATTTTATGAAATGTTTCTGGCTCATGTGAAAGGAGAAAATAAGCTTTTTTAATGACAATCTCTGGGAATTTGGTGATAAATTCATTAGGTTAACAAATGCATTTGTAAAGTAAGCGGTAAGCAGACAAATGTATTTGTCTGCTTACAGCTTATTTTATAAACCATTTGTTTATAAATGGATGTTTATTTTATCCACTTGTGGACAAGGAAAAGATTGGAGCATCTGTATTCAATGATTAAGTAGGGCGTCTCAATAACTTCAGCATTTATATCTTTCATTAGCTTAATGCTGGCTGACCACATTTTAAAAAAAACTGCTCATCTTACATGGACCCCAAAGTATCAGAACTCGAGTGTGACATTAGACATCCTGACCTCAGTAAAAACCATTCTGGGTGTTACAGTCTCTGCTGATGCTTGCTAGGGATAAAAATGAGAAAACAAAGTTGTACTCTTGGAAATCCTGTCCAGGAACGCAAACGTTCAGGTGGAACTTTCCCAACGCTAACAGTGTCATTGATTGACGGAGAGTTTACAGCCAAAACTGAAGTGATTTAATAAGGAAATGGAGTAATTCCATTATAAGCCTGACATCTTTTGTTTTATTGAAGATTCATCCATCTTCTTGTTTCTCATTCTGCGTAGCGGAGAACGTCGATGTGCGTTAGGATTTTCCTTGATTCTGTCGCCCAGAGTCCCAGAAAGCCAAGCAGATGTCCGGCCACTCGAGGCGACACATGTGTAAGTACAAGTTTTCATTATCCTCAGATTTCAGCTAACAACGGAGCTGTGGGATCGAGGCCTGAAAGATTACAGCTGCAAGTACGCAACAGTCTGTGCGCAGCCTCAGGGGTTTGCCGTGTCTTCAACTCTGCACCTAGGGCTGAGGAAGGAAGGAGGTCATGCATCTTCGAGGGGGTGGGGATGGGGGGTCGCAAAGGGCAAACAGTTCATTTCCCCCAATCTAAACCCAGCTCAGCTGTGAACACATCTGTCGTCACGTCTGCTTTTGTTGTCACAGCATGGCAGAGAAGCTGGAAGCTGAGGAAATGATATCTTTTTTCTGCACAGCATAACATTACCACTCCAAGTTTTTGCTATTTTGTCTGGGATATCTCTTAACAAACATTGTTGCAGAAATAACACCAGGAACATATTCAGTTACAAATAAAAATTCCTTATCTGAACTCTTTTAACTCCCAAAGAAATTTCAACATACAATTATACAGTTCTAACAAAGCAGTTTGTTAGAGTAACAGACCCTCGGTCTTATTAACCATTGGAATGATCATAATGTTTAGTACATCTGTACTGCCGGTGTACGTTTGTGTGTCTGCAAAGGGACATACAATGATTGACAATAGTTTGCCGTAGGTGAGGTGGGCAGGGATGTGGTCAGGCTTGGCTTTGAGGGACTCTCTGTACCAGTAACCGGCCTCCTCCAGCCTGTTCAGCCGCATATAGGCCTCTCCTGAAACACATCACACACCAGAGCATACAGTTAGAATTTTAAGTGTAATATCAACATAAATATTAGTTATAGAAGTTTAAAAAAAATAAAAGATTTTTTAGAAGATGGAAGTGTCTTTTGGGCGTCTTACATATTCACTCAATATGCTTAGTTACACCATAGTAACTGTTGAATAACCAATCGGTACAATTTGTCAAGACAAATGCCTAAGAGTGACTTCTGTGACTTTAATGAATCCCTGTATGGATCATCTTGTTTTATTTTCGACGGCGTTGACTTAAATGAAATACCAAACTGGGATTGGTTGTCGGGAAATCTCAGTTCCCCCAATCTGTATCATGGGCAGGAAGTCTTGGTTGAGACAACCCAATGGTAAGTCATTAATGCTATAGATGAACTATGTTTTATACATATATTTTTTATCCTTACCATAAAACTACCCCGTTTAAGAATAATACTCCAGAATTTCTAGCATTAACATTTTTGTACACAAATCCAAAGAATCGGCAATAGGGATGGATCCCAAGAAAGATACGCAGCTGGTGCCTGTAACAACAAACCAGTTAAATGACATCAAGTTTTGAAAAAGTATCCGTTAGCCATCGTTGCACTAATACAAATACTGCCGCTCCCTAAAACCTTCAAACCACCTGACTAAACATACTCCTTAATCCTTCTCTACTCTGTCCCAGGAATTTAATTCCCATGAAATCTCAACTATGTCATCAGGATGAGCTTTGAGTAATGTAATTAGTGTTAGAATAACACAGAAGGGGAAGCGAGGTTTAACACAGGTCTTCCTAAATCATCTTCTAAAGGAAGAAACAAAAGTGCGTCCGCATATATTTAATCGGCATTGAGCCCAGTCAATTTGTTTTACTGTATGTTTTAATTCTATAGCACACATAAACTGGAGCACTTGCACTTGCATCACAGTGAGTTCTCATTTAAAAGCAGTAATCCCTGTTGTGGTTAATGTGCAATTTCAACTCTTAACACACTGGACTGCAAACAAAGACTCCACATTTAAAGGGATCCGACTGTAACTCACCCATCATGTTGAAAAGGCTGTGTGGTGCAAACTGTTTTGGCATTTTCTGCACTGCTTCTTTATAAATATACAGAGCCTCCTGCAGCACAAAGGGGAGGCATTTTAAAAGCTGAGACTTCGTTTCACATGAAGCAAAATGATTTATGTAACAGTTTTATTTTAGCAGTTTTGCTTCTAGTCTTTTCGGTGCTATTGGATATAAACTCGTCAACAAGACTCACCTCCTGCTGGCCGTGCTCATGAAGCAGCTTCCCCAGGTTATACAGGCAGCTGGTGACTGAGCTCTTGTGGGCGTGAGGATCCTTCAAGTTTTCATCTGGAATGTCAGCGCAAGTGAGGAAGGTGCGCTTGGCCTCCTCCAGGTTTCCCTGGTTTATGAGGATTATTCCTGTGTTCAAGTAAGCCGCTGCGAGTAAATATCAAGAGACCACAAGCGTTAAGTTAAATAGACGCACAAAATTAAAAGGAAAATGATTTCTGAAACAAACCACCAGAACGTTCTTTGAAATGAACCACCTTATCCGTTGTTAGGAAAAGTAAAGAAAGCATGTTTTTCCTGAATTTTTTACCAAAAAAACATAAACTACATCCCGGCATTCCTAAAAAAAAAAGAAAAGAAATTGGACTCAAGTAAATGGTGAGGAGGAGCAACAACAATAGGAAGTACGTGTTATTTAGATAGTGCTTTTCTCAAACACAGCCCTCTATTTAAGTTATACAAATTATAAAAACAAGTGTAACAAAGCACAATAAATCATTTTTAAAAATCAGAATCATTCAGAGAGTGAAGTATCATGGAGTATCAGCAATAATATGGTGACAGAGAGGAAAGGAAGAGATCAAAAAGCTGATTAAATAAATACAGGAAAAGTGGGGAATAGAAATGCATTCACCTGGAAGAGATAAAGCTCACAAAGATTCAAAGGTAATTCATCACACTGAATGTGCTGAAGGGAAATTTCTCTTTTTATTTAATGTCGCCCTTGGTAAAGTTAAAGACAAACGATCATCTCACATGTGAGCACTCGGGTGTGAGATTGAATGTTATCACTTCTCCGTCAAGCTGAATGAGGGCTTTTAAATCACGTCGTGGCCACAAAGCGACCGATTCAACTTTAAAACTGGAGAATTATGGCATTTCATAAGAGAATATTGGCTGGCATGTGATCAATCCTGACAAATCCAAACCAAAGGGGAGGGAGGCAATTTATCAATGATCGCCCTTTTCTTGTATGTTTTTACAATATCATGGCAGCAGCAAAATGAGACTCTGCTTACACGCCAAAGTTGGTCGACTCCCAATGGCGAGCTTGTAATACTGCAGCGCCTCAGAGAAACGTTCGTTCTCCTGCAGCAGCAAACCCCTGATGGAAAACAGAAAAGTATGAAAACTTTACATCACTACAAACTGTTCCGCAGGTTTTCTCCAATTTAATTGACAGTTTCTAAAAAAAGATAAGTGAAATTTTGGAAGCAAAATATTCTCAAAGACCATAACAGTACAATATATCCTAACATCTATCATGCACAAACAGCTTCTCTGTCTCTTAGAATGACACATTTGCTTTCTGTTGAATTGGCAGCTTATTGATGCCCACAACTTTAGAGGAGAAGAGAGACGGGAGCAGAACAATGTTGATCCGTCGGGTGGTTCGGCACCTTTGACGCCTGCTGGATTAGAAATTGTTTCGTGTTCTCCCACAGGCTCTGCAAACACGACTGATCAAATCAGGAGCAGAAGGTACAAAGAGCCTCGAGGGACACACAAAAGTTATTTCCTGTCTGTCATACTCTTGCTGTGTGTCTCGCCAGCTCTATTACTGCTGCACTGGATCTATTTTAGTTTGCAGCCTCTAAGTTATTTCTGCCTTTCTTTTATTCTGCAGGTCTTGGTCTGATGCTGCCACTTCCTCACAGAATCAGAGCTTATTTGTGTCAAGACTCTGCTAAGAGAGGAGGTGTGACATTGTGTGAACACTCACAGGTTATACAGCATGTCAGCCATGTTCCCTCTGTAGTGAAGAGCATTTCGGTATGCCTTCTCCGCCTCCACCATCTTGCCCTGGTTCTTCAGTACGTTTCCCAGGTTTCCCCAGGCTACAGGAGACATACTGTATGTCAATCAATGCTCACAAAATGGGAAAACAAACTCTTGGTCTTTGCTGAAAATTCTCCAACTTTAGATTGGACTCATTTGCACTGTCTTGCAATGCTTCTCATATCCTGTAAAACACTCCATGCCTTGTCATTCATGTAATTTCAATGGATTTTATATGATAGATCAACACAAAGTAGCGTGAATTGAAAGGAAAACATACACAAATTTCTGCTATAAGCCATATTGGGTCAAAGCGAACATGCAGTAGAAAGGGTTCTGCTCAGATGAGACTACTGTGTGACATTTTAGCGTACATGCAAAACATTGTGTGCCACAGAGCTAACTCTGCACATCACCATCCACAAGGTGAAGAAGGTCGGTCCATTGGGTGGACATATTTTTGCTTCCAAATTATGCACAACTTTGTGCTAGTCTTTATAGTGAAGTCTCAATAAAATACAAGTAGATTTGTAATTGCAGAATGTGAAAATGTTCAAAGAAAATAGACATTTTTGCAAGGTACCTCACACATACAGGGCTAGCAGATATCCTGATAACTGAAGACCTTCTCACCTTTTGCAGGGTTCACATGGATCCCAGACTTGTAAAGATTTTCTTCGTTGCTCCAGTCTTTGTTCCTTTGAACTGTTTTGAGCCCGTTCAGTAGCACGAGTCCGATGCAAAGACACAACATTGCAGCCTTGCAGGCTCTTGTCCTCAGTCTAACATACAACGTTCGTGCACCTGTCGCAACTAGTATGCAGTAGCCTATGCTGGGGATGTAAAGTACCCTCTCTGCAATCACAAAACCCACATAAAAGAATAAGTTGGTGGCCGGGATGAAAGGCAATGCCAGGATTCCCAATGAAAACACAACTAAGCTTTCTGTGGGGGGCAGGGATGTGTGGGAGTAACAGCGGTGAGGTACAGCAGACCCATTGAGAGTGGGTTTTGGCAGATCCCTGTTTTGGTTTGTGTCAGGGGCATGGTAACCATTCCCATTTGTGACCGATTTTCCATTTGTTAGATGGGATTTCCCGTTGGTCTCCTTCGCTGCGACGGTGGCACCGCGGAAGCCGAACAAAGCCAGGAGGATCAACCCGCAGTAAAAGGCAGCAGTGTGAAGGTTCCTCCAGTCGGCCAAGGACCTGACCAAGGGCACGGCATCCATGGACCAGTCAAAGCTGAGTTTGTCCGGGCAGAGCAGGAGCCAGGCATTGGCAGCAGGCAAGTGGAGGAATGTTAGAGTTCGAGTGAGAAAATGTGGAGAGTCAGCTGCTGGGTTGTCTGAGTTGGAAAAGTTTGGAGGCTTGTTTCCCATCCAGTAGAGGCGGACTGACAGCAAAATGACTCCCCAGCAGGCCAGCATGCAGAGACTTAGCAAAACACTTAGGTTCTTTTTCTGAAAGAGAAACGAAAAAGCAAAACAACTAAATAAATATGGGAAAGGAAATACACCCACACATATATTTATATACACTCTTGGTTTAGGTCAAAACTTGAAAAAGAGGCATGAATCACGTTATCATATGCTTATAAATGTATAAGCAAGGTAATATCCAGTAGAAATCCATTTCTTTGTGCAACTCTAGAGAACTCTTAGTTCCTCAATCCACTGCTAAAGTAAAAAAAAAAAGTATAAAGTATAAGACCTAATGAAATGTTTTTGTTTGCTTCCTCCCTCTAATCACCCTCATGGGAAAATAACATGCTGTTTTTTGTAACAATGGGATACTCTGACGTTATCGTTGTCAGAGAAAATACCGCCCTGTTGACATGGGAATGGCGACAAACCCAAACTGTTGAAAGACGCTCTTGGACAGCCGTGCACCGCAGTGATTAGCACTTTGGTAAGGAGCAACATGAGCCGCTGTTTAATGGAATAATCATTTTTAAATTGAGTATGGTTGCGCTCGGTGCAGGAAAAGATTATTGCATTTTAGATTGGCCTTGCCAATAAATTCCTTACAGTCAGCGAGGTTTCACTACGCATAACGAGGGGGAAAATCCCAAAGTACTCAAAACAGAAAGGAGAAAAGTGTCAAAACAGTTTCATAACTTTCCACATATTAGTAATTTACTAGTCTGACCTAGTTGTGCTCGTAACTGCATGCACGGGAGGACCCCCCCTCCACCCCAAAGCCTTATTAGTGTTGCCTGCCAGCATTACTGTTAACTGTGACGTGTAATGAGCTTATTTTGGGCAGGTGGAGTTTACATCTCATACTGCTGACATACTACCACGTCACAACCCAGGAATTAATCACTACCTAAACATTTTGTACCTAAAAAGTTTTAGATATTAGTTTCCAATTTACATAAGTCAACTTTCTGTTGATAATGAAAAATGAGAATGGATCGTAATTGCTTAAACCACATTCAAAATCAAATACAGAACTCATGAAGGGCTCCATAATAAACTAGGTATCTGTTTCTACAATCCAGGTGTAAATAATGTTTTCCTATAGTGTTTAAATTATTCATGTCTTATCTGCCTGCTTCGTCATGTTGCTACACCAATAATCTGAAAGCGGCGGTGGGGTTTCTTCAGTTCTTAATGTTATGCTTACTGCAACTAAATTGATTCATCCTTATATGAAATATTGTGACATTTTAAAATCCCAAGGTCTCCTGTTGCGATACATCGTTTCAGTCCAAGGATTCATTATTACGCAAATAAATTTTTCTAATGATGGAAAAAAAAAGAAGTTATTTTTAATTGAAGCAAAAACAAATGAGATGGGAAAACCTGGAGAACTCCTGTTGCAAAAGTAATTCCTATTCATGATCCATCCCACCAAGGGGGCTAAAATAAAAGATATTATAAAAGATGGTGATTACAGCCGTGCTGCTAGCTTCCTACTTTTATAGCCTATTTCTTTTATTTCCAAGCATGAATGTACTGTAAACTCTGCTTGAACCTGTCTTCAGGGAACTGGTGCTGCGAGTATGTGTACTCAAATGAAGTCTCATATATTGCTAGGTGATGTTAATGTTTTTTGGGTTTTTTTTTTAACCACAACCTAGATAGGAAACATTTTTATTAAGTACGTCTGTCCTATTCTCAGCTGTGGGTCAGAATTAGGACCATATCTTGACCACTCAGCTGGTTAATTCATTCAGGGCAGTTTTCTACTTGGGCCATTTCGCTTCTTTGATTCCCACTCCTCTGATGATAGTCAATTCTAATCACACTCATCTTGTTCATTTCTAATTTCTTCTAAACCGTATTCTTATTATCCACAGTTCACCTCAACCCTCATTCCCCCACCTCATCAATCCGTCATCCATAGGCCTTTTCGTGCTGCTTATTCTATTTATTCCATTCTCCCTCAATCTTTTCTACTTACCTCATCCTTTAAACCAACCTCTTCTCATCTCATTCATCCTTATCAATCGTTCTTAATTCGTCTCACCCCATTTATCCCGTTCGATCCTCATTCTTCCTAATGTTCTCTCATCTTAACCCTTTTGCCCTCAAATCATCTTCGTCATCACTCCTTTAAGAGCCTTCTCATCTCTCATCATGCCCAATGCCCGGTCCTATCATCTAATCTATACCTCATTCATCTCCACCCAGCTCATGCTTCTCAGATTTCATATGTACCCCCTTCTCATCTTGTCCATCATCCTTATCCCTTTCATCTTACTCATCCCTCATTCCTAGCCTAGGAGTAAAGAGGTATTACGCTATTTTCCAGTCCGCATGCTTAAGCAAGCTTAAATGTGTATGGTGACAGAAACCATAAGAGGTCAAGCAGACTTACTTGACCTACTGGTGTCTGTTTAACTGTTTTTCCCCTCCGACAAGTTTACTGTTGGAAACGTTTGTCTATGAATGACGAGAAGTAGCAAAGGATTGCATACCAATTCTGGAAAATCATTTGTAAACAGACATAATGTCTGTTTCTGGAAGTTCAACATTCTGAACATGAAAATGACAATGGAAAGACATTGGATATTTACATTGACACTGTATTGTAAAACAGCAGGATGAAAGAGTCTCTTCTGCACAAAAAGGTGGATGCATTTATTGATGGATGAGCCCATATTCTTAGTCAATGGTGGAAACTGAGGAATCCAATTTTGCTTTGTACTGGAAGATAAGCCAATTCCAGCAGGAGATTCATTTGTGGTATTTAGTCCAATGAGGTCCGTGCAACGTCTCGCTGCCTTGTCAATTTCTAAATTGCTCTTTAATTGACTTTCACACGGATTGCGACCCAACAAACTCAGCAAAAACAGAGAGGATATTTACAGCTAACTTTAATCAAGCTTTCTAATTAACTCAGTGTAGACAGGCCAATAAAGCAAAAATAGATTTCTGTTAACAATTGGAACCATTAGTGTTAAAGTTCTGAGTAACGTTGCATCTCTGTTGTAGAATCTATAGATGAAATGTCATGTTCTTTGGGTTCAATTGTGCTGTGGGTTCCATTTTGTTTTGTTTTATTTAATCGTACCTAAACCAATATTGTCTTTTGAATTAGGTTTTGTTTTTTTATTCTTTTTTTATTTATAATACACAGAGCAGTCTTTTAGTTTTATCCTCTTGTTTTGAAGTTGTTTAGCTTTCCAATAGTTTTTGTTCTACTGGTTTATGTCAGAAAGTACAGAAAGAACGGTTAAAATGAGGAGCAATTATGTTTGGAAAATGTTTTTATTTTTAGGTTTGACTAGGGATTTACTTTCCAGGCTCCATATTGGATCAATTAACATGTTCAAGCCCATAAAACTGCTTCGCATCTCACAATTTATTTAATTCATTTTGCTGTATTTCCCATAAAAATTACTATCCTCTCAACAATCTTTCTTTTATTTGCCTGATCTATTTTGCTCTCAGTTTTTAGAAACCAACAGAGTGGGGCTCCACTTTTATCTCCGAACTCTGCTAGTCATTATTCTCTCACTTTATTGATCCCAGAAGTGTGTGGTCTGCCTGTTGACACCGTACTCTGGGGAAGGTTTAAAACTTGTCAGAGGAAACAGCCCGCCACGTCTGACTTCATACAAACACCATGTGAAATGGCTGCAGACTGACGCAATGCAGAGCGGAGGCAATCTTTCTGTTTTCTTGTTCGAGGCACGTCCAATATAAACCGCTCATAACTCCTTGAAGTAAAAATCACAGAGTGCTCTTTCAAACTCCTTATTCATAAAGTTTAAAATGAGGAACTTGTTCTTTGTTTAATAAGAAACCTTAAAGCAGAGAGCAAGTGACTTGCACGTGAAAAATGTTTTCGGTGCTTCCAAGATAGTTCCTGCATACACAGACATTTGGGGCCTTGCCAGTGATACGTTTAGTTATGATGAAAGACACCCTGAGGGTTGCACCAGTCTGATGTTTCCTAGATTGTGCTGACTTGGCAGGAGTCTTCCAAGTCATCAAACAACGGTGCGGTTGCTGCTGAAATGGAAAGAAGTGTACAGAGTATATTGTAGTTATCCTAATGAAAGGTGTGTTGCTGATGGCAGGGATTGGGTCACAGTTTTAACTGATGCTCAACATAATTTTGGAGCATAGTCATAGAGGTGCAGAGTGAAGCAAACATGACTATAAAAGTAAAGAAATTTGTGCTTGCTGATTTTTATTTTATTTTATGGTGCCACATGCAGAAAAATGCGTTTGTGCATTGAGCAGAGTTGTGCATGTTGGTTGCAACCCAGGACAAAAATGTAGATAGATACATTAAAGACATTACAAATGAAAACATAAAATAATCTTTTTTCTGTCTTGGTTTTGTAAAGAAGTTGATTTCTGGGAGTTATATTTCGAACATCATGCGGGGTTAGCCTGAATGTGGTCTCAGACCAGATGTTGATAGGATCGTGTAAGACTTCAAAATGTGCTTCTTTGGAACTGTTGGGTTTAATTTAGCAAAAATGTTAATTATTTTGATTTGTGGTGATTGTCTCTTTTATGTAAACTCAAAGGATTTGGGTCTATTGTAGTTTACTAAAACTCTAGTAATAGAACTGATTTTAGTTTAGTTAGTGGGACCTCTTAAAGGATTTCCCCCCAAAACAGTGCTGGTGCTCCATCCAGTTTTTAATTGGTTCTGTAAAAGAACTGGTTTGGCGACTTTTCAAAGCAGCAGATCAATTCTCACAGGTTTTTACTGAGGACTATTAGAGCATGTGGAGCTGAGGATAAATGCACACCACACTGTTTGGAATTTTTATTTGTCAAAATAATCAAAAATATTTCATTTTGTGTTCCACCTCACAATTAGGCACTACTTTGTCTTGGTTTTAATCGCAAACCATTCCAATAACACCCATTTAAAGCTTAAGTTCTAACATGGAAAAAAGTTAACTTTACTCTGTTGTGGCCCCAACAAGGTATAGTTCCAACTGCACCAAGAATTATGTGACAACATTGCACAGTGCAAGCATTAATTGATTCAGACTTGAAACACTCCCTGCTCCGTAGAGAACACATACTGTGTTTTCCTTGCCTTCACAAACGCTCGCTAAATAAGGACTATGCAGCAGAACTTGCAGCTGAGAACATCATTTCACAGCTGAATGCTTCTGCTGCAGGATAATTGGCCCGACATCCATCAAGCCGTCAGCTGGTTACGCTGAACTTAATCTGTGTGTCTGCAACGCTCATTGAGACAAATGAGAAAGGAGGAGTCTCTGATGCTTAAATTAAGCTGGCAAAGACAATGTCAAGTTCCTCCATTGCCTTCTAAAACATCAAGACGTCCAACTTTGTTGGGAAGATTGCTGCAGCAAAAGTCTGAAAAAGGGTGGATTATGAGTGTTAAACACATTACTTCATTTATGAAGCTATAATCACACACGTGTTTTTTTTTTTTTTTGTTGGTTTTTTTTTAGAATAGGGATAAATTCAAATTCAAGCTCAGCATTTAGACACAGATTTTAAAATGAAATACATGTCACACGTGCCAAAGTTTAACACTCCAGACTTGGCAGAGACGTCATGGTTTTTCTTAACACCAATGAACCAAAAGCCCTGTTTAATGTCTGGAGCATCATTCATCAGTCTGTTTTTGTGCTATACTGAGAAACCAAAGCTGCCAAAGAAAGAAAGAAAAACCCAGACGTTATGTTCTCATTACGCCCGCAAACAGGGCAGGTTTGTTTTCTCAACAGACCGCGGTGATAACATCTCACCTTTATTCGTCGCCATCCGTCACTTTCTAACTTTCTCTTCCCGTTTTATCTTGTCTTATTTGAAATCTAATCTGTCTGTTTAGAGAGTAAACAGAGCGAGAACCGACGTTTTCGTAGGTAGCACATCTGTTCTCCCTGCACTGCAGATGATTTGCGCTTCTTTTTGTGTTTCTCCACCGGAGCAGAATCAGGATGTCATGTCTTGGGTTGTTTATTCTCCTGATTGCATTAAAAATGATAAAATGCTGGAAGTTTTCATGCACGTTTGCTGTTTCTCTTGACTTGCATTCGGCTGGCAGGATAGGAAACAGGTGAAAGCAAACAACCTATTCCCAAAGCGCTATAAGGGGCACCGACTGTGAGACAAAGAAAAGATAAGGAAAAAGGAAATGAGTCCATAGTTTCCTTCTCTTCTGCTAAGTCTGTCTCTCCATACCCCTCTTCCTTTTGTTTTCCCATGCTTTCCCAGACATCTGGCTCATAATCAAGGAAACCATTGCTCCATGGCTGGCCTCAGCACGAAATGAGCTCCCTGCCAAGATAACTGGGACTCGGGCAGTTGAGGAGGGCACCGCCAGAGTGATAAATGAGCCAGATGTGCCCACAGTGGTGTCGGATACACCAGGGGGTTGGCACAAGGATGCAGCTCACAGCTACAGAAGCGTGTCTGGCCAAACGATGAGGTTATTTCCAGTTGTACTGGTTCTTAAAATATACGAGAATAGATAAAATTTCCTAAAAAGAGCTATCATATTTTGATATGGGTGATGTGGCTCACCACCCAGGGTGGCACAGCTGTATAGGTGGTATGCATGTTTGACAAAAATACAAAAATAAGGTTTAACTACATTGCAACCAAACAAGTTAATTATCTTATTCGATAGGAAGTGAGAAACCTGCTGTGTTTAAAGAATCTATCCTGCATTCAAACATCTCTATTTCAAACTCTCTAGTTGAATATTGGTTAAATATAGATCTATCTTTCAAATGAGGAAGATCTGAACAGGGAGGAGCTCACACAGGATGCAGTTCAAGCAGGGAACCAAGACTGAGCTCTAAAGTTAAGATCTATCACATCATGACCTACCTGATTGCTCTGGGTGTGTTTTTTTAGTTGCCGTGACTTTGTTTTATTTGCTTGGTTTTATATCAGGGACATAAAACCAGGTTCATTTAAACAGGTTTTTCAACTTGAGAGTAAACCAGATTTCTCCAAATGGATTCATCCAGACCAGTTTTGCCCTTTTGTTAAGCCTACATGCTTTGTTGGATTGAGCCTTTGTTACTCCGTGTTCTTAAGTTGTTTATACAACTTAAGTTGGCAATTGTGAAATAAACATCTATTTTTAGATGTCTAATATGTCCACATAGAATGGAAATATTATAAAACCTTCCTTGGTAGTAGTACAAATGCAACTGTCGATTTTTTCCATATACAGTAGCACATTTAAAAACCACAAACCTGATTAAACAGATTTACATATAAACTATCAGTGGTAGGTTGTTTATGAAATTTCTTCCAAGAAATATGGAAACAAGATTTCCTCTTTATTTTTTTATACCAGCTTTCACTTTATGTCATTTTTTTCTACAAGGTTATGTAGATGGCAGTTAGTCTGTTGAAATCTGCAAATCAGGCCAGACAATGGCGCTATATTCTCCATCTTGAATTTGCTATGTTTTAATGTTTTAAATTTTCCTCTGCTGGTCATGCGTTCCACCACAGCTGTGGCTCAGAATGATTTGAAGGACAGGTGTTGCATCAAAAAATGTTCAAACCTGTTTTAAGGTTTAACGCAACAGATTGGCAGAACTTTTACACAAAGTCCATAACTTGGACGGAAACTGAAAAACGTGCATCTAAAGATGATACATTTTCCTTGTCAGAACTGTATCTTGTAGTACATGTAGTGAAGCTACCCACATGTCTTCAACTGTTTTCCTCACTTCTCTAGTTTTTTTTTCCTGCAACCTTACCCAGTTGGTGTTTAACCTGTCACAAAGTGTCAGAGCATCCTCCTTACTGGACCCTAAAAGGAAAATGTATTACAAAAGATGGACTTCTGAGCCTCCGTCATACTTTATGATCCAATTTGTGATATTTTTATTTTACATTTTCCTTTGGATGCATCATTACTCATAAGTAGTTTTGCAGCACTGTGACTCAGTACGATTCAAAAGACAGGTGTTGTGTTTGCTAGGTTTGAGTAGCGATGGTGCAGCATGTGTGTGTGTGCGTGTGTGCGGGGGGGGCGTTGAGTCATTTGAAAAAGAAAATACAGTGAAACAACATTTTGATCCTTTGGATCTCTATAGGAGTTATCAGTACTGCCAAGGTACAGTGGAGTCTCATTGAGGCGAAATGATCCCTGGAAAATAGAGGTTAGTTATAGATTTATCCAAAAGAGGAAAACGCTAAAACAGGATTGTCTTGCTTTCCCATAGCCAGACTGCCCTTGCGCTGTAAACCCATGGGGACTTTTTATCATGCTTTGTATTCGTTTTATGAGGGCCATACCCGTTGGCAACATAGACTTTTTCCCTAATCAAATGAGGAGTGGCTGCATGTGAAGGTTTTATACTCAATCACACATTTCTCTTATCAGATGAGTCACTGTCAAGGATGTCCTCCTCAAATTCCTTGAGTTTTGAAGGGAGGGGAATGAATCTCTGCAGGGTGCTCCTGCAGCAGAAGCACATGGGCAGCAACTGTGTATTTTTGGAAGGCTTTATCCGACAAATGAGCCAAATAAAGCACCTGAGAGGCATGTGGTGTTGTTTGTCTCTGTAATTCTTTTGTCACCTTAATATGAGAAAACGTCTCAATCCAAGAAGACGTCTTCCTCTTCCTCTTTCCACAAAAGTGTACACAGTCTAAGGCTTAGATACAAATTTATGTTTCTGAGCCTAAATGTTTGTTTTCAAGCAGCAAAATGAGGTTGGTGGCAGCACCCTGAGAACATAGAAAGCTTTGCTTTCATTAATTAAGTGAGGAAAATGAATGGGGTTTCAGAAAAAAGAAGATGTGAAAGTAAATTTTTAGAGGCTAGTGGGTTTAGCAAATTGGTGAAAGATGGTTTGTTTCATTTGTCCTTTGGTAACGTAGAAAAAGAGTCTATACGTGAGGGGTTACCGTGATAAGGACCAAGTTTGGTTGCAATGCATTGGTAAGTACTGATTTTAATGCAATCACCATGTGAAATAGAGCCAAATCCATGGTTTGCATTAAAATTTTGATGGCAACTTGCTTTTTACTGAAAGCAGAAGCCTCATGTATGACCTAGAGAAGCCAGGATAGGTGAAACATCAAAAAAACCATAAGAAGAACCCAGAAGGGTTTATGAACTTCTAGTCGTTAAGGAAAAGCTTGATGTTTAAGCACCAGCTGTGGGTCAGCACCAGTTAATGGCTTTCCTAATTACCCCTTCTCAATTTCACAAACACACAATTCAATTACCGCACAAACAAAAGCAGCCAGAGTTCATTTACCTTCCCTAACAGAAGCAGCAGTGCCTGGCGAACGCGCAGCTTCTGAAACACAAAGAGGTCGTACACGGCCGACACAGCCAGCACAGTCACACCCTGCTCCTTCCACAACATGCTGGCAGCTGCACACCACAGGCTGCCCAGCATCCAGCCCCAGCATCTGGTAGCAGAGCTGCCGCCACATGTCCTCCTCTGAAAAGCCCTCCATTTGTCACCCCGTAATCCGCAGTGTCTCACATAGCAGAGGAGAGACAGCAGGAAAAACAAAGCGGCACCGACGTCCGCCCTGCCGACCACGCCGGCGACCGCTTCGGTGTGCGCCGGGTGAGAGGCAAAAAGGAGGCCAGCGAGGAGGCTCCACAAGCCCCTGCCGAGCAGCGAGTGACTGAGGGCCGTAACCATGGCCGTGACCAGGCCATGCAGCACGATGTTCAGCAAGTGGTAACCCCAAGGTCGCAGGCCATGCAGGGTGTAGTTGAGGCGGAATGAGAGGGTGCAGAGCGGGCGGAATGACTTGTGGCTGCCGCTGTGGGTGAGCAGCGTCCCCCAGAAATCATCATACAGGATGTTGGTCCACGGCGTCTCTGGCAGAAGATCCTGGTTCGTCTTGATGGCTCGACTGAGGAAGCAAAAGAAAAAGAACATTAAACGAGTCTGAAATGTTTTATATATATGTATATATATATATATATATATATATATATATATATATAACCCACTAAAATCTGCGTAAAGTTTACATCATCAGATGCCAGCACCACTGGTGAGGTGGCTAAAAATATTGGTTCCTTCACTTTTCCTTCTCTTGGAGGAAAGATAAATGTGATTAATTAGAAATATTTGCAGTTGCAACAAATATGGACAAAGGTATAACATTCTGTGCAGTCGAAACCCTAAAACCGATACTGAAATCTCTGTTTGTTCAACATTTGTGCTGAATTATGTTTTCTTGAGTAATCAAAATAGCAATCAGTAGGTTTAATGTAGAATATGTCAGGTCATAGATTGTTTTGGGTTTGATTCTAGTTTTGATTACTGTTCTTTGATTGCCGTAGTTTCATTGTTGGATTAGATCAGCCTCGTTTCTGTTTTACTTTAGTACAGTCCTTTCTTAGTTACTCTAGTTTAACTGTGTTCCTTATGTCTAGTTATTATTTGTTAATGTTATATTAATTTTCCTAGTCCCCCTGTTTGTGTGCTTTCTGTGTATCTTTTTTCTCTCTCTCTCTCCTCACACCTGCAGCCCGTTATCTAATCAGCCTTGTGGTATTTAAACACACCTCCTGCTCTCACTCCTTGCTCTTCCTCCTGCTGGTTCTCTCCTGCCTGGTTCCTGAGGTTTTGCTCTGCTCTGTGTTCCCTGTGGGGGTTTTCTTTTTGTAAGTTTTTGTTCATCATTTTTTTGCTTCATCTTTCTGATCATCATAGCGGCTAAGAGAAATTAGGAAGCTACATGTCTTAAACCAGCTGCAAAATTTAGCAATTAGTCAAAGAATGCGCTCCCACAGCGTGTCCACATGTCACTGGTTCCAGCATGAACACAGACAGGTGGTTTCACACCCACAGGCTTTGGGGGATCCTCATAATTAACGGATCATTACCGAACATTTGTGTACACTCGCAGCGTACGACAAATGAGGCTCACCAGGGGGTTGGGGGGGGGGGTGAACAGTGATGAATGGGAAGGCTCCGAGCTGTTTTAGTGAATCCTGTGCAGAACTACGTTTGTTTGTCTTGGACAGTCAGTTTATAGTTGCGTACTGCACTTGATTGAGCTGGCTAAGGTAACTGAAAGTAAAATAATCTATTCAAATAAAGTTTATTTCAGACTGTTTAAGAAGTGGCTAATGCTTCCTGAAAACTGAGAACAAAATGCAGAGTGACTCGTAAAATTAAATGAACCCAAATTGAGGTTTTTATAACTTAACAATAATTGAGTCTCAACATTTAAGATGGGATTTTTGTTTTTGGTAACTTTGTCCGTTCATGCACTCAGGCTCTTTCTGTGAGACTCCAAAACATTCCCAAGCTTCTGGCTCTTTATCTTTCCCTGGAGTCCTGGGTGTGCCACAATGCCTCCTCCCATTGGACTTGCCAGACACCTCCTGTTTTAGAGCCTTTGGAATGGACCATTACCAAAAGCTCAAACTTCCCCAGCTGTCTCATTTTTGATGTGGGGGACCAATGACTGTACTCTGAGCACCTCGGGACTGGAGAAACTTCTCACTGCTGCCAGACCTAACCGCCTGTCAAAGTCCTCCACCTCAGTCCGAGGCTCGTTTCCAGCCTAAAAATGGCGATTCATTCTTTTCGGGCTGAAGTCAACGGGGTCGGGTTTGTAGTACTAACCAGCTTTTCTGTTTAAACCTCGTGAACCGATCAATCCCTGCTGCCCTGGGGATGTATACGGCACGGAGCCTTGCAAAAGTGCCCACAGTCCTTGGCTCAAATTACAACCACGAAACTCTGTGTATTTTATTGGGGTTTACAGATGAATGAAGTAATTCATCACTCTACAATGCAAGCAACACAATGCGTATACAGAGATATCTGAAAGCAGTTGTATTTATATTCATCCCCTCGTCTTCGCTAGGTGTGCAAAGCTACATGTCACTTTGCGCATCTAGCAACTAAAACTGGTGCCCGATCCTCTTTGCTATAACTTTAAACACAATCAGATTGGATGAATAACATCTGTGAACAGCAAATTTAAAGTTGTCAAATAGATTTTTAACCTGATTTAGGCCTGGACTTGGAGGTTACATGTTGTCTTGCTTTTATCAGTATTTACTGATCATGCATCAACACTAATAAGCTTTCCTTTCAACACAGAAGAATAATGCTGCCACCACTCTGCTTCACAATGAGGTTAAGTTTTGTTTTTTTGTTTTTTTATAAATGGCCCACTTTTGGCCCAAAAATGAAGAAATACTCCCTTTAGGTGTCAGATAATCTATTTAAACATAATGCGACAAACTATTTAAAAACAGAAGTTCAGGGAGCAGGAATGGTTTTGCAGAGCAATAAAGCAGTTTTCAAATTCTAGGAGTTTAATACAAGACACCATTAGAGGGATAAAATACACTAAATTGTAGGACAACAGTGAAAGGAGCACCAGAGCTCTTGGTGTGATTGCCGATAAGCCAATTAGAAGCAGCAGGAAGAGGAGATAAGGTACAATTAGGAACAATTTGCAACAACACAGTGCAACCCGATTGTCGATTTTCTTTTGTCTTCTTTTTTTTCTTTTAACCAGGCAACACATTTTGTTTTACTGACCAATCAAACTGTCCCCAGGGTTTTATTATCATTTAGGATGGTTTCTTTGTGCCTGTCACACCCTAGATGGAAAAGCAGCCCAGAAAACGAGGCCAGTCAGAAACTTCCTTTGTCTGGAGACTGTAAATAAGAGTCGAGTGCTGAAAAGAAATCGGACAGGGCAACACTGAGCTCTCACAGCCAGTAAAGGCAGACAAATGGAACACTAATGTGAAAGTGAGAAAAAAAATAAAAATAACATAAAGATCCACACCAGCTAGAGAAGAGTCTGTGCCAAAGAAATAATTGCTTAATTAATTCTTGGAATGTTTTTTTTTTCTTTCTTTTTTTCTCTGCTCGCCTACAGCTCAGGAATCACGTGAGCCCTACTTCCCAGGATTCTTGCTGAGGAACTGTTCTGCCGCTGATATTCCAGGAAACTGACAGCATTACATCATACAGTTTACAAAGTCTCTTCCTTTCCCTCGGTGAGCTATTATTTATATATTAAAAAATATTGTACAAATATTTTACAAAAAAAATGCTGTGAGAGTGGAAGGACAAGCCATACGAGGACAGTGAAAGTTTTATTAGTTTTTTTTCTTTTTTTTGGACGACACTTTGACGTTTTTGGCGTCTCCTAATAAAACCAAAACATCCAGGCCGCCCTGGACCTTTCAGGCAATAACATCGCGCACTTTTGAACCAAAACACACCCGGGATTCACCCGTCACGCTGCTTTCCCTTCTGTTGGGTGCCAGTAAATAATTTAAATATTCAAATCGGCACCGAGCTCTCGTCTCCCTCCCTGCTCCTGCCCGGCACTGGAGGATGAAAAGAACTCATTAGCTGAGAGGCTTTTGGAACGGGTTCGTGCATGTGCCTGTAAAGACTAAAGCAATAAATGGTTACATGCAACGCATTCGTCCTTTGTACGCACTGGCGTGCGCGCATGCGTGAGTGTGCGACGACACAGCGTCCACTGATGGCTTCATTGTGGCAAGTCGCTGCAGCGGGGCAGATAAAGAGGCCTCCTGTAGTGATTGCTCTTACAGAAGGGGGTCTTTTGTATTCAGCCGCCGTATGTGGGGCAGGCGGGCTGAAGGGGAGTCCATTCACAATCCCTAAAGTACAGGACGTGTTTGGTCTTTTCAGCCCTCTTTCTTTTTTTCTTTTAGGTAGGGGAGGTAAAATTCTCCACCTTTTTTTTCTTTAGATTTAAAAAGACAGACAGGGGATATTTGCAGATTTTTCTAGGTCCGTTTCTGATACAGTTGCTATTCACCAGTCCTCTGCTGCAAGCAGGAAAATAACCAATCTGTCTAAAGTGTTTGGGTATTTGTCTTTTCAGAATGCAAATGAGGCACTCCACTGGCTCCCAGGCAGTGATCTCACAACCAGTGATTTACGTGTTCATGTGCCAAGGGCTGCCTCCACATAGCTGGCTTTTTTTTTTTTAAATGGATTTCAGTGAGCGTAAGATGGCTTTTTAAACTGAATGCGAAAAAAAAAGTACTTTTCATGCAGTTCTTTTTTTAATCCCTAAAATTTACGAAAGTAGAGCCAGTTTAAAAGGACATGTTTAAACCTGAAGGCAGTTTCTACAATAGTTTTGCTTATATTGGAACTTCTTACACGCGAATCATGTTGTATTTCCAAGCAAAAACTGCATTTAAAGGAACAATAATAGTTTAATAAAATAATCTCAACATCAGCAGATCCAAAGAGTGCTAATCTGTTTTATTTTTTCTGATATGAAAACATCTTTATTATATTAACTGAATCTCTTTTTATAGAGTAAAAGAACCAGTTCATTGCTTTTTAGGACTTTGCCTCTGTTGTCCTTTACCTTCTGTATAATTCTGTATATTAACACAGAGCTGTTTTTTTTTCTTCATAGTCCTGCTCCATCTTCTACTCCTCACTCTTCCGGATTTCAACATCCCAAGCGGCATTTTCACATAAAAGGTCCCACAGAATTTAAAGACTTCAGAGGTCAGTGCTAAAACACACTTTACAAAACCCAACAGCAACCTATCTCGTCCCCGTTGTCATAAACTTCATAAACTTCTTTGAAGGGAAAATATAAACATAATCTCTGGTCCTGTAATAGACTTCCATCACTTCACATAATCAGGACGGACTGCATGACGGTGTTTTGTAGCAGAGTGCCTCCTCCTGCTTCTTAAAGGCAACAATTAGATGGATTAGTTCATCATCCTAAAACTGCACTGTTAACGGACACCGGCCAGAACATTGTCTCCTGGACAATCATCAGCTCTCTTCCTTTTCACTTCTCACCCATTATCCTCTATAACGTCCCACATTCACCCTCTTCCTCATATTTTTCCTTTTAAGTCCGACATGTCTGCCTTATTTAAAAATGTCATTTATTTACCTAAATTGTGCCTTAATGTTCATTTCTCTCTTTTCTCTTTCATTGTCGCGATCCAAATCAGAACTGCCTCGCTCCAAAGCCTTTTGCACCAGGCCCCATTTGCCCAAGCTCTATTTAACTTTAATTTCCTTAATGAGCAAACTGAGCTCCAATTAAAGGCATGGCCATAACGCAGCAGCAGGCGGCTCAGTTCAGACAGTGTCGGTATTATACTGGTGCACCATTGGAAAGACTCACTACTGATGCTTTTTGCAGAAACATACAGTATATACAGTAACTGTATGCAGCTACACAAAACCTATATCCAGACAGATGGAGGGAAGAATTAATGAAGGCCTGAATTTTAAACTGTGAAATGGTTTTCAGAATATTTACAACATATTACAGTCAGAAGCTCGGGTTCCATCAAAATAAATAAGTACTGTTGGCAATTCTTTTGCACTTATTATAGGCTTATGGAACATTTTATACGGATGAGACCTGTTTTGTCAGAAGAGTGAGATTCAGCTTTGTTAAAATTGTAATCCGTTGTCTATGTCTTTAGAATCCCATCCATCCATCATCATCCATCCATGCATCCACCCACAGGAGACACACAGGACAACAAATCTTTTCTTACACTTATGAAACGCTAATATTTTTACTTCAAGTTATTATGCTGTGGCAATCTCATGTTGGCTCCTGATTACCTATGAGTGATTAAAAGCCACAACAGTGAAGTGCAAAGAATACTGTGCAAAGAGACAAAGAAAGAGCAGGAATATAGTGTACAGTATATAAGTCTCTGAAGATATTTTTCAGTACAACTGGATTTCTTGTGATTGGTTTCCCTGGAAGGTTAGTGCATTTTGTTCATTTAAAGCACAACAAGTTGCTTTCGAAATCAAGTTCTTTTTAGGTTCCTAACTTCCTTTTCATTGGGTGAATATGGATTAATGATTTCATGATTATCTGGATACAGCTTCCAGATCTGTCAGACAAGATCAGCGTAACGGGGGATGGGGAGCCGAATGGATGAGAGAGTGATCACACTGTTCCTAATTTTTCAAACATGAAGGGATGTCAGGGGTAAAAAAAAAAACAAAAAAAACACCACGGTGGATGTCATTCTCTAATAAAACCACACATAGGGATGATGGAAAAAAAAAAAAAGTCTATGAATTTTAGCTCAGTGATCACTCCTGCTCCTGCTGAGGTACCAGTTCTCACCCAAGAGTATCTCCCATCCATCACAGTTTAGTGGTGAACAATTATGCATGAAGCCATTACCCAGCTGGGTCAAACTGATTCATTCCCTGGCTGATTATCAGCGGTGATGTTCCTGCCAGAGTGCAGCCGCGGCGCAATGACAGCCAACATAGAGATGTGAGATGTTCAGTGGATGACACCAGAACCAGAAGTGTTATGATTTCTAGTTCTCACCATTCTCTCGTTCACAACGAAGCTTTCTTGCCAACTCAAAGCCCGTTTCTTTGCCCTGTGAAGCAATTGTAACCCAGGCACAATAAACTTTCAGGAAAAAAAAAACAACATATTTTCTTTCGAATCAGCTCTTTTGTATCTGTTTGGTTTGTATATTGGCAGCAGGAAGTGATCATTAAGGGCGTGTTCAAACATCACACATTACCAACACACACCCCTGACAGAAACAATACCCCAACCAGAAGTGGCACCGCTACTTTCCCACACTTGGTCCCACGCAAAGGCGGCGCGGGATGTAGAGGGAGAAGGAAAATGCTTAAATGTCTCGAACGCATTCACAAAACTGTCTCGCTGCCAGCTGCCTGCTTGTGAAAGATTTACACAGAGCTTTGTCTACCCTCTCCTTTCTTGTGGTGTGTAGGATGAAGTTGAGCATTAGCTTGGCAGATTTTATGCCTTGCTCAGACAGAATAACTCTTTCCATCGTATGAAATGTGTGCATGAGGATAAACTGCTGTTGGACAGATTTTCTACATTGCTGGGGACTTATGATATGATAAGATGGGGAAAAAGCTAGAAAGATTTTGTTATACTTTTATATATGATCTAGTATTGTAGCATCTGAATGAGACATGGGGCAAAAATGATTTCATATTTACTGCTGTAAACCATGGTTACCCTTTTATAGTTTTCTTTAGCAAAATTTCAAAGATTTATGTGTTTTCTTGATTAAAAGTTGCTCATTGTGCAGCTTCAGTAGGTCCCACTCGTTGAACAAAAACAAAAGAGGCGAAGATGGAATGAAAGGCTGAAGGACATGTTTTCTAAAACTTAAAACAAATGCAGCTAATACAGAACTCTTGCATAGTTTCAGGCTGTCTGAAAATTCCCAAATTTTCCAGACTTGTAAGAGTCTGGAATCCTAAACTAGAAATATGGGGATCTTTTTTGTATTTCTAGATTTTAACAATGTAAGTTGTATGTTTCTTTTAAATGACACTTGCAATGCATTGCTAAAATGTTCCCACCTTTTCACATTTTGATCATTAAGCCCAAAAAAAATTATTAGTTTTTAATGGTAAATAATCACAAAGTAGCTTACAATTGTAATTCTAATCAACAATTTAGAATAATTACAGACATTATCCTCTTCACTCCAGTATATAATTGCTGCAATCAAACTAACAGACTTTGTAATAGTTACTCCTCATCACTGAAGACCAGCTGCTCCAGCTTCATCACCATCAGGCCCATCAGGTCAGCTCACAGCTGATGGAGATAAAGCCTCCTCCACGTCCCTGATTTGTCTGAGTCGGAGTCTTTGGGCGCGCACATTTCATTCTGGGGGCTCTCACCTTCAAAGAAGGAGAAACAGTCTGAGCTAAATGTCAGGAAGTCCTGTGCGTCTCTTTTGTTAGGTGGCAGACCTGCTTTTTCATGAAGCCATTTCCTGATTGACAAAAGAAGTAAACAGCTAACGGCTAAGAGTGCGAGTCCTCCAGCATGGTTTGAGACGTATGAATACAACGTTCCTGACCTCTGCCACATTTCTCTGTGTTGATCTGGTGAATTTCAAACATGGAGCAATCATGGGAGCAGCTATTTTACACTAGAATGAAGAAAAAGCCCTCAGTAGTACAGCCATACAAAACGACGGATCATAAAAGAGCAGCAGAGCGAATTTGATTAACAAAATTACTAGACCAGAGCCTGGCGTTCAAACAAACAGGTACCGAGACTTACACAGAGGAGAAAGCAATGATATGTGGCCCATAAAAGAGCACGGGATAAAAAAAACAAATAATAATTGGATCAGAATCTAAAAATTAATAATGCGAATAAGGGAAATAAATAACCTTGACTCTGACTTTGTAGTCCCAGTCAACTAATCAGAGTAATACTCTTGTATTATCACCCTGAATAAATTCTCCTGCTTCAGTACTGAAAAATAAGCTTTCATAGTGGATTTTTCATATCATTCACCACAGCATCAAAGGGTATCGAACCACTGCTGTCACCCAGAAGAGCTAGAAGTATGAATGTGCAAAATAGTAAACAATATTCTATTTATTACCAATAATTGCACAGGAGAAAAGGATGAATCAGTTAGAACTTTACTATGCATATTGAGTCACTCTGAGTAAAGCCTGAATAGGTTTCCAGTCCAAACAAGATAAATGTGACTTTATTAATAATTTAGAAATGGCATAATTCTGCAACAAGCTCCATTTGTGATGGTAATTTTTACATTTAGTGATGGTTAAATAAAATATCCTAACTCCATTAATTAATTTGTGTGAGAGCAGATTCTGGTACCATGGCAACAGACGGGTTACTACGGGGTTTTATTAAAAGGCTTTCAGGTTAAGTCCCTCTTGATGCATGCTTTCTACCAAGCAACCATATGTATATCAGGAAGGATTTATATTTCCTGTTACCCTTTGTCAACTCAACTCAATATCTTGATCATTTCCTTTGAAGACGCTGCATTTTAGTGGCAGTGCATACTAAATTAACGAGAATCCGACCATCACTTCTACTTATCAGCGGAATAATTGCCATTTGTGCAACTGATTGATTGCTTCCACTTAATTGAGCACACAAATTTTAAGGCATTCTGACAACAATGCCATCCAAGTTAAAACAGGAAGCTTGACCCACCACAGCATTTCCTGAGTGATGTTGTCAATAAAAGGCGTTGATGAATCTCCAGCCTTATAAATCAATTACTAATAAAGCAAATGGTTGCTGAACCTCAGGCGGTGGACTAAAAGGACTTGGTGTGCATTTTAAGAGAATGAAATGTCCTGATAATTTATTGTTTATACAATCACTTAAGGCAAGCTGAGAATATTGCTCACCTTCTATAAAGAAGTTGAATATAACAAAGGTAAAGTAAGTAAGCACAGTCACATTTAAAAGTTGAGAACCGATACATTTTACGGTTAAATTAAAAATTCATGTTAACAATTCGACAAGAAGCAGTTTCTTTTGTTTTTTCTTACACAATTTTTGTCTTTCCCAGCGTTATCAGTGAACTGAGACAGACTTCTACACCCTCCATCCACCCACTCCTTCAGCATGTTGCGCCAAAGACAAATGAGAGACCAATCAGTTCTCAATTTTCCATCCAGCGCGGGCTTGACAGTTAATTACGGTGTCTGACTGTAGATGTGTAATTATGGTGGCCTCCCCGAGTCGCCTGCAGACACAGTGATAAATGGGACGCATGATTAAAAATTGACAGGGACAAAATTAATGAATTGTGGCTGTGTATAGAGAATATATTTAAAATGGCAGCCAGGTTCTGATAAAAACGTGTTGCTTCTGATGGAATTCATTCAGTGTTGCATCATTGAATTTATGGCTTGTTTTCACCGTAATACGCAAAAATAATCTACATTGTGACCATTTTTTTAAATGTCAAACTTTGATGTTATTTAACCAAAGGTATTTCTAAAAAAAGAAGAAAAAAAAGAAAGTAGATGTAAAAATTATACATACAGATTTGAGGATGTTGGTATATATTTAAAAATGCCTAAATATATCACGTAACACACAGAAATGAAGCTTGGATAATTTGAATATTCATGCAGTAGCAATGAAAAGCATTGCATTTCTCAGTGGCATTGCTATTTCACCACAATCCAACCTGTCACGTCCTCAAGCTCCAGGTAAAATCCCGCCCCTCTTCCCTCCTTTAATTAATTCCACCTTCTGCTTCCACTGGCCTACTTCCAAAAAGCTGTGGGTGCTGGCACAGTGACCTATAAAGAAGGGCTCCCCCAGATCCCCAAACTCATCACGGTGAACCCACCACTACCCTCCGTCCTCACACGCGAGAATCAAAGTAGGAGCCCTAAACGCTGCAGACACATTTCCAGCTCACATTTTCTCAGCGTAGCAGTTTAATTTGTTGCACATCATATTTTTACATTTGAAAATACGGAACACCTTTTCACACCTATGCATCAACCAAAGAGTCTCTAGAGTGTCACGTACCTCCTTTGCTAAAGATAGTCAAAAGCATGGCAGATCATGACAACATCCAGCTGAGATCTTTTTTCTTTGCCGAAGGAAAAAGAAAATCTTTTTCATAAGGAATGTGACATACTGAACTGCAGTGTTCCCTTCACAATTCTTGCTTTGGCTGCAGTTAGCTACAGTAGTCATAAATCATGCTGTCTGTAGTTTGGTAGAGGCAAACCCAATGTCGATTCAGGAGTCTGTTTTCTGCTGAAGAAAGAATCTTGAAACTTTTGTACTGTCCAAACAAACCAAGAACTGCATCTCTTGTTCTACCTGAAACAACTCGGACTGTGCTGCTAAATTTAAAAAATGAAGCTATTTTGGGAATGTAGAGAATCTAAATCTGCACCCTGAATGTCACAGTCTTGGGTGTCGATGCTTTTCTGCGTTTTGTCAGCTTTCAGCGGTCGGATTCATATGCGACATTTGTAATGCCTGAGAAAGCCACGCTAACGTCCTAAAAGGAACTGTATCCAATCCAGAATGGGCCCTCTTTTCTTTGCCGTGACCAGTTGTCACATTCCAGCATTAGCCGCAAAGAAGCGGCAGCTAAAGAGGGCTGCCATGGAGGGTAACTCAAACCAAATCTGTCTTCTTTTCAAACCCCAGCGCCAATTATCTGGGATCTTTTCAGATTTTGATCTGTGATCTGTTGAACACGGCTTGTTACAACACAACCATTTGCTTTCATGAAACTTTAACATTGAGACTAATGGAATCTGCCCAACCCCTGTCCAATTGACCCTTAACATTTAGACAGAAAGAGAACGGTGACCACCGTTTGGAAGTGTATCAACATCCTTCAGTTCTAGAACAATCTAAAGAGCAAACTTTATTATGAACCTGACTACAGACTTAATTTATTATAAGCTATAAACTGCTAACAACCAGTAGAATAAAAATAGAAAGCTATTCAGTGGAATAGTGATTAAACTATCAGCAGGAATTCGAAAATACAGAGACTAGTTCAAGTGCATCAGGGGACGTCAGTATAAAACCGTAAAATGGCCCATAAAGTACTATAAATCCCCCTCTTTGCGATGGACTGGGAGAATACACAGACATGATGTAATGGAGCAACATCTTGACATCTGTATGGAGAATTGAGTTCCACATCCTTTTTTTTTATTGTTTTGTTTGCCAGTGAATTGGTGATAGGAGCACAGTTTTCAACAGAATCTGAAGTCTGATGTCTGGTTTTAGTTTAAGTTAAAACTCCATGACTTAGCGGACTGTTGGAGATGTTGCATGCAAATGCTGTTTTCAAATGACTTTGGTGGAAAAGCAAATAAGAGAACAAAAATGTGTGTCTCTTTGTTAAGATATCAATTAATTGCGATTAATCTTTTTTTTTTTTTGTGAAGCTTAGTTGAATGTCAATAGCCAGTCCAAAGCTCAATGAATGTAAGACTATGAACAAATCACTTGCATATAACTTGTTTTATGGGATCATAAACTCTGCTCTCTACCAGAAAATCTTGAAGGAGCATGTTTAGAGTGGCTGACATCATTGGATGTAATTCAGGTAATAATCATTTAACCATTTGGAAGCAGACTGCATACAGGGCATTGAATTTTCACCCTGTAAATTTTACACTCTTCACCCCAACACACAAGGGATGCTTGTAACTTGAGGTGTTTCACAAAGTACTGAGATATTTTAAATGTGTGACAGCAGCTGATACTTAAACTTTGTTTCATTTCTGCTTGTCTGTGCCCACACAAAAAATTTATTTTTTTTGTTTTTATTCAAATTAAGAAACAATGCAATGGCAGCTTGAAACTGGTCAACTTGTATCTTTCCACGTTGCTGTTTCTTTAAACATGCAAAAGGTAGAAATACTCTCCAAGCCCAATAGGACCATCTCAGATGGTATGTCGAGGCTTTGGAAAATCTGTTGTTTGTTACAAAAGCAAGAAAGATCGATTTATTATTTTAGAAAACATTGCAAAACAACGGATGTGACTGACAAATTATGTTAACCAAGGGACTCAACTTGAAACCACTGATGTTAAAGTGTTTGGATCTAACTGACACTCATTTACCGACTGTCACCAACTCCAAATGAATTTCTAGAAGCATCTGCATGATCTTGCACACCAGCAAACCTGCTGGAGAGATCACTTCAACATTTTGATCTCATCTCAGACAAATATGAGAGAGAGAAAGAGAGACGTCTGATTTTCCATCTTTTCTGTCTGTAATGCAGATGCGGTTTGTTTTTTGTACTAATGATGCTAAATTGGCATCGGCAGCCACCTCAGTAATGGATTGATGGGCTTTGGTCTCGCAGTAATGAGCCAGCCTTGGGGGGGAAACGTCTGCAAATCACTATAGTTTGATGAAATGCACACAGTGTTGTGGATCAGCCGGTTCGGTCACACTCTGCGGTGACCTCTAAATTAGCTAATCTATACAGCAGAGATGGGAATCTACAGCAGCGTAGCTTCTTCCTATTTTCCTTCAGCTCACAGGAGAGAATGATTGAGTGACTTCAACAGTAAGTGCCTTTTTTTTACCACAGGGCGCCAATAGTAGTGCTGGGAGAAAGTGAACGAACAAACTGATCTTACACTGCAAAAAGACAAGTTTTTACCAAGGATTTTTGGTCTAGTTTCTAGAGCACTTAAAATAAGACAAAACTGACCTACAAGTAACTTTTCAGCAATATAAAGAGACTTGTTTTAAGTAAATAATTCCTTATCATTGATGAAAATATATTTGTTCCATTGGCAGATTAATTCACTTGTAACAAGACATTTTCCCCATGTTATAAGTTACCTGCCAATGGAACAAATACTTTTTCACCAATAGTAAAACATTATTTACTTAAAACAAGCCTCTATATCAATCAATCAATCAATCAATCAATCAAATTTTATTTGTATAGCACATTTCAGCAGCAAGACATTTCAAAGTGCTTTACATCATTACAAACACAGAAACACAATGCAATATAGAATCAATAATCAAAACAAAGCATTAAGTCAAGTTCCATCCATAAATTTGTAATTGATTACATTTCAAATACAATTTTGTCACGGAATTTAAGACTGTTAGAGTCTAGAATTGACAGGGTTTTCTGTGCGCGCAGTGACCCTCAGTCACTCGCCATTTTTCCAGTCCCCAATCCTATGTAATGTTTAGTTACCCATGATCTTATTGCATCTTTTGACCCTGCATGTAATGCATTTTTTATCCCGTTCCCCATCTTTATGATTTTGTCACGGAATTTAAGCGCCTGTTCTCGCAGGACTCCGTCGTCCTTTTTTGCAACGGGTATTCGTCGGGCCCCGTCTCCCTGAACAGGAAGGCACCAGGCTCTGTCCACCTAACCACGGAATTTTGCGCGAGGACTCCGCCGTCCTCCACGGATTTCGTGCAATATTTTTACCTGTTAGAGTCTAGAATTGACAGGGTTTTCTGTGCGCGCAGTGACCCTCAGTCACTCGCCATTTTTAAATTTGTAATTGATTACATTTCAAATACAATTCTAAACAGGTGGGTTTTTAGTTGAGATTTAAAAAGTTACTAAGTTACTCTTACTAAAAAGTTACATTTAAGTTGTTTTATTTCAAGTGTATTAAGATATTTGCACTAGAATCCAGAGCAAAATTACTTGGTAAAATTTTGTTTTTGCCGTGTAGCAAATCAGAACACATGACCAAGCCATGCCTTTCATGTAGTTCCATAGATAAAACATGTTTTTGTTTTTTTTTTACATTTTGTCCAGCAACAACCACAACCTTTAATGCAAAAGTGGAAATGTTATGTGGGGTAATTAATTTCTCCTGCACAACAGTCTCCAACCCTAATTGGAATCAAATTCAAAGCTCCCAATAGATGATAGAAATGTTTTGAGATATATACAACCTCTGACCTTTTTAAATCCTGCAAGCAAGTGGGTATTTGACAAAGACAACTAAACTCTGACTGTAGAGCGCCAGAGCAATCACTTCCCTGCCACTTCATCTAAGGACCCAATATTACACCTGTACCTTTGAGGTAAAAAAAAAGAAGAAAAAAGCAGGGCTGTCATTTGATCTCCCCAGAGACTTAAATCCCTCCAGCCTCACACCATATCTTTTCTTCTCCACCTCCAGCGTTTTTATGAGGTGTGAATCACAAACTGGTTTCCCCAAACCACACGCACTAGGCACTCTCCAGCTGGCTCAGTTTTGACCCAGAATTCTTTATGCATATTAGAATATTTTACAAGCCGGAGTTGGCCACGTATGAAGACTAAAAGAGCTTCAGAGGAACTCAGGTAGGGTTTGCAGCCAAAGTTGCCAACCTAATGAATCTCTGTAGGTTTTTGTGAGCCTCTTGGCACTTAAAAATTAGAATCCCACGCTGAGAGGAACGAGAGTTTCAGTGCATCTTGAAAGGCATTAAGATTTGAACTCAGAAAATGATAGGTGTGTTTGAAAATATTTTTCTGTGCTCTCATGAGCAAAATGCTCACATCACTTGTTAAATGTGTGAGGCATTGCGGGGAAAAGTTCCCTCTTCGGCTAATAATAACGGCTCAAAATATTTGTCTCAAACTTTATGTGCGGGCCATGTTTGTGCCAACACCCAAAGCAGCCAAAGCATGTAGCTGTAAGTCTTATTTTTCAAATCTTCTAATAGGGTATAATGATAAGCCTTATTTTCAAGACGGTGATGAATGCAGTGGTTAGCACTGATACCTCCAAGTAAGGCAGATTTAAATCTTGGCCGAGGCCTTTGTAAGTGGAGTGTGTGCGTGTCGTTCTTCACATCTCTGTGCTTTACTGCTGTAGTATGAAGTATGGTTTCAACAATTTTCCTGTTGGGGATCAGTCGAAGGTCCAAGACGAAACATCGATATTTGGTCCAAAAACACATTCTCATGATACCTTAAACTCCACCAGTCTCTCCTCGTGCCAGATTTGTGTGAAATAGCCCTTCAGAGAAATCGGAATAGCGTCAACGTTTAATGAAAACTACATGATGTAATCTGAGCATTTCTCCAAAAATATGCAGAGTTGAAGTATTGTATTTGTTTTCTGTATCAGTTGAGGAAAAAATTGTAATAGAATGGTCTCAAATTCTTTCTGCACCTCAAAAAGTGTATGTTGCCCTCCATGTTCAGTACATACAATGTGTTGATGCACTTCATAAAAGGTTTTTACACCCCATGAGCTTTTTAGCGTTTTGTCAAATCATGACCAAACACCTCAGTATATTTTGTACAGATTAAATAGTATAAGTGGAAGGAAAATTATTGTGCATTATGTTGACATATTTTACAAAAAAATCTAAAAAGTGTGGAGTGCATTTGTTTTCAGACACTTTTTCTCTGATACACCTGATTAAAATGCAGTGAAAAAAGTTCAGAGGTCACCTTTCTACTAAATAGTTTATCTGTGTAATTTGTTTCAATATTAGTACAACTGTTCTTTAAGGGCCTCAATTGTTCAATAGAGAGCGTTTAAGAATGAACACAATCATCTTCACAAATATGCACTACTTTTTGTCAGTTAATCATATGAAATTTCATTAAAATACATAGAATTTTGTGGGTGCAATGTGCCAAATGTGAAAAAATGCAGTACTCTCAATCATTTCATCTTTCTGCAAACGCTTCACTCTTATGACTGATTTAAAGACACTCCAGTATGACTCCCGTTAAACGTTCTCATGCAGTAATCGCACCGCCCTACTAAAACGTTCCACCAAATCCCCCCCCCAAAATAACAATCCCGCACAACTCATTTATCAGGTCGACCGCAATATTGAAGGCCGAGAATGATCCATCCACCTGATGGTTTAAACTGCCAACCACTGACAGCCTCACCAGGGGGAAAAGGCTGTCGGCGGTCAGCACATATGAAAAAAAACACTTCCACATCCAAGAACCGATCGCGTTCACATTCTCACAGTCTGGCTGCTGATTGTCAGAACTCACTTCTCGCACTCACAACTGATGCTGTGCGGTGAAACATGAATGCTTTGTCAAGTGTGACATGCTTGAGTTTATGTTGTGGCAGCTGTTCTCGGCTAAAGAGGAGGGGGGAAAAAAAACACTGCAGTAACTGAAAAGTGATACTCTACGGTTATTGATTACAAAAGATCAAAAAGGGGTAACTTCTCACGACTTGTCTGATCCTCAGCTTGGGTTTGGTTTTCTATTACGCCACAACTGCTATAAGCTGCCTCAGGTCCACCCATGCAGTTTATAAAGAGAAAGTGAATGCCAGATGCTAAGTGTAATCCAATGCCACAAAAAGCATCTTTGCTTGCAATGCTACTTTTAGTGCACTGTGGTGGAAACTGTACTTTAATCCCCTTTACACAATTAAAGCTCTCAGAAACAGAAGAGCATGACAAACAAGTTGGCCAGATTTGAAATTTAGTCCGACTGAAATGACAGCACTTTATCTGGAGTTTGGAAAGTTTCATCCACCCGAAAAAACGACGTGATATATGTAAGCCCGTGGAATGTGCATGTCGCAGACAGCTGGAAAATTGTGTAAGTACTGCCGTCTGTGGATACCAATGTTTAGGAATACACATATGGTTTGTATACAACGGGGGTCATGAGACTGAGGTTTGGTGGCTGTGTTTTGGCAGCTGAGCAGGGCGACTGCGGCCGGCAGAGCACTAGGGCCAGCCAGGGGTGAGCAACACCCTTAACTAGCTTCATGTGTCACCAAGATTCAAGAGGACAAGGAGTGGCAACCTAAAAAAAAAAAAAAAAAAACAATCTTTCTGTCTAAGTAGGAGAACACTTTGACCAATATCAACGGATTAAAAACTAGTGGAAACAGCAACTATTTATTTTTTAAGATCCTGTTACATCTTATAAAACAATTTATTTGAAAAAGATCATGTCTGAAAGTCCTGGAGATGCTCCAAATTTAGACACTCAAGTTGTCAAAAAGTCAAGACGCCACATTCCATGTTACTTCTTCGTAAAAGATACAATGGAAAATCTACTGCTTTTTATGATCGCTTTACCCAGTGATCAGCCATCATAAAACGTCATAATTCTAGCTTTTTCTGGTCAGTAAATGCACCACACCTGATTGCTACCGAGTTGACATTTTTTGTGTGGAACTTATTGATAGAACAAATTTTCAATATCATTGAGGTTTTTAAAAAGGAAAGACTTGGATATAGGAAGCTAATCTATATATATATATATATATATATATATTTTTTTTAAAAATCTTTTTCAGTAGTTCATTTACATTACTTTAGTGGAGGCGGGTCATTTCACCTCTTCACCCCTTTATTCTTTTAGTTGTAGACCATTTTTTTACATTTAAAAAATGTTCAACTATCACAGGATGTTAATTTGTACTTGCCTCAGTGATATTTTGTCAAACTGGTGAAGGGGCAAAAGTGACAGTTGACGATCGGCAGGTACCAGGAAGGTAGTTTACAGCAAAGATAAGCTGTTTTAGTCTTTGAAGTTTAAGAAACCATCCTGGATTTGAACATGTTGGTAGCAGTTTGGAAATCTATCTTTTTGTTGCAAGGTGGCCAAAAATCAACAAGTTGAATTTATTAAAAGGCCACACAAATTTTTAGCTTTCATGTTTTTTATACCAACATTTTTTTTTTTAGACAAGTTGTATCAAAGCAGTGATTTTTCCAAATTTATCCAAAACTTTATCAGGTCTCTTGTACTTTTTCATACAATCTACTTCCTTTTTGGGCGCACTTGTTTTTCATTACTTGGTCAAGGAAAACTTTTTGCGTTTACCCTCAGCAACAAGAATAAGGCGTAGCAAAGGACATCAAATTGATAATCCCAACTTTTTGGATTTAAAAAAAGCAACAACAAAAAAACCATTGTTGATTGGAAAAATATTTGAAAGGTCTTAAAATGGACACACAGATTCCTGTTAAAAGTTAGTGAAGCTGATTGTAAATGTGAAATTCTAAAGACAATATAAAATGTCAACTCCAAATTATTATTTTATTTTTTTAAATATTTAGTAACAGTAAAGCGACTGCTTTTTTACAATCTCACAGCAAAAAGGTAGAAAGAAATATTCGGCTGAATCAGCAATCATCAACCCATCTTCATGTAATCTATCTTAAATCTCTCAACACATTTTAAAACTGTTTTTTTTTTTTTTTTTTTAAATAAAGGATCTCCAACTGCAGGAAAGAAAAATGTCTTCAATGTTCTAAAGTTACATATTGAAGGCATACATTGCAAAGGGAACTTTAAATTATGACAATGTTCCAAAAACATTGAGTAAAATAACCTCCTTGAACATGCCTCATTACTTCCTATTTAACACGAACAAGTCTCGCAAGACGTATTTTTGCCAAAGGACATTTTGCCTGCTTTTATAATATAAAGCCCCGGCAGCAGATAAAGATGTGTTTGCTCTTGTTCTCGACGACACTGTTATTCTTTCCTAACATACTGAGCTGAGACGCTATGTAAAGGAATTCTAATACTCCCAATAGATGTACGCTGGTCTTAAACCCTCCTTTTTAAAGGATGAAAGCAAGTCCCAAAGCCACATTATCAGAGGAATTGAACACAAAGCTTGTGTTGGTTGAATCTGCTTGTAATCAAGGCGAGATTCTTTGTTCCCGCATTTCTATTGTTTCAGTGATGGTCTAAGCCCTCCACCCCAAATCTAAAGAGACTTCTATTACAAACACAAGACAGCAATAGCAAAATTTTTTATAGCCATGAATTAAAACCACATGTCTATGTTTAAATACAGTGAAACAGTACAAAAGATGGCGACACTCTACCAGAAAGCCTTTTACTACTCCCGAAAGACGGTTTTTTATGAGGTCTTCCTCTTTCTTTTTGTGGACACACAATCCTTTATGTATGTAAATCTGCTTAAGACTCTCGCTCCAAAACCATTCTTAAATTGTAATTCATAAATAGTTTTCTCATCACCATCCCGTACAGTTCACTTAAGTTCTCTCATCGGGCGATATTAAAGAGGTAAGGGAGAAAAGTCCTCTTGACATGCTGTCTCACCTTAGTTTTACAGCTCACATAATTCTGTCAAAGCAATTGTGCTCACCCTGTTTATTAACTTACTTTATCTCTCAATATTTATCTGCTTCTAACAAATAGCTTACTTAAATAGCCTCAGCGCAACTGGGACACAACTGCTGGTTTAGGTAATTGTTCCACTGGAGGCAATGAGATTCCAGGCAGCATTTATAGGTAAGGCTGAAGCTGATCACAGTGAGTGGCTGCCTATTATGGACCGGGGTGCGTTTCTAAGGTGACATCTGAGCATTTGTTAGAGTATCAGCATAATAGCATTGAGTGTTTTAATAATATTAATCAGCTGTATCTTATTGTAAAACTCTGGAGCAATTAACAGCCATTTTGTATATGTCATTCCATTTATTTATTTGTCAGCAATCTGAAAGAAATGTTATCTCAATGGCACTTTGCAAGACAAACTATCAACTTGCATGGATATATGTCCACTTCAGTCTAGTAAATATAGACCAATATAGAATAAACCTTAAAAAAGCCATAAGGGACATTGAGAAAAGATGTGGCAATGGATGTACTCTGTACTCAATGATAAATCACTCAATGAGCTTTGCGTAGTACCACTGTACTTATTTGAACTTTGACCACAAACATTTCTATGTTTACTGGTTTTGCAGCCAGTAAACATAGGTTATTCATCAAGTGCTCCCAACCAGGCCAAAAACAGATGGCCAATGTTGAAATGAAAAGCTTTCACTACCTATTGTCTAAAAGTTGCATCATCCCTTCATCCCTCCATCCGTAGATTAATCAGTAATTTCTATTTGGACCCCTAGTCTCATCAATCTACTTGCTTTGGTTTCATTTTCAAACCTGACCAGTGTGGACGTTTGAGCCCTGAGTTCATAATGAACTTTTGAAAAATATATTTGAAGTCATTAAAAAGGATTGAGAACTCTGAAATTTTTCTTTTTAGAAAACTATGGAATTTTGTCAGAAAAAGTGTTTTGGAATCCTGTGACCCATAATTTATAACCAATAGCAATGAGGCGTAATAAGTAGGCTTGATGGCATGCAACCCATAAAAGAAACATTCCTTTTAGAGACTTATTAGAGACTTGACTTGGGCTTGGAACAACAATAAACTTGTGAACATCTCATTACTGAGCATATAACCATATATTCAGTATAGATTTATCTGAGAGGTGAAATGAAGGTTGCACTAAGGACAAAAGAGGGAGGCAAGAGAAGCAGGCTTTTCTTGGATATTCGTCTGTGTTTTTTGGTAGAACACACAGCAATGATGTTGAAATTTGTAAATCTTCCAGAGGTCTTAGCAATGTGTGCACAATTAAGACATATAAACACAATCCATTAGTGTGCCAAGTGAATGAACTATGGTTTGAATAGCAATGAAAGGTCTCTTTTTTTGATTACATCTTGATTGACCTCAAACGCCACATTGGAGAAAGAGCAGATGGCTGGAACCCACAATCTGTGTTATCCTCTATCTTCATTTGGGCCCTTGTATAAAGTCGCTCATCTCTAAGTACTGTGTCGTTTGTGTGTGGCATATTTAATTTAATCAACCTTCTTTGATCTAACAGTTAAAACAGTTTTGCTCCTCTGAGACTGAGATTTAAGATACGTTTATTGAGCCCCCTGGGGAGCCATAATGCATGTCTGTGGCAGGCAGCGACTGTGGACTCCGATGTTACCGAGGTCACAGATGTTTCTGGAGACACAGCTTTGAATGCGAAGAGCCATTTACAGGATCCATTTCATTTTACAGCACTATCTTCTCTTTCTTTCTTTATTTCTCTTGTTCTTCCTTTTCCTTTATGTTGAGTCCTGTTAGTAATGCTTTGGTTTTCTAAGCAGAGCCATATTAGTCGAAATATGTATTTCATAAAAGCAGTAGTGTTGTGTGTCTTAAATAGCACTGATATTCTGTACATTATGAAGATTTTAACATCACAGATCAAATATTTTAAATAAACCACAAGTCAACAATGAGCAAAACACAGCTGCCTATTGCTTGGGCTGAACTCAAGAAAAGCTTATCAGTAAACCAGCAGACCATGTCTTCATTTCTTCCCACAGATCAAAAACAGCCTGGCTCAAGTCCTCCCTTAGCTTCAGTAAAACTTAGTCATTTCACACGCAAAGGCTTTTCATTGGGATTATGGCTGGCCAAGGCTGCTTTTGGCCAAGCCCACCGCAATGCCAAGGAAAAACACTTGACATGATTGAATAAGCAGAAACCAGCCAGAACATTCCCGCACCTCCAACCGCCTGGATAAAGACTTATCTGCTTTACCATCTTGTCCAGAGGGATGTGCCTTGTAAAAAGGATTTGACTATATCAGTTAAAGTGCGGATAAGATCATATGAGCTTCCTGCAAGGGACTGATGTGGGGGAAAAAAAGAAAGATATCTACAATCGAGTAAGTCCGTTTGGACGGCTCTTGAACAGGATGATTAGTTGGACTCTCTTCCATTTCAATCTGTCTCTTGCCTTAACCTTTTGCTCATAACTCTCCTAAGATTCCCGAGAGAAAATACGGGGAGCATAGAAGTCTTGACCCCATGAGAGGACAACACTTGATAAACGACCGCAGAAGGTCAGACCTCTGATTGGTATTCAGCCTCCTCCGTCTGAGAGTGCTGAACCAAAACACCCATGTCTGTCCCCTAGAGTGCAAATTACAATGCTGACTTTGATAGATACTCAGTGTTAGCGGATTCTGAACTTTCCCTGAGAGGGTATAACGAGAGCGTAGTCTAAAGTGGGCGGAGGGACGCCCCAGGTAATATGTCACCAACTGCGTCTCTGACAGACTTAGAGTTGGGTGGATGATGCTGATGGATGAATAACCTTTGGGCGTTTTTACTGGAATTAATGATGAGGTGTGAAGTAACTAAAGACAGTGTACGGAATCATCGACTACACCATCATCCCTCTTTCTTCCTCCTTGCACTCCACAAACTTACAGTGGGGTCACAGACAGTTTTCAGCAGCAGAGTGTGGAGCAGTTTGACCTTTAAAGGGTGTCTCAAGATGCTGGCCAGAGAGCTCCCTGTGACTGAAGAGCACAAGAATAGGGGCATCATTTTCACTGCTCATACAACAAGAGACATTATGTATCGCATACTTTGGATATTAGTAATTTCACATTTTATAATAGAGGGAAAATTATGATCAGAAGAGTAATCTGCCTTCCAGGTCAGCAAGAAAAATACCTTCCCAAATGGTTCTTTGAAAGGGATATTGTGAAAGACTGATAGCTTCCCAACCACAGGACATCACTGAAGAAGACTGACAACACTAATCATTATTTTTTTATTAGTTTTTCATCAGAATACCATAAAAGCATAAATATTATTTTTATTGGAGCAAATTTGGTTAATTACTTGATTTCTAAAGGGCATCTCAAGACCCCAGACTTGATGACTCCTTACCACTCCAACTTCGGTAATCTGTGCTACAAAGCTTTGCATGCCTTATCCATGATGTCTTCTATAACTATTTTCAGATATTTCTTATGTTTTACTTCAAAGACTTTGTGTAATCATATACATAAGACAATACTGCAGTTATGCATAACATCGTGAGCTGAATGCGCACCCTAACTGATATTTAGCCATGCAGCATGCTTATAACATATCAAATTGGACGATGAAATATTCACTTTCTACTTAACTCTTAGTTCCGGAGAGATCATTGAAACCAATGCTATTGGCCCCAACTTTAATACAGCCCACAAACTAACAGGTGCCATGGCAGAGACTATCAGTGTTGGTCAATTTACCGCTCAGTATTGTTAGGCCTAACATCCGTATATCCAGGTGATATGACATGTTTATGATAAAGTTGTCATTTGAATAAGAGAACACCCATTAACAGAAGAGATCAGCAATGAATTACACTGACTGCTTAAATTTTAGGGCAGTAAGCAAAACCTCTTTAACCTTGACATATTTTCAGTCATTCCTTAACATTTGAGCTGTCAAAATCTGCTTTGCTTTGGAGAAAAAAAAAATAACTTTCTCAGTAAGGCTCTTAAACTGAATGATTAATATAGCAGAGGGCCCTGCTCATCATGTTAGCAACTTTTCATTCTGATTGGACCTCCACAAAAAAAAGGAAAAGAAAATGTGGACATCTTTCTTGCAGCTGTGTGCAAAAGTCCCTACTCTGATTTAAATGAGCTTTATTCCCCAGAGTGCAGGGCATTGTTGAAGCAGGCATGTTTGAGCAGCTTCAACACAAAGAGCATCACTGATTGTGCAGTAGGCTGCATGCAGATCACAACTTTTTGCAGCAAAAATGTTAATGTGGGCTTCCAAAGCTATAATGTGTTAAAACGTATTTATTAAAAAAAAACATAGCTAATTTCTTGCCGCACTTACACTTCAATTTTACCTTCAAACAAAGAAAAATCATATATTATTGTATTATCTTAAAATGCAATACAACACATTCCAGTTAGGTTTTCCCCCCTCTTTTCGTAATCCAGAGATTAATCAACCATTCTCTCTAAAGTCAATAACAACAACAACAAAAAAGCAATGATTTATACGTGTTCACAGAAAGACATGTGAGCAGCAAAGGTGAGGGCAAACCAGTCATCCCCTCCAAACGCAAAGCGGCTGACAGGAAGAAGAAAAAAAAAAAGGATCGGGCGATGATGCTGCTGCGCTCCGTGGGCGAACCCTACCTGTCATCGTAGCAGAAATCTGCGTCCAGCGTGTTCAGATAGAGACCCACAGCCACGGCGGTGCACACCAGCTCCGTGATCATCTCTCAAAGCCCAAAAACGGAATAGAAACAGTCAGAAAATAGAATCGGCTCTCTCTCCTTCTCTCTCACTTCTCTGTTATTGTGCTCTGAGCTGAGCCGCTCGGCAGCACGGATCTCCGGGCATGATTCCCCGGTGTCAAGCAAAGTGTGTCAAAGTTTGGCATTTCCCCTCTAACCCATCGCGGTAGGGAGAGCAGGGGTCAGGGCTCTGCTATCCCCGGACCGGGAGCGGAGCTGTGCGCATTTCGTTGCTGCCGTGTCGTCAATGAGCGCATCTCTCTCCCTCTCTCGCTGCTCTGGCGCTGGAGCAGAGGCTGGAGAAGGAAGACGCATGTGGTTTTTCAGCTAAGACTGAGCATGCGCACTGAGATTGTTCTTGGAAGTACCGTTTTACGGTACGACACCGTAGACAAAAGCAGGAGGAGGCTGTGGGGCAAATGTGAAGAGAGGAGGGGAAGGGGAACAGGTTTAAAATGATATCTATCTATATTTATTATTTAAAGTGTTGAATTATTTCCAACTTCAACAATATACAGCTGAGCTTTTAATGTTAGAACATTCATGCCACATGAATAAGTAATCTGTGATTCATTGTGAACATATTTGAAAATAAGCTATCTCATACAGTTTCATTACAAAAGCATCCATTGAAGCATTTCACAATGTTACTACAACCTCCAACTCCAATGTATTTTATATTAATTTTACGTGGCAGACCGCTATGGACGGAACCCCATAGGTCACACTTTGTAGAACTAGACCTCCAAGTACCTGTCTCATCTACCTGTCTGCGTTCGTTTGCATTTTGATTATTTTCTTGTTTATTTAGACCCAGATTTAGGAATGCCATATTCTTATTATTGTTCCAAATGTCTTATTATTGTTCCAAATGTCTTGCTTTGGAATATTGGTTGTATTCTTTAGATCAGTGATATTTTCTGCCCTTCTTTGAGTCTCTGTTAATGGTCCATCTTAGCGTTAGTGGTTCATTTTCTACCTCAGTCTACCTGTTTGCCTTCTCTCAATTTAGCAACCAATCACCTGCATCCTGTCAGCAATCCTCAGTATTTAAGGTCCTAAAGTTATGTCCTTGTTGTGTTCAATTCCTATGATAAATAGCAATGATTTCCCCAATTTATGCATATTCAGTTGTGACTTTTAGAAAAGGTGAATTCACAAGATAACAAACCCAACAGAATTATTCCTGGTGAATTGTGTATATATAGACTTCCATGAATCCCTATAGTTACTTTACATCCATCCATCCATCCATCTTCTTCCGCTTATCCGAGGTCGGGTCGCGGGGGTAGCAGCTTCAGAAGGGAGGCCCAGACTTCCCTCTCCCCAGCCACTTCTTCCAGCTCCTCCGGGGGAATCCCGAGGCGTTCCCAGGCCAGCCGAGAGACATAGTCCCTCCAGCGTGTCCTGGGTCTTCCCCGGGGCCTCCTCCCGGTGGGACGTGCCCGGAACACCTCACCAGGGAGGCGTCCAGGAGGCATCCTGACCAGATGCCCAAGCCACCTCAACTGGCTCCTCTCGATGTGAAGGAGCAGCGGCTCTACTCTGAGTCCCTCCCAGATGACTGAGCTTCTCACCCTATCTCTAAGGGAGAGCCCAGCCACCCTACGGAGAAAACCCATTTCGGCCGCTTGTATCCGCGATCTCGTTCTTTCGGTCATGACCCAAAGCTCATGACCATAGATGAGGGTGGGAACGTAGATCGACCGGTAAATCGAGAGCCTCGCTTTTTGGCTCAGCTCTCTCTTCACCACGACGGACCGGTACAGTGCCCGCTTGACAGCAGACGCTGCGCCAATCCGCCTGTCGATCTCCCGCTCCCTTCTTCCCCCATTCGTGAACAAGATCCCGAGATACTTAAACTCCTCCACTTGGGGCAGGACACCCCCCCTGACCCGGAGAAGGCACTCTACCCTTTTCCGGCTCAAGACCATGGCCTCGGATTTGGAGGCACTGATCCCCATCCCGGCCGCTTCACACTCGGCTGCGAACCGATCCAGCGAGAGCTGCAGATCACGATCTGATGAAGCCATCGTCTGCGAAAAGCAGAGATGAGATCCTAAGGCCACCAAATCGGATCCCCTCAACACCTTGGCTGCGCCTAGAAATTCTGTCCATGAAAGTGATGAACAGAATCGGTGACAAAGGGCAGCCCTGGCGGAGTCCAACTCTCACCGGAAACGAGCCCGACTTACTGCCGGCAATGCGGACCAGACTCTGACACCGGTCATACAGGGACCTGACAGCCCGTATCAAAGGGCCCGGTACCCCATACTCCCGGAGAACCCCCCACAGGGCTCCCCGAGGGACACGGTCGAACGCCTTCTCCAAGTCCACAAAACACATGTAGACTGGTTGGGCGAACTCCCATGCACCCTCCAGGACCCTGCTGAGGGTGTAGAGCTGGTCCAGTGTTCCACGACCAGGACGAAAACCACACTGCTCTTCCTGAATCCGAGGTTCGACTATCCGACGGACCCTCCTCTCCAGGACCCCTGAATAGACCTTGCCAGGGAGGCTTAAGAGTGTGACCCCTCTATAATTGGAGCACACCCTCCGGTCCCCCTTTTTGAACAGGGGGACCACCACCCCAGTCTGCCAATCCAGGGGAACTGCCCCCGATGTCCATGCGATATTGCAGAGTCGCGTCAACCAACACAACCCTACAACATCCAGAGCCTTAAGGAACTCCGGGCGGATCTCATCCACCCCCGGGGCCTTGCCACCGAGGAGCTTTTTAACCACCTCGGCGACCTCGCCCCCAGAGATTGGAGAGCCCAACCCAGAGTCCCCAGGCTCCGCTTCCTCAGTGGAAGGCATGTTGGTGGGATTGAGGAGGTCTTCGAAGTACTCTGCCCACCGGCCCACAACGTCCCGAGTAGAGGTCAGCAGCACACCATCCCCACTATAAACAGTGTTGGTGCTGCACCGCTTCCCCCCCCTGAGACGCCGGATGGTGGACCAGAATCGCCTCGAAGCCGTGCGGAAGTCTTTCTCCATGGCCTCTCCAAACTCCTCCCACACCCGAGTTTTTGCCTCAGCAACCGCCCGAGCCGCATGCCGCTTCGCCCGCCGGTACCCATCAGCTGCTTCCGGAGTCCCACAGGCCAAAAAGGCTCGATAGGACTCCTTCTTCAGCCTGACGGCATCCCTCACCGAAGGTGTCCACCAACGGGTTCGAGGGTTGCCGCCGCGACAGGCACCGACAACCTTGCGGCCACAGCTCCGATCGGCCGCCTCGACAATGGAGGCACGGAACACGGTCCACTCAGACTCCATGTCCCCCACCTCCCCCGGGACGTGTTCGAAGTTTTGCCGGAGATGGGAGTTAAAGCTCCGTCTCACAGGGGATTCCGCCAGACGTTCCCAGCAGACCCTCACAACACGTTTGGGCCTGCCAGGTCTGACCGGCTTTCGCCCCTACCACCGGAGCCAACTCACCACCAGGTAGTGGTCAGTGGACAGCTCCGCACCTCTCTTCACCCGAGTGTCCAAGACATACGGCCGCAGATCCGATGAAACGATGACAAAGTCGATCATCGAACTGCGGCCTAGGGTGTCCTGGTGCCAAGTGCACATATGGACACCCTTATGCTTGAACATGGTGTTCGTTATGGACAATCCATGGCGAGCACAGAAGTCCAGCAACAGAACACCGCTCGAGTTCAGGTCGGGTGGGCCGTTCCTCCCAACCACGCCCCTCCAGGTCTCACTGTCGTTGCCCACGTGAGCGTTGAAGTCCCCCAGCAGAACAAGGGAGTCCCCAGGAGGAGCACTCTCCAGTACCCCCTCTAAGGACTCCAAAAAGGGTGGGTAATCTGAACTGTCGTTCGGCCCGTAAGCACAAACGACAGTCAGAACCCGTCCCCCCACCAGTAGGCGGAGGGATGCTACCCTCTCGTTCACCGGGGTAAACCCCAACGTACAGGCGCCGAGATGGGGAGCAACAAGTATGCCCACTCCTGCCCGACGTCTCTCTCCCTGGGCAACTCCAGAGTGGAAGTATGTCCAGCCCCTCTCAAGGAGACTGGTTCCAGAACCAGAGCCATGCGTCGAGGTGAGACCGACTATTTCTAGCCGGAACCTCTCGACCTCACGCACTAGCTCCGGCTCCTTCCCCACCAGAGAGGTGACATTCCACGTCCCAAGAGCCAGTTTCTGCAACCGAGGATCGGACCGCCAGGGTCCCCTCCCTTGGCCGCCACCCATCACACAGTGCACCCGACCCCTTTGGCCCCTCCCACGGGTGGTGGGCCCATGGGAGGGGGGTCCCATGTTTCCTCTTCGGGCTGAGCCCGGCCGGGCTCCATGGGTAAAAGCCCGGCCACCAGACGCTCGCCATCGTGCCCCCCCTCCAGGCCTGGCTCCAGAGTGGGGCCCCGGTGACCCGCGTCCGGGCGAGGGAACACCAAGTCCAAGGTTTTCCTTCATCATTGGGGTCTTCGGGCTGCACTTTGTCTGGTCCCTCACCTAGGACCTGTCTGCCTTGGGTGACCCTACCAGGGGCATGAAGCCCCAGACAGCATAGCTCCTAGGATCATTGGGGCACTCAAACCCCTCCACCACAATAAGGTGGCAGCCCATGGAGGAGGTTACTTTACATTGACTAGCAAAAAGCTGTATGCACTTGTCTGCTTCATAATCAATTTAAATTAAATGCTGAGGGGCCAGAGAAGACCTCACTTCACATTATCGCTTATAACGAATTAAAAATATTGATTGATTTTCCCTTAACCTACCCCATCGTCTCTGTGTAGAGGCTAAACACAGGGGGTCCTGAGCATGATGAATGAACCCTTGCCTTTCAGCCTATGGCTTGCATGTATATGGGCATCAGCTTGGAAATGTGCAACCTGGTCCCGCTGGCTACCAGCCGGACGGAAACCTGTCCCACAGTTGGAGCTCCGGCGGGTGTAAATGCACCGCAGAGCTTTGGAGAAACAGAAACAGATGGTTGATGACGGATGTGTGGCGCACACAGGTGTTGGCTTAGAATTACCGAGATGGTGACGGAGCATCATGAGGGGAGGTTAGAGTCGTTTGTAAGAGTGACCTGATTCAGAATACAGCGTGACCTCAACCTCGTGGATTCTGTTGGGCTTTTCAGGACAAACGGTTGCAGTGCTTTTGGACCTGATTGTTAGATGCATAGGTGACTTTATTTGAATTTATCTCCGTGTTCTGAGGTAAGAAGACCTCATAGGTTACATTGTTGTTGGCTTTCTAGACAAAGAACCTAAAAGACAAGCAAACATGTTTACTTTTAGTCATTTTAGTCTTCCATACAGCAGCAAACTGCATAAGTGATGAAAAGATTACTGAAGAAATCAAGATACTGATGCATTTACTTTTGTAAAATGCCTCTTTCCTAACCAGGCAGCATTACATTATGTCATTATGACATCAATGTGATCTAGCAACTAATTTCTCAAAAAAAAAAAAAAATAAAACAGACTTTGTGACATATTTGACTTGAGTCCAATCTCTTTTCTTATGTCTGCGTGTGACATCTTCGACATGAATGTGCATGCTTTACCTATTAACAGCTGTTCTGTTAAGTTTTGTGCTTGAAATAGTGTAAGATATGAAAGAGTCTGCTTGTCATCACCTCTCATGGTCCTGGACAGATTACACAACGGGCCAGTCAGGCAAGAACCCAAACAGCCAAAACGGTACAGAGGAACCAAATCAAACTGTGATTCAGAACAGAGATAGACCAGTTTATTTCAGTTCTGACTTTTATTGTCACTCTGAGGGAAATTTGTTAGCATAAAATTTATGCTAACAAATCTATATAGCATAAAAAACAACAACAACAAAAAAAACACACACACAACGCACAAGACAACTCACAAGATAATGTAGTCAACCTGATCAATTCATCCACAAAATAAAGTTAAGTAAACAACAAAGAAAGGATCAAGTTTTAAATTAGACTTAAAACACAATGAAATCTCAGTTTTCTTAAACAATCTAACAGGCATTTGGATGCAGTTAGGGTTAGGGTTTGAAAATTATTTATACCTTTTTAGTGTTACTTTTTGTCAGGTGACCACCAAAAACTTTAATGTTTTATACTTAGATTTACGACCTTTTTCTGCATGGAGAGCAATTTCTGCCGTTGATCCAACTAAACAAAAATGTATTCAAGGCGACAAAGAAACATGGCTTCCCAAAACCAAATAGCTTGTTTATAGACCAGCTATATTGAATTTATGTAGATTTTTAAATTAAAGAACAATTTAAAGTTTGTCTTTAGGTTTAAATTATTTACCTCAATGGGAAATTACATGTTTCACGCAAAGTAACAGAAAAGAACAAATGCATGCAGTTTGCAAATTACAAAAATACAAAAAACACCCTAAAAGAATATCTCTTACATCATCAGTGTCATTCTATGTAGAAATCATACACATATGTTGCATAAAAATGACTAAGGAAAATGGAAAATCTAACATTTTAAGCATATTGTGTTATCGCTTTACTCTCAATTTCAACTAACTTATTCTTTTGGGACAAAAATTTAACTTCCAGACAGACATTTGTATGTAGGCCAAAAACACTCCTCATTACGCCAAACAAGATCAAACAGACAAAATGAAGTAAAATAATTACAAATACCTGGAAAGTGAGGGAGGATAATAACAATCTGACAAAACCATTACAAATGTAAGGGCAATAGCTACAAAGATGTAAGGATGACCAAAATGTCTAAGTCTCAAAATCTGGACCATATTTTAAATGGAGGGAAAATACATAAAACCCAAATAGACTATCAGAAATAATACCTTATCAACAAATGAACATCAAACACATATCTGAATAAACGCAGATTTTATGGCAAACTTAAATTAAAGATCCAATTTCTTCTGTCTGTATGTTCTTCACCACACGTCTGATCCCTCTGATGCTCTCAGTAGTGATCATCTTCACAACGTGAGTCATTCAGAGTGAGCGGCGGTTGTTTCCACGATGCTTTTCACTCCGGAACGGCGGCATCTCCACCCCAGTAGATAAACATCACACAGGAAACAGACGATCAGGGTTGGAGGGACCGGGCTTCGCTCTGGTCTCACAAAAATAGATGCCATTAATATCAGCAGCAGAGCAGCAGCCACTTACAATCTGCTTCCGAATAAAAATCCACCCCAACGCGGCTGCCACTTCCTAATTCTGCCCAGGAAGACAAAGAAAGTAACCTTCATCCTGAACTGGATGGAACATGATGAATGTTTGGGTTAGGAGGTAACTTTGGTAGATGAGGCTAATTAACATGGACTACTGTTGAAAGCCGTGGTGTTTTTGAGAAGGGTAATTTGTTTTGTTCATGAAAGCAAAGAAAAATGCCGCAAACAGGCTTTGAAAGTTTTTTTTTTAATTAGAACGGAAAATAATGTGATACCAATCCTTATGGAGAAAGCTTAGGGGAAAAGCTAAATTCCCCAAAGCTTGAAGAACATGATAGAAATACCTGTATACATTTTTAAGTATAATTGCATTTTTTTAGTGCTCTGTATTCCGATGATTTGATCTCAGTTTCAACAATTGACGTTTCAGCCTTCATCAAAGTTCATTTTACACTTTAGCTTCAGTGTGTCACAGCCAGTAGACAAATGCAAACAGGTTGTGGCTGTCAAAACAGAAAACCTTTTTTTTTACAGATGAATTCACAAGCTGAGTTTCATATATGTTACTCGAATTTGCTTTCCAGTCATGTCTGTTTTCTATCACAAGACATTTTAGATTGATCTAATATGACTTATTTCTTCAGGTCGGGAAGAACAGACGGAAAAGGGAAAAACTTGCAAGGTTGCGTTTTGTATTCAGCCTAAGCAGATGTCCGTTCTGCTGGCTGAACAAGGGGGAGTATCGATCAGTAAAGTAGCTGAAACACAACAACTATTTATCTTGCACTCCACAGATCTGGTGTTTATAGAGATGTGGTGAGAAGTAATTTCATTTAAATTTTGTGCAGGACCAGGGAAGGTTGTCAGGTTTGATGAAAAGTTGGATGTAGTTAAATACAAGGCGAACGGTTCTGGAAGAGGAGTGGGGTGGAGGTTCAATATGCAGCCAGAGGTACTATGAAATGGTTTGGACCAACGCATACTGTATACATGTGCTACAATGGCCTAATCAAAGACCAGACCAGACCTTAAGGCAAAAATGAGAATTTGTTTAAAAAATATTAACATTTGTGTTCACAAATCCAACTGAATTTTAGAAGTAAGGACAAACGGACAAGAGGCAAACTCCAAACACCTTCAGCTCCAACTGCAGCAAACGGGAATAAAGGTATTTTGTCATTTGAGCTAACTCTGTGTGCATGCCATTTATAATATTTAGGTGAAGAAATGGAAATTCAATCTACTTTGTTTTGGTTCATGACCTAAATCCCCAAATAAATGACACTGGCGTTTGTGGCATGGCAAATCAAAATTGTGGAAAGAGTGGAAAACCCCCAAACATTTAGAGTAGTCTGTCAGATAAATATGACAGGTAACGGTTATTTAAATCTGCCACAAGCTGATTGGGACTGCAGACATCTGATCAAGCAGCGAAGACAATGTGCCGGTGAAGGAACAGGCAGATGGTGCCCCCATTCTTTCTGATTGCAGCCTGCTATCACACCTTTCCCTAAAAAAAAAAGTCACACATAAAAGAGGATATCATGACAAACAAGCTTCCTGGAAGGAATCTGAGTTGAGAGGAAATATATTTCAAAGGGGATGGCTCTTCAAATATTCATACAAAGCATCCTGTATCCTTCTTTTACAACTTTTTCCACGTTTTTTTTTTTTTGTTTGTTTTTTGGCAGTGTTGAGATGATAAATCCCATTATTTTCCTTCCAATTCCAAACTCTAATTACACTCTAACAAAATCAGATAAAGCTTTACGTATGAAGCCCTGGGCTTTAGGGATTTCTGGAGATGAATTTGCAAATCAGAGAGGATTACAGAGGCCTGGATTCAAGCTGCTCTGTGAGAAAGTCTCATCAAAGCCAATACGTAAGACGGACTCCCTTCCCTTCACTTCCCTTCCGCTTCCTCCAATTCCTACCTGGCAGGGAAAAGTCCTTGTAGGTGATACGGCCTTCTTCATTCGGACTATTTGTGTCTCAAAGCGTTCACCACATCCTGAGAACCTTTTCCTGCCATCTGTTAAATGCAAAGCCAGGAAATTGGAGTTTACCTACCCTCCCATTGTAAACTGGCAGCAGATTCGTGTGTGGCGTTTTTTTTTTCCCCCTGCGTGGATACTTGAAAGAGGCTGGATGAGTGTTGCACAAACATGCGTGTGACCATCAAGGCAGGTTTGACAGGATGTGACTCGGTCAGCGAAAACAAAACCCCAAGCGATGGTGGACCCCCCCACCCAAAATGAAAAAACACAAGCCACGCTCACATCTGTTACTTGCTTTCATTTTCGTCTGTCCACTGCGGCAGGCTGTCGGAGCTCCCGAACTCGGCCTGGACACATCCCAGAGCTCCACGATCCGTCTTAACTGGGATAAAAATAAAAGAAGGCTGTGGGACGTGTGTAGTCTCACCGCCACAGCTACACGAACCCTGTGAATGGGCTGCAGATGTGCCGGTTGCTGTCCACAGCGACAGACGGAGGGCGCAGGAGAAGATGTGCGACAGGAAGAAATGGTTAATATCAATCTGCTCTGAATCTAGCAGATCTAACAGTTTCAGGCTTAATTAGTTCAGGATCTTTGCTTTTTCTTATTTTTGTAAGAATTAATGCTTTCTGCGTTAAAAAAAGGGTTTTGAAACATCTGCTTTAATCATTAATGATTCAATGGTGAATACTGAAACAGAGCACATAAAATTTATGCCAATTACATTATTTTATTGTTTAAAATTCACTTTTCCGTTACTAACACTATGCAACTCTAGTCAGTTTATTTTAAAAGTTTCGAGCCGTTAGCCTCTGGGAAGGTTTCTTTTCACATCTACCCTTTAGTTGGCTCTAAACATCTTCCAAACAAATTTGATCTGCTTCAGTTTTCCCTTAGCAGAAAAGAATCCCCAAAGCATAATGCTGCCGCCACAATATTTTACTGAGGGAATGTTTATGTATATCATTTTGGTCTCGTCTGATTAAAAGTCTTTCTTTCACATGTTTGCTTTATTCCCTTGGCAAACATCGGAGTCCTCCACAGCACAGCTGTATTTATGTTGAAATTAAGCTACACAAGTGGAGTCCCCTAAATAATTAGTATGAAATACAACATATAAATTATTACATTTTCATTATTTTTATTAGTATAAAAAAACATGAAATATTGTCCTTTTACTTCACTATGGTGTGTTAATTTGAGTTAGCATACCACATACAATCTCAACAAAATGATTCTGATGGTTTAAAGATGTACAAGTCGCGCACATTATAAAACCAATAGGAAAGAAGTGAATAAGTCGCATTCAGCCTCAACTTATTTCTCAACCTCAACTAGAAATGGATTTTCCAGATGTGCCCAAAGTTCACTCAAATCCCCAAATACCCCCAATTCCCTGAAGGGTCCTTTAAAACAAGTTTTCTTAAGAGTCCAGTGACAAAAGGCTGCAAAATACATCATTCAAATCACACAGGCTTCACAGATCTTCCAAGTATTTCAAAGTAATAGAAAACTGCAAATGTTTCATGTATGTGGCCCATTGGAGGCAAAATACAAACTTGAGGGTTGAAATGCATATTGATTTAAATCAATGTATCTAATTAAACTAGGAGGTAATGATGCACTACAATAGTCGTTTTCAAGACAATTATAGACAATCATATATAAATATAATCTAAGTGTATCATCTCCATGTGCATATGCATAAGTGTCTCAGCTTTTTAGTTTCGTAGAATGACTTTTAAGTCCGACGACGGCGTAGCATCTAGGAGACAGCAGGGGGTCGAACAGCTGAACCAATGCAGAGAAGGACACACCCTCCTACAGGACAAAAGAAACACACATTTCATACAATGCCTGGCTAAAGTATAAACCACGAGTCCTGGTCATGAAGCATCACACGGATGGTTCTTGACCAGGACTTTGATAAACTTGCCAAGGAGGTACTTCAGTTTTTTGATTCAAGTGTAAGAGCAGGAATGCATCCAAACGTTCCAGAACATCGGCTCTCGAGGAGTGGAGGTGCAGACTGTTAGGGCTGGATGATCAGGGTGGTTCAGTGTTAGCTTTCAAACGCACTGAGATTTGCCAAAAAAACTGGTCTCATTCCAACAGAACACCTTCGTCCACTTGCTTGTTGTGCCCCATCGGTGGTTTGTAGAAAATTGCCAAAGGCCAGATTTGTGCAGGATAAACATTCATGCTGACAGGTTTTCCCTCCTGAGCTCTGTGCCTCTCCAGCTCCTCCAGAGTTACCATGAGGTTAATAGTTTTAGGTGAATGGCCACATTTTGGTACCTTTGTGTCAGTTCAGCCTTTTTGAAAAGATGAACTGAATACTGAGACAAACCTTTTTCCTGACTAATATTCTCCAACAAACACACACATTGCAAATGCATGGAACACTTTTTAGGTGTTTGTTGGTGTTTTGTTTTTTGTTTTTTTTAGAAAAAGAACAAAACAAAACATTTTTCACCCTACATATTTCCCACTTGCAGACTCTTTTTAAAAAAAAAAAAGTAAAATCACGTAAAATAAACCTTTGGCAAAGCACTATAATTTCTGTTCTGTGTGGTGTTTATCTTGGAGAACATTCCAAAAATTGGTTTAGAGTGAACTCCTGTTTGTGTGGAAGAACACTGCTTGCATTTGTCGTGTCTATAACTAATGCAACAGAAAATTTACTAAATACCTCAATCTGTCAGTGTTGGGTTGCATAAGTTTGGCTTCGCGTGATTCCGAACTCATCACCACATGGGTTACATTACTGTGCTTCTATCATCATCGTTTTCATCCTCGAGGGACAGCCTTCAGCCCAGACCGGTGATGTTGATGTTACGTAGTTTGATTACATGACCCTAATGAGGAAGTCCATCTGACACATTAACCGCATGTAATCACCACTTCAAAGCTTTTCGGAGACTTCGTATCGCCTCACGATGACTCTGAGCAAAGATTAGCTTGTTGTGTTTGGCCTAGGAAACAGAAGACTGCGAAACTGCAGGCTGCGTTCAATTTGGCTGACACCTATATTAATGTCAGTGGTCCTGATTTCAGCTGACATTTCTGCATGTTCGCTTTAATCATTGGGGAGGCGTATTTCAAAATCCCAATCAACGAGCTGTAAGAGCCAATCACAAATGATGAGTCCAGCTGAAACGTAATGAAAGGAAATCAGAGCTGGAGCACTGCTTGGGTGATCAAATCAGCTGCGTTTGTTGCTCTATTTTCATCAAATTTTTTCGATTGTTTTGTTCTTTTTTATTTATATCCGAAGATCCCTAAAAAGCAGTTGCGTACTTTCCAGCAGCCATTTTAAAAAAAAATCTTACTTGTGCAGTTCCAGTGGGTAAGAGAAAAGGATGTTTTATGTCAAGTAAAACGGGAAGTCATGAAAAGCAAATTAAATGTCTCTAGGCAATCAGTAAGCATTTTAAATGCTTCAGTAAGACTTTTGTATAAATTAATACAGTAATAAAAAATTCAAATAATGGTATTTTTTTCCACTACAAATGCATTCAAATTAATGTTAAATATCACTTTAGGTTGTCTTATTATTATTTGTCAGGGTTTTTACATGGCTTTTCCAGGGATTGCAATGAATTTTCTTTAATACCAGAGAAACATATTGAGTAGCTATGAAATGCGTTTTTGAAATCATTTGTTTCTTATGAGTAAAAAAACTATCTGGACTTTCTCCCTTGTTATTTCAAGAATTAAGTGAAACTTATCTACATTTCTTAGAACATGGAGTTCAATTTAACTAGTCACACCCAAGCCTGACAACTGTCTGACCTGGAGAACAAAGGGTTGGTGCTGGTGTAAGTCTTGGGTTGCTTTGCTGATTCAAAACTTGGACAACATGCTGAAATTGGTGGAACCATAAAATCTGAATCAGAGGCTTTGTGTTGACCTTAGGCCGGTGGTTTGTACTAAAACCTCTTATATTGTTTAGTAATTCTGCCAATAAGAGTCAATGAAAATTCATTCGTTGTAATAAAAAAGACTCGCGGCCAGATATTTGAAACAACTGCTGTTTTACACAACCTAAAAGAGACGGACACATTACCTGTTCTTTCAGGTAGCAGAGACGATCCAGCAGAATCAGACCCTCGATGCATGGAGCAAGGGCCACCTTCAGCTGCAGAAAAGAAGACGTGTGGAGTGAAGCTACGGTTAGTGAAAGGAGCTTTTTTGATGTAGTTTAAATGTTCCTGTGAGTCACTCCCTTTAGCTCATGTCTTGTTCTGACATTTAACATAAAACAGCTCTGTGACTTGTTCCCATCCCATTGCTAGCGTGCAATCACCCTCAAAAAAACAATAGTGCTTTATGTCCAGAAAGTAAATTTGTATTGTGGCTGACACCATAATTAGCAGCCTCGGGGAAAACAAAACCAGGGCTGGTTTTCCTCCTCAGTTCAATTTTAGTCACGCAATTCCCCACAGATCTATAATTTATTTACAATTTGCAGGAATTAAAATACTTTACACCAAATTCCCTGAATTTTTGTGGTGGAAATGGTACAGCGTTTACGACAAAAATAAACCCGTAGATGCCATACGAGCTGTAAATGGTTGCAGGCTTCTTAGACATTTTCACGTCCGAGCTCTATGCATTTCACAGTATCACATTTCCAAACTCTCAGCCTTTTTTACCCCAATCGTAAAATACGAATCTCCGTAGAAACCCTGGGTGTCGTCTGCTTACCATGTTAAAGGCGTGCATCTCGTCCATCCGTGCTTTGTACGTGTCGTGGTAGCTCTGAATGTCACTGTCACAAAGCTGCAGAGGAAGAAGTCAAACAATGAGGGCGTGGAATATGTAGCTAAAAGAATTTTAAAAATTGTTTTTTTGAGAGAAGACAGTGAGTGAGGCTCGTAAATTGTTTACAATTTTTAGGACTTGTGAGAAACAGATAAAAATACGTCATACTATTCTGGGGCAAACCAGATTTTGACTCGCCAGCCTTGCGAACCATGACAGCATCTTTACAGCTTGCTGAAATAATACTTCGGCTCCTATATACAGTTATAAATCTCAACCTGGTGGTGGAAATGTGAAATGGATGTTTGCTATGTTTCCAGGAGTTTGTTTCGGGGAAGCGTTGTAAGATGAATGTAGTAATTGTGCGTCTGACCTTTGAGTCATCCAGCTCCAATCGGTGCAGAGCTCGCCGAACGTAGTCCACAAATGATTTTGCTTTGGAATAAACATTTCCGACCCGCTTCTCGCTGTGGAGCAAACACACTATTTCTCAGTTCTGGCACGCTCGAACAAACAAACCTGTCACTCCTTCAATGTGTCCCCAGTTTCGCTTTAAATCACACTTTGGAAATCAAGCCCTACCAAAGGGCTTAACAATGATGAATAGCTTATGTCTAGCGGGGGGAAGTAATGGATATTCGATGCTAATGGCTGTCGTTAAACTGAGGTTCAGAGGGCAGGAAGGGCTCAGTGTCTTTTAGGAATATTTGATCTTGTCTGCAGCATAAACATTTGATAAGGACTGAACTGAGGTCAGCTGCATTTCCCTCAATTGTTCCCGGATGAAATCTTGCAGTGGGAAGACGTATTTTCACACCAACTGAAAATGTGAACTTTTAAAAGGCATAAATATACCTGATTTATTTATTTTTTTTGTAAACGTTGCGATATGCTTCAATAATTGGCTTTAATTTGAACTGAATGTGTTGAAATTAAGACTTAACCCTATAATCTGTAATTGGTTAACACATATCCAAAGCAAACAATTCTTTGGATATGTGTTATCCAAAGATAACACATATCTTTGTGGCAAAATGCCATATCTGTACACATTTACAGCTCTTAGTACTGAGCACGAGGCTTGGAACACCTGATCTGTTCAACTTCTTTTTACTAAGTTCTGTATGTGCTTATTGAATGACTGTACTTGTATTAGGATTGTATTTGAAACATAATCAATTACAAATTTATTGATGGAACTTGACTTAATGTCGTGTTTTGATTGTTAATTCTATGTTGCATTGTGTTTCTGTGTCTGACATGATGTAAAGCACTTTGAAATGCCTTGCTGCTGAAATGTGCTATAAAAATAAAATTTGATTGATTGATTGATTGTGCTGGACCTACCATCAAGATGAAGAAGTAAAATTAACGCTCACGTTTAAAGGCACTGGACTCTATTACTGTTAGCTCAACTTGTTTATACTGATAAAATTCTTCAAAGGTTTGATGTTTGGAATGATAAGTGTGTTATGGTACTGCAAAAATGAAGGAAATCATAACTGGCTAACACCTAAGATTAGTGACATGAAGAGCATTTTGATCAAAGCTAAACAGCCTGTAATTTCTCGCATTTCTATCTCATTGCAGCTGTTTATAATTTTAAGAACGTAACAGACGACTGTCAACACTTCCAAGCTAATCTTTGTTTCAACAGGGTTATTTTCAACTCCACGGTCTGGTATAATTCATGGCGCGCTCCATAACTGACTACATGTGGCTTTTGTTTGCAAGTCTCGGTTCATTTGAACTCAAACAAACCAGAAACAAAAAGTTTTCCGTTTTGGTTCAGTGCAGTAAAAGCAAGCCTTTTGGACCGCTTTGAAAGCTCGACGCCTGCTCTGTTCTGCATCCTGCTCACAATTTTAACTATTGCTGTGACCGCCGGTCACACAAAATGTCCTAAATTGCTCTGTGTTACCTTTTATAGGAGCTGTAGTGGTCCCTCAGAATAACATGAAGCACTGCTCGGTAGAACAAAGACTCCATCTGAATCTGAAGCAAAAAGATAAAGCGCTTTACTGTGATGTTGCTCCAAACGGTGAGTCAATATTTCGGACACTTCCCCAAAAGTTAATGCAACACCAGCAGGCAATCAAGCCTGCTTTTGGATTCGTGCCTCTGCTCCAACGGTAATAATCAATCTTTCCGTGATTGCATTAATATTTATAAACATTCCATATTAATGGCAGCGGGTATCATGTGTCGAAGTTGGCCCGCAGCCTCTTAGCTCCATGTTTTTGAATAAATACACCAAAGTCAATCAGTGACTTAAAACAACAGCAGCAGCATTAATGGACTGATTGTTTAAATGCATGCAGATCTACAGCAATGATGGAGAGCAGCCTGGGAGGTTATTAATTCTGCGTGTTTGTGGTTTGAAATGAGCTGATGGATTTGTTTAGTTAAAAGTAATGATAGATCCGCAGCGGTTGTTTCCATTCTTGTGTGACGATGACTTTTAGTTTAACATATTGAGAATGATAAGTAGGAATGCTTTACTTACACCCTGGCCAAGTGAGACTCGCTCCAGTGCCTGTTTTGTAGTAGGAAGAAGAAGAAGAAGAAGAAGAGGAAAAAAAGGATTGTTATAATGAAGTGTGTTCTGGTAGGGGAAACATTTTTTGTAGACACAAGGGGGAAAACAAAGCAGTGCTGAACTGAAACATTATGACCACCTCTAACTTAATATGCTGATGACGGCTCATGGACAGCTGCTAAATTGGCCGTAGTTTTCCTTCAACACTCCACCCATGCAGTACACCAGACCCTCAGCACATAACCTCTGACCAATGTAAACTAACAGTTGGTCAGAGGTTTTTTTTAGGTTTTAAAATCCTCATTTTGACTCCTCCACACATGTTGTGGCTCTCAAAGGTGTACGCAAGTTTTTGTGGCGTAAACAAATGAGGCCATGATAAATACTTTTAAAACTTGTGTAGATGATTATTATTATGTTCTGAGCAATCAATAAAATCTCTTGAAAACACAAAGAAAAATAGCTGCCATAACCTGGATGCGTAAATGTGCCAACATTAAAACGGATATTTTATTGAATTCATTTTCAGAAAAAAACAAAAAGTTTTTTTTCTGGAATTAAAAAGAAAAATCTTAAATAAATAATAAAATAAAATAAAATAAAGCTAAAAAAAGATAACTTCTCGATGCCATTGTGCATGGATCTTTTGTACCAAACTTTGCTTTTCCAGAGCTCTCCATGCCAACTGTCAGATAAGAATAGTTTGCCTTATGTCAAACTCACTCAGGTCCTCCCTGCTGCCCATTTCCCCTGCCCACCGACCACAAGAACTGAGTCCCCACTTTCACCAGCCCATAAACAGCCACATAACATAATAATTAAAAGAGTATTAGCTTCATCTGTGGGTGATGAAAACGGTCTTGGCTCATCGCCGCTCTTCACTGTCAGCTTGAGGGTTCTGCTAACAAAGACGTGCCTGACAACACACATTTCTTTGTGTCATCGCACTCACCAAACATGCTGACATCCTGGCATTCCTGCCGCAGAAACAGGACTGACTGCGGAGGTACTGACTCAGGGGGAAACCACACGCAGTCTGCAACGGTTTCTCTGGCAGGGAAGAGACGGAGATAAACTCGAGTTTGCTGACTGAGCAATTGGGCTCTGAAATGTTGTTCCACTAATGTGATTCCTCGTTAGAAAAAGGGCAAAATTGCAGCTTGCATCTGCGCATATTTGCGTCACCTCAAGCAATCCTGAACAGGAGGAACAATAGTCCTTTTCACTTGCATTGCAATCTAAAACAACAATGTATTTTATTGCAATTTGTTGTTGCAGTAAATCGCAACAATGTACAAAAGTTCAACTATGTAATCTTTTGCGAGACACTAAATTGTATTATTTTACAATGACAGGTTTTTATTTTTCATCACAGCAAAGTTGTGATTTATTTACTGCACTGAATACAGAAATGTAATCTTAGCAGTGATCCCACAAACACAAATATTTATGCATTTCAGTCCCAAGATGAAATTCGGTTATAATCCACTTAATTCTACATAATGTGTTTTCTAAAAGGAATCAATATTCAGGAGGGAAAAACAGTTAACTGTTCAAATGATTTGTTTGCATTGATTTTACAGCAGAAATGGCAAACCTTTTCAATCTGCTCTGCTTTTAAACGTTAAAAATATATTCATAGTCTGAGGTGCATAACCTAAAAGAGAAAACATTTCAAATTTGCATTAAAAACACACAAAATTCACAATTATGACATGCATGAGCCTAACCAAACTTAAGCAGTTTGAGGAAAACTTCATATGTGAAAAAGAACCTACAGTGTTTGTGAGGTTGTAGAAGTTTTTAGCGTTATGAACCACATATTTCGGAGCAAGGGCGTTTCAAGAGCCTTCACATACATACATATTTCAAATGGGAGGGTAGTGGGTGTTGCTATCTGATGGCCTGACATCCTTCTCATGTCATTTCTAAAAGGGGTCAGTGGCTGAGGGCGAGGAATGGTGCATGCAGAAGGATGCTGTGTAAGGAGGTACTAATAGCATACTGCTTTCATGTGCGGCTGCGGTCAGGTTAAACTGTTCCGGACACATAATCACATTAGCAGCCACGTTAACTTCCCCCTCTGCCCAGCGTATGACCTGCTGACACAGAAGCTTAGAAACAAATGGAAAGGAGAAGCCCTCTTCTCCCCCACCCGTCTGAATGTTAGAGGTAGAGCAAAACGGATACCAAACGTTTATTTTTGGCTCCATGTTTGCAAATGCAGGATATTTAAATGTTTTTTCTTGTTTGGTTTACATGGAGATAAGAAAAACTTTGTTGTGACAGCTTGTTGTGGTAGAGGAATGGCAAAACCAACTGCTTAAGAGGCAGACCAGCTTACAAACTGAGACCACGCAGAATGTGGTGTGCTTGGTTAGCCATTAGCCAGGAAAGTCTAAGAGCTGACTTGCTGGAAATAATAACACCACTATGTCCTTTGCTATTTTTGATTCCTTGGATACCTTTATGGACTATTCATAGCTGCAAGTACAATGGAAGCATCTATTCCTGCAAGTAAGAGTTCTTAGGTTTTGACCATCACCATAGCAACATGTCTGGTTATACTAGCCTACAGACTACCAACCCTTCTTGGATAATGTCAAAAATCGTTAAGGAATAGCTTGAGAAGAAGTGTAAGTGTGAGACATTGATTTGGTACCAAATTAATCGGATCTATGAGCAAACATCCAAACATCCATCTGGTATGTACTGTTCCAGGGGTCTGCAACATGGGGCTCCGGGGCCACAAGTGGCTCTTTGGACCTTGCACAGTGGTTCTTAATAGTTGTGGCCAAAAATGAAAAAGAACCAACTAGTATTTTTAAAATTAGATATAACAAATGCAGTTGTTCTTTGTTTGTTTTTTGTTTTTTTAACCAGTTTCTGAGTTTATTCTTTGTAATATTTGCATTGGAATTCCACATAAAAACGATTGGTCATTAGGTTAGAATCTGTGCATTTTTTATTTTTATTTTTACATAATTTTCCATCCCAGGGAGAAAAAAATTCATCCTCTTACTAAATTTTATTTTAATCTTTATTTTAAATCTGAAAAATAGACAGAAAACAGTGCTTCTTTAAAAAGGACAACATTTCTATAGCAAATATTTATCTAAAATTATAAGTTGTCTTTTTTGTTTTTTCAAAAAGACGTGTGACATTTGCGACTTTAACTGAGTTTTATTTGACTGGCCTGAGAGTAAAATTGACCCGTTAGGTTGTAAACGCTGCAGACTCCTCTGCTGGACTAACAAGTGTGAAACACGGAGCTCCCACCTGGCAGCTTCCAATACAAGGACCAGCTGCTAACTTCAATCAGAGCTGTTATGGAAGCATAAAGTGAGACCGACACAGAATAATCCGAATGTTCATAATGTTATGTTTAATTGGTGCAAAAGCAATAAAAAAGGTAAATGTCTGTTATCCTGTAAGAGCAGGTGTTGTTGCTTTTGTGAAATGCTATACTGATCCCAAATGAGGTAATCTCCATGGATAATGTCATTTAACGGAATTGCATAAATTCCAAACCGGCAGCCTAAATAAACACATAACCTTGTGCGATGAAGTGTTTCAGCTTTCTAAATCCTTCTTAGGAAAGGGTGGGCCACCATGGGAGCTGGCCTGCAGCCCACATTGCAAGAGTGGGCTGCAGGCCTCAGTTAAAAAAGTGGCAAAGTGTGGAACGGATCGTTTTTAATTGGCTGAGATGGTATCACTTTCAGGTTTCTGATGTTCAGACGAGCTCTGATGATGTTGGTGTGGAAAGTCAAGTTCTTAACAAGAAGAGAGGCTGCTGTAACAGCAGGAAGACACATGTAGACAATTTCACACCGAATAAACTAGAATCTGAAGGAATATACAAAACCTGGCAGATATCAGGCTCCCAAATTAAGAGGCAGCGAGACGAGTTCAATTCAGAGTGCAAAAGATGAGTAACAATGAATTCCTTCACACACAGAAGCTGTAGAATGGTTTCCTTTGACTCAGTTTCCTCTCCAAGTACAAAGGTTTTGAAATGCCGAACTTTCAGCAGCCGGCGCTGTAACGACTCTAACTGTTGAATCCTGGAGCTCAACATGACCTGTAGATTAGGAACTTGGCTCAGTCGCTTCCCTCTCAGTGGAATATTTGACTTGTTTCCCACAAAAGCCACACTGAAATGTTTATGTGGTTTGTGGGAAATGAAGGAAGGCGATAGTTCAGAGTGATAATATCAGAGAGTACAGGAGCTATAAGCTAAAGCTAAAACAAAACGCCGCAACGAAATGTGACAAAATGTCCAGATACAAAAACAAAACTGTTCTAATTAGGCTTTCTTTTCAGAAGAATTTAGCAGATTTTTTTTAAAAAGCAAAAAGCTAGCATTTTAAACTAACATGATGCATTAGCCATCAGCGCCGTTTGTGCAGTTAGTATTGCTAGGACAGCTGTCTGTGTGTATTCCTTAGAGAGAATGTACCATTACCCCTGAGATGTACATGTTTAGCATGTTCTTCATTGACACAAAGCAGTAGTTAATACTTCAAAAGGTTAAAACAAGCAAAACTTGTGCTCTGTTCTGTCTTCCTGTTATCTGATAAAAGTCTTGCTCTCTCTTGATCTCTGGCAGCTTCATGTTCATGTTGGCAGCAACATGAAAGTTGACAACGGTGTTTCTTACAGCCTCTCACGTCTCTGTGCTTCCTCCAGCTTGCATTTGTTGCACCAGATTAACACTAAATCTTACAAAACTTGAGTCTTCTACAGTCAGTAACACCATCAACACTGAAAAGTGTTGCTGTCATGTGCGACCTAGAAGAGCTTAGTATGACTTGACCTTGAACTGCCTGAAATTCAATCTTTTTTTATTGAAGAAAGGCTATGATTTGATTTTATATATATATTGTTTAACATACACAACACAACATATTTTCATGTTCTATTTGAATTGAACATTTCTTCTGTGTTTTATTCCCATTTTATTGCTTTATTTAGGGTATCAAGGCACTGGTTGGCCCCAGGCATTCCTTCAGATTTGTGTGTGTGTGTGTGTGTGTCTGTGTGTGCTTGCGTGTGGGTGTGTGTGTGTGGTTACCCTGTCCGTCCGGGTTAAACTCCTCAGACAGCAGGTGATAGCAGCAGCCCACGCCGCAGACGGCAGACAGCTCCGGCTTCGCCACAAACATCCTCAGCGTGCTCGCAGCCAAGTCGCCACACGTGTGCAGGCCGACCATGACAGCTTCCTGGAGTTTGGTGGAAAACACGCAGGGCAAAAAAAAAGAAGAGAACAGAGGATGAGGCGGAGGAGAACGGGAGAAGATCGATGGTAGAATTTATTGACGATGACAATGGCAGTCACACCACTGACTCGCTCGCTACTCCAGCAAGTGAAAGTTTAGACGCTGCTGTGGGAGTCAAGTTTGCTACTAACCCATATGGTTTCCTCTACCTTACACACAATAAATGCATTCTCAGAAGGTTTTTTTTTTGTCTCACCTCCAGCTCAGTGATGAGATCCCGCAGCTCAGTTTCTGACGTGACATAAGACGTGAGCGGTGAAAACACGCCGTCGGCGCCCTCTCCTCTGCTTCGAGCTTTCTTCTCCAGGTTCTCTCTCTTCCTCCTCTCCCTCTCCTCCACACTGAGCTGACTTGGAGAAACTCTGGGGGATGGAGGCTGAATCACATCTGCCGACAGAGCGCTCAGAAAGAGCTCCCCTGCTTCTGGACTAAGCTCCAACTGAGTTTCTGCAGCTGGAGCGTCTACTGACACCCCTGCATCCTGCTGAGAGCCACTTCCCGCTAAAGCGTCCCCGTCCTGATTCAGCCCAGGTTTCCTTTCCACCATCTCCGTTTGAAGCGAGGATTGGGGCTCCGCTTGGGTCTGTGCTGCTTTTGAGCGTTTCTGGTACACTCGTGAGAACTTCTTGAGCTTCCTGTTCCTCTCCTGAGCACCATGCGTGTTAGTGCTGGAGGAGTCAATGCCGAACACCTGGAGGCCGTACTGCAGCGACAGGAAGGAGCTCAGGTAGCCCTTCCCTGACCCCACGTCTATCACCTAGAATTCAGTACGTATTTTTATAATGTTTCCTTTCTTTACAATTATTCAAAAACCAATTTCAATAAAAACATGTATATTTCACTTTATATTTCAAATGATTACATGAATAAACTTGCATTACTCTACCTGTTTGACTCCACAATGCTGGGTCAAACAAGCCACCACCTTAGACATGCACTGGACTTCATGGGATTTCTTTGAGTTCATAAACTCATCTGGCTCCAGTTTATCTGTTACAAAGAAAAATCCAGGTTAAAAAATGTTGCTTGAGCTCCCCCCAAAAACCTTCATCATCTGAGCTGAACGTCCGTGGACAATCGTCTACTGGTTTTGTATTCTTAGGAAAAAGCCCTACCGGTTTCTGCACACTCCAACTCGCTGCCTCTCAGGCTCTGCAGCAGCTCATCCCTGCTCACACACACTCCAAGGCCAGGAAGGGATTGGGCCTTGGCCTCCTCTAGCAGCTCATGGATGTCAACCAGCCGGTTTGAATGAATGCAAAACCCAAATGTGGTCCTGGAATGCTCTGCTGAAAAGGAAAAACACAAAGTGATACTAAGTTTTAATATTTATTTATTGTCTATTTAAACTGGAGAATTCCATTTGAAAGTGCATCTACCTTCAATAATTCCCAGCTAGAGCGGCTATGATAATGTCAATTAAGGTTGCAGCCAATTAGGAATGAATGATTTTGTTTAATTTTGTTTATAATAATAAAACATGTCCTGATGTTGCCAAATAATGAAACCTTAATGCATAATAGCTCCTCTGAAAGCTTATTTATCTGCTTATCATCTGTTGGTGAAAACGATGGAGAGTCTCCAGCTCCTTTCCAGCTGACCTATTGTGCAGTAAGAGTCGGTCATGATAACTGGAAGAGCTAAAGAGATTCACAGTCCAGGTGAGAGAATGTGTCAAAATCAATGGTGTTAGTTATAAACTCAAATACGGCTTCTGTGGAAGAAGTAAAGAGTTCAGAAGTCCAAATGTTCAGACCTAAATATGTGGAAAGAAAATGTCAAGGTTTTTATTTGTATATAAAAAAGAAAAAAATTTTAACATGTATGTACTATCATATAAAACACGTTTTATTTATTTTGTATTTTTTTGTTTTGTTTTAACATAACAATGTGAGAAAGTTCAAGGGGAATTGGCACTTTTGCCAGGCATGCACTGTTTCTCTCTCTGACGTCTTGTCTGTATTTACCCTTTTCTTTGTGTTCTGGCGCTCCCTGCTGGTCGCTACCGGAACTGACTGCAGCCAGGACCTCTTGTGGCGTCACGGCAATGAACCGCTTCCACACGTCGTGCGTGTAAAACTCGACTGTGTGAGCATTAGCGATGGCTAGAGTCCCCGACAGGAAGCGCTTTACTTCATCTATCCGCCGCTGAATTTCTGTAAGGCTGCAACAGGAAGATTTCATTTTGAAAAGCGATTTAAAGAGAACCTCAAAAGCATGTGCACTGTTTCCTTCTCATGACGACGTAAACCAAGTCGTTAGTAGTCAAAAACAGTAGTCGATGACTCGAGGCTCTTTCTTCATACTTTTGGTTTTAATATTTTCCTGATATAAAAGCTTACATTTTATGGGTCAGTACAACGTAGAAAATATTTCATTGTTAACATTTAAACGCCAATTATCTCGTAATTAACAACAGTAGTCATTCTGAAGAATGTCATCTATCCGTAATCGATTATTCCTGCCTGGCTGAACTACGTCACCACGCAGCCTTAGCAAACAGGAAAACAGCATGCGGCCTGAGAATAACTAGCTAAAGTAGCATGAGAGAGTTATAAACGTTCGGTTTTTTGTGATAATTAAGTTTTCAAATGGCGCCGACGAACCAGAAAAGAAAAAACGACAAACCTCAAATTAAAGATGGCAATTTTAGGAAAGAACGACAAGCGTCAGGTGGGGTAAACAAGAAAAAGAAGTGGATCCCACACAACAAAATGTTTGAAGGCAGCGTTAAAGAAGGTAGTTTGTTCTTTTTTCACCACGCTGTATTACTTAATTTATTAGCCAACCGTTATTGGGTAATGTAGATTTGGACTCATTTGTAGAATAAGATAAAACGGTGTATAACGACAATGTCTTGGTATGCAATTCATTCCCCATACTTGGTTACGTCCCAACCACAAACTTCAGTGTTTATTCATGAATGTATTTTTTATTTCTTTTGAATATAGCTGATTACACGTCTACAGATTGTAAGTTTTGTTAAATTTGAACGTTTACTGCTCCATTCTAACACTTGAATATTCATTTATATAGACCAATTTCAAACTCAGGCTCTCTAGTTCTTATGCTGTAGCTTTTAGATGTGTGTTTGTTTTAACATAGACATTGAATGTCCCTGATTTCTTTTCCAAACTTTAAAACTATTCTGACAGCTCTCCTAAAGAAATTCAGAATAAGTATTAAAACTTGATCATGTTTTTTTCCCCCCCCCATCAGGTCAAGGGTTTGCTTTTAAGAAAAAGGAGAAAGTCAGACATGAGTACAACAAACTGCTGAGAAGGGAGCGTAAGAAGAACCCCAAGGCCGATGTGGTGTACAAGGAGGAGTACCCACAACACCTCAAGCATCTGTACCTAGCGGAGGCTGAGCAACTGAGGAAACAGGCTTGGGAAAACAGAGTGAACAGGAGCAAGCTAAGAATGAAAGGGCAGATGAAGGATGGAACTGAAAATAACGCCGATGTTCCTGACACAGACTTTGCTGGAGGATCTGAGCTGATGGACTCTGCTTCTGGGAACCCTGAGCCAACAACATCGGAGCAAGAAAGGTGACAGTTTGGTCCGTCATAACACAAATCCCATACCAGAGGTAGACAATCAGCAGTTTATGTTTCTGTGTTTTCAAGGAGTTTGGATGTAGTGTATTTGTCATATTTATTAGAAATATTTTTTGGCATGTAGGACACATCATTTATTTATACAAATGTGAAATGTTTCTCGTTTAATTTGGGTTTACTCTATGTGTGGTTGGCACAAACTTAAGATTTTCTTTTTGTACTTTGTGGTATTTATTAGTGTGATTGGAAAAAAAAAAGATCACGTTAATTATTTTAATTAAGAATAGGTGCTTCTGAATTTCTGAACATGAAATTAATGACGTTTACATTTCTTTTTAGTGTTCCAATAAGCAACCGCATGCGAAAGAAAATGCAACGGAAGACATCTTACCAAAAGACGAAGGAGGAATTTGAGAACGTTCAAGAAAAACGGAGACTAAAGAAAGAGGTGAAGCATATGCCTTACTTGTTTAATGCTGGAGGAATTCGCTGACCTTTTGTGACCTTCATTCGATTTCTTATTTAACAGGCATACCTGAAAAACAAGCAGCAGAGAGAAGAAGCCATTCAGAGGTACAAGCAGAAAAAAGTTGAGACTTTCCGCCTCCTGAGTCAGAAGACTAAGAAAGGACAGCCGAACTTGAACGTTCAAATGGAATATTTACTTCAGAAGATCCAAGGAACTGATAAATGACTCCTCTGCTTGAACTGATTTAACTGACTACCATTTAAAACCTGAAGGAGGGCTGTGATTTTACTCTGTTTGCCTGGAATGATTCTCAGCTGTAACTGAGGAAAACCTCTACATCTTATGTTTCAGGTTATTTTGTAACATTTGTGTGCAGAAGGACTGTCAAACCACCAGATGGCATTGTGGTTTGGAGATATGTTGTTTTTTTGTTTTTTTTAAGTTTATTTCTTGTATAAAATAAAAGAAAAAGAAAGCATTTTTTTGTTCTTTAAACTAACGAAAAACTCATTGTTTTTGACCAATAACAACAATCAACTCTTCAGTTGACTGTTAGTGTGCGATTTTACTTTTCCACTGCGAGTTAAATCATTAAACATTCAAGGAATTGTGATTTTAATTTGCTGTCATCAAACAGATTAAATGCTCTTAGCCTACAGAAACTAGAGTTAAACCTGCGCCTCGCTAATGTATGTGCATGCAGCGGGTGAGCCCAGGCTGAAAAGCCTCGGGCTGCTTCCTCATGACATCACATGGTTGCAGAATGACTTGTTGAGCAGTCCTCTGCAAGACAGGACTTCCTAAATGCAGAACACGCTCAATGCTTTGTTGATATGAAGATTAGAGAAAGACTTCTGCGCTACCAAGTCAAGAAAGGTAAGACATTTTTTGTTGTTTTTTTGGAGTTTGACAGAGTCCCATCTTGAAGGTGTGAGAATAAATAACTGCCCATGATGTTGAGAGTTGGAAACATTAAATTCAAGTAATTTAAGGAAAATCATCCATGTTCAGGGACTCGATTTATTTATTTTTTGGGGGTTGTTTTTGCATTGTTCCAGTTTTCTGTACAGCTGAACATCTCTCCAAAAAGCAAAGTTTTTCTTAAATAAATCTAAGTGCACGCTTCATGTTGATTTTATGAACTTTACATGGTTTAGAATAAGTGAGACTACACTCCCTTCCTGAAGTGAACAACTTTGTAAACCAAAATGGCTGTTTGAAAGCAGAGGTTCAACACCTGTTGAGGAATCGGCACCACAGTTTTACAGGCATTATCCTGTCTTGTGTTCTGTATGGTGGGGAACAAATACAATCCTTCACACCACATTTATGTACCTCTGAGCTGCTCATTTCTTGCGCGGAAGGAACAAAAAAGGAAGTACTATATAGCTGCATGGTTATGTAACTACATCTATCCATTCCTTTACAAAAAAATCAATCTGTCTTAGCACTTTAATACATTGTAAGGCAAAAATGAAGCACAAAATCTAACTTCTGTTCTTTTTTTTTTTGTTAATACAGAATCCTAGTTTGGAACACATTCACAGCTTGTCTCCAGGCTCATCATTCTGGTGCTGCGTTTTACCTCCAAGATCATGGTGACTGTAAAAGCTTTGGGGGGGTTTGAGAGAGAGCCAGTGAAGTGAAGTTTTCTTTCTTTTTCCCAATGACTACCACAGAGGTGAATGCCGTTTCCCACACATTGTGCCGTTGAAGAGTGCCGGGCATGGAGGAGGAAGAAGTCAGAGTGAACGGCTGTGGACGGAGAGGGTCGGAGTGGGGTCACATCGCCCTGCTGGATAAGACCAAGGAATTCTTCCAGACCTGCGACGTGGAGGGGAAAGGCTTCATCACCCGCACTGATATGAGGGTGTGTTTCTGATTGAGCCTAACTTTTTATTGTGACTTACGCTGGAAATTGAAAGTATTTTCACTAAATCTGGTGAATGTAAGAAGTTAAATATGTTTAAAAAATATACAGATAAATTCTATCAGAAGTTATTTAGCAAATCAATTATAATGACAATATCTGGGTAAGTATTCATATTCCTTTAACACTTTTGTTTGGTGTTTCTCCTGTGAATAGGCTTTCTAATGCCAAGTTTAAATTGCACCCAACTTGAGTCTTTTTAGTGATTATGGAACTTCTGAAATCAATTGGTTATTTAGAAAGGGGGGGATGAATACTAATTGAAATCACGCTTAAGGTTTTCATTTGTAACATGTTTTTCCTATCCATTTTCCACTTTGTGCGTGTCTGTCACATAAAATCTCAGTATACAATACACTGAAGTTTGTAGCTTCAACACGACAATGTGAAGAAGTTTAAGGGGTGTGAACACAAAACGTTGGAAATTTTGTTATTCAAGGATGAAAAAAAAAATCTGAACAATCTGGATGCATTAAAGCTCTGCTGAGAAAAACAATAGGTGGCGCGTTCACGCTTTTATCGGCGACACAATTTAGTCTCCTCTTTGGCATTAATAATGGTGAATAACGAGCAGAAAACACTCAGTGTCACCCCTTCTGGCTCTGTTCTGGATTCTTTTTTTCCATTTATAATGATTGGGGGGGCACATTGCCCTCTCAGTCCCACCAACAACCCTAGAAGTGCTGGAAGAGTACCACACACCTCAGTGAAGACACAGGAACATTACCTATAATAGCTGTTAAAGAGCCGAGTGTGGCTGAGCTGGAAATCAGCATTGAAAATCTCTGGGAACAGATTTAAATGCTTCTAATATCACTTTACAACATCTTCCGGAAGAACAGTTTCTGGTAAAGCTTACCTCCAGCATTTTAAAGTCCCGTCTGTTTACATTGTTCTCCCAACAGAGGCTCCACAGAGAGCTGCCCCTATCTGCTGAGGAGCTCGAGGACGTGTTTGACTCCCTGGATACGGACCGTGCTGGTTACCTCACGCTGGAGGCCTTTTCCTCCAGATTCAGTACGTTTCCTCCCTTCAACAAACTTTCTGCTTCAGAGAGATCCTCTTTAGCATTCAGAGGTTAGAGTCCTATCAGAACTGAAGGAGATGAATAAACCTTATTGCCAAGTTGACACTGAACAACAAAATGTGTCTCTTACGGTTGTTTTTATGGAAATATGCTTAGAAATTCATTAATTTTTTTTTCTTTTGAAGCGTGTAATTGTTTACAGAGGGAGTGTGTAGTTTAGCAAAGGAGAAACCACACTGCCTGCAAGTGAAAGTGACACAAAAATGTTATGTTGGATTGTCTGTTTAACTGTGGCATAAATAGTTATGAAGTAAAGAAATTCTTCAGAACGTTAAGCTGAAGAAAAACGTACAATAAATATTTTTACGTTAGTCCGACGAACCCTCTGATGTTTGTTGACAACAGTACACACCGAAAGGAGGGATTCAGCCTGCGTTTCAGAGGAGTTCCTCCAGTCTGGAGTTCAGAATGTGTTTAAGAAGCGTGAACTCCAATAAAGCACATGGTAGATTTGATGGTTTGAAAGCCATTAGGTTGTAAAAGCGCTGAAATGTGTGGGGAGAGTGGAATTTAAATAAGCTGTGGTGAACCTGATTCAGTTAAACTCTGAAACTAAATTAAAATCAGCTTTTACACCAGAGAAGTTTGTAACGATCCACAGATCTTTAACAGCAGAGGCCTGAATGATGTGTTTCAGAAATAGATCACCCCCACACTCTCATACTGGAATGTATCCTGGTCCATTCAAACTTTGAAATTGTTTGGGTGTACTTCAGGTCAGTTCCTGCACGGTCGGAGAATCTCTGTCACAGATGACCAAACTCAGGCCCCAGGGCCCGTCCTTAAGGCTAAGGAGGCTCTTTACCAGAGTCAGTGGGAAGCCAGGCTGTCGGGGGTAGAGGACGAAGAAGAGAGGCACTTCTGCATGCTGCTAGAAAGTCTTGGAGCCAGCAATGTGTTTGATGAGTAAGCTTTACTCACCTTTGTCTTGTTGCTGCTTTGCATTTATTAACAAAGCCCATCATGTCCAAATGCATTTAGCAAATCCCTGCTCCCCAGTCCAGGTGAGGTGCGCAACCTTTGGGCCCAGCTCAGACGAGACGAGCCTCACCTTCTGTCCAACTTTGAGGAATTTCTGGCCAGGGTAACATACCAAATCAAAGAGGCCCATCAGGAAAAGAAAGAGATGGAAAGTGCTCTACAGAGGTAAGAGACTGCATTTTTTAACAAGACTTTTTCAAGGAAATTGAAAGGAAAGAAACACTTTTTTTTGGTTAATGGGACAAATAAATCCATATTCTTTTACTTCGCTCTCATTTAAAATCCACTAATTATTAGTTTGGGTTTACAAGTAATTCTATATCTGTGTCAATTCACCTACAATCGAGGCAGAGACTTGGATTTATGACTGTTGGTAGTGCAAGACAGCATTGGTATTCCTGAATGAGTAATGAAAATAAAAAAAAAATCACTATATTCGCTCCTTCCCTCCTCTGGTTAGCAGAACAAAATGTTCTCTGGGTGAGTAGGGGGATTATGTAAAATTGCAGTTGTTTTTACAAACAGAGCCAGCATCAACTGTGTATAGAATTTCTCATGGCAACAGATGGTACACTGCAGCTTTTCTCCTTTACACTTCGCTAATTAGCTGTTCAGAGTCTTGTTGTTTTGTTTTTTTTTCCCAAAGGGGTGCAAATTTCTGCAAATCAGTCTGTAAGTGTGTCGACATAATTATTAATACCTATAGTGGGAAGTAGCATAACCTCAAGCAGAGCCTAGAGAATGGTCTGTTTTTTTTAAGCTGTCTTGTTTTTGTTTTTTTTGTGATGCAATCAAAATGACTATAATTATCTCTTCATTCCAGGAAGACAGCGACGCATGACAACGAGATCCGCCACTTGTACGAAGAGATGGAGGCGCAGATCAAAAATGAAAAAGATCGACTTGTGCTGCAGGTGCAGGAGCTCAAATACAGAGAAATAAACTGTCAAACCTGCTTCTCTGTTGGTAGCATAAAAAATTGAGAAATTATTTCCTGTTCAGCATACCTTGTTTTTCTAAACCTTTTTCTGATTTTTTTTTTTTTTAAAGAAGCATCTCCACCTAATATGAAGACTGTTTGTGATCCTTTTAAGAGATTTTCAAAATCATAATTTTCCTGAATTTGAGAATAGATATAAAAATCTAATTGTTTTTTTGTTTTTTGTATTGGTGCATGTCTTTGAGGTTGGGTCTTTATGTTTAGCTTTTATCTACTTGTGACCTTCAAGCATTTCTAATCTGACCTGCAGGACTCGGAGCGCCTTCAGGTGCGCAGCCAGGAGCTGGAGCACCAGCTGTTTTCCAAAGAGCAAGAGCTGGAGCAGCTCTTCCAGAAACAGAAACGGGTACGTTGAGGCACACTGTTCCTTGCACATTAATCTCAGGCATGCCTAGTTACAGTACTGAACACCTGGGGAACCGGAGACTGCGACTTATTTTCTAATAAACATCACTGCCACCACAATAAAAGGAAAATGCCTCCTGTTAGAAAGCAGTTGTGGCCGTTTTTCCACATTTGCTCCAATTGTGGCACCTTCAGATCGGACCGGTGCCAGGACTGTGATGTTATTGGACTGATTCAAAGGATTTTGCTCTTAATTGATAGGAAAACATTAGCTGCAGAAAGCTGTTTGAGCTCTCTTCTGCTGTGTCCTAAAAACTCTGCCATGCTATAGGATATTTGCTAATAACTGACTCAGGATTTGACTCTTTCTTTGTTCCGGTTCAATTATAGGCAGCCTGCTGAACCAAAATGGCCTTTTTTCACTTTATTGGGGATACAGTTCATTACAACAATGTTTTTGTTGCTACAAATCTAGAATTGGTCTTTCATAAAAACAATTTAAGTGTTATTACTTCTGCATTTAAAAGCAAAAGGCAACTGCTTTTTTGTATCATTTTGCCAGACAAAACCATATCTATGCTCCATGCTTAGCTGCAGATACTTGTCTGGATAATTAGGAAAAACAAAAACACCTTTTTTTTTTTTTTTTTGGCAGTTAGAGCTCCAGTGCCATGAGCTGAATAGCGAGAGGCAGGAGAGCCACGTGGAGAATGTCAAGCTGAAAACGACCAACGAGGAACTGTCCAGAGCGCTGGAGAGCTCCAGCCTGGAGCTCTCTCTGGCTCAGGAGCACCTGGCTCTGCTGCAGGAGCAGGCGGCCAGGCTGCATCAGGAGAAAGAGATGTAGGTAGAAGCTCTATATTCTTAAAGGTTAATCTTTTGTTGTTGGTTTTATTTTTTATTGAGAAATCTGTGGTGATGTTTGTCCTGTTTAAGGGAGATGTACAGAATAACCGAGGGCCTCCAGAGGGAGAAACAGTGTCTCATGAAGCAGCTTGACCTCCTCAGGTGAGACCAAAAATTAAATGTATGAGACTTAACTAGATGAAAGCAACTTGAACAAATGCCATGTTCCTTCCAGAGAGATGAACAAACACTTAAAGGATGAGCGAGACGTATTCTGCGCTATTGTAAGTTCATCTTCAAAAATATATTTGCATAACCAGACTGATTGAAGATAAATTTACGTAACCTGCTGTGTTTATTTAAAAAAAAAAAGCCACGACCCTCACTCAGAAAGAAGCAGATGGAGGGCCTTGCTGACTTATTTGATGACGAAAGTCAACCAGCAAAAAGGTAATCCATTTGTCATCATATTACTACTGTGAGAACACTTACGCTTTTGGGATAGTTTTCTATGCTAACAAGAATATACAGAATTTTGTGATGTGAAAGAATCATATAGAACTTGCAAAACGTGAAACATTTCCACATTTTGTTGCATTACATGTTCAAACCTGAATGTCCATTACTGGGGTTGTATGTGGGAAACCACGACCAAGTACATTTGACACATTTTTCAATTGTGAAAAATGTTTCAAACAGTTTCATTCAGCCACTTTTACTCTGACTCCCCTAAATGAAATCCAGTGTAATTCTTATTTGCTCAAAAAAGTGTAACACTAGATATAACTTTTCTTCTCCTTCAAAATGATCCATTAATTTGTGTTGGTCTGTCACCAAAACAATAAAAGATTGAAGTTTGTGATTATGATATGAAACATAGAGAGGTTATGCATTGTTTGGAGAGGATCTGCACAGTGAGGAAAACAGAGGAAAACTGATTTGAAGGACAAATTAACCTGTCACTTTAGATTTAAAAAAATATAATAAGTCAGTATGCAGATCAGAAGCATTCTAGGGCTTTGGCCTGCAAATATCTGTGCCAGTCATCTCAGTGTATCCTCTGTTTCTCCTCTGTTCCTAAAGAGACCCTCTTCTGGTGGAAGGGTCCTTCCAGTCTCTGGAGGCCTTGCCCATAGAGCACCTTCAAATCGTGTTTGTTGCTTCCTCCTCCTGTAGTGAAGACGACGCTCCCGCAGCTCCTACCGCCATGACTGCCTGCACCACTGCGAAGAAAATCGCAACCTTAGCCAATGGTAACATCAGCCCAGGCCCACCCAGAGAACAAGATGTGAAGCCAAAACCCAGAAGGACGTCCGCTAAAAACGCTACTAACAGGAAAGTGATGGTGAAAGCCAGAGAGGAGTCTGAGAGGAAGATGAGTGGAGAGGAGGGGGAAGTCCTCAGTGAGCCAACAGACGGCTGGCCGCTTCGCAAGGTCATCTCGATTGAGGAAGACCACCTGCCGCACCTTCTTCAAGGTGGACCCCAACCATTACTGCACCAGCTCAGCGAGGAAGAAGATGGTTATGAAGAGGAAGCTCATAGCGAGGCTGAAACTAGTGCCGCCATGGGTCCCGATCTCAGTGCTACTCCTCTCTCAAGACACTTCACTGTTTCTACTGAAGTTTCTTCCACTAAAAAATCCCAACTGAAGAAAACTCCAGTGTCTCCAAGATGCCAGCCTGTTGGGAGGGAGGCCAAACCAGTGAGTTTACCGCTTCAGTTTCTCTCAAATGAGTCATTACAAGTTGCAGCTGTTTTAGTTTGCGAAACAAATACAACACATTTTATTATCCCCAGAAAGCAAAGGAAAGGGCTGTGTTTGCCCCGGATCGTCTGTTTAAAGTTGTCCTGGTCGGCAACTCCAGTGTAGGCAAGACGTCCTTACTGCGCTCCTTTTGTGAGGGCCGTTTTCACCCGTCCACAACTGCTACTGTGGGTGAGAAGAAAGACATTAATGCTGCGACCATGAAACATTGAATGTCTATAGATGTTAACAAAGAAGGTCTGAGGGTGAATAAGTATCACATGGAAGGGCTTATGAAGTCACACTGCCTGTCTTAGAGCCCCGACTCACATTGTACAAGAGATTAAGTGACTCCCTGTGAATTTTTTAAGCATGCTTTCATCTCTCACACTCAATTATCCTCATTCCCTCTCTTTTCTCTGGTACAAGTCACTCGAAGGTCCTCTAGTGGCCGTATATATATGCTAGTGGCCGTGTATATGCTTTGATTTGTAAATCAAAGCATATACCTGTACAATGCTGCCCACGTTTCTTAGCATCCCTTGTGTAGACATGTTAAAAACCACAAAATACCTCCATGCTGTATATGGCCTGCATTTGTGTAGTGCTTTTTCAAGTCTGAGGACTCCAAAGCAATTTACACTACATTCAGTCAATCATATACGCATTCAAATTGTTTTATTTACTTTTTTTTTTTTTTTTAAAAAAAAGCTCACTGGTGGCTCAGCTGTTGGTATCCCAAACAGTCCTTTAGATGGAGGTAATTGTAGCCTTTTTAAAATACTTTTTATAGGTGATCAGAAATTCTAAAATAAACACATCTAAATGCTAAACGATTGTTTTTTGATCAGATCAGACATTGATCTAATGGTAAACAAAAGATAAGTGCATAGAAAGGCAGACATTTCCTACTTTATTTTACTGTGGGAGAACTGTGATGCTGTGATCCAAAACAAATCATGTCATTATAGGTAAGACTAAATTCTGACCTATGAAAAATACAGCAAGATAATCAAAACAATTTCCAGGTGGTAAAAAAAAAACTATCTTAGTATGATTTTTCCCTTCTCTAAAATAATTGGCGTATAATAAAAATGGTATTTTACTGAAGATTTTCAGTCTGAGATTAAGCTTCTGCAATAAGAGGCTGAATATATTTTACTTCTTCAGTCTTTACTAGCTGTGCCAATAAATGTGGCCAGCACTGTGTACTCTGTTATGTAACTGGTACATCACTGTGATATATTAATATGGATTACATACTAAACCTTTTTCTCACTAGGCATTGACTACAGTGTGAAGACGTTAACACTGGACAATATGCAAATAGCAATGCAGCTTTGGGATACTGCAGGTCAGGAGAGGTGAGTTCATTTTGAGATGCAAAAGTATTCTAAGATCTGTCAGATGCTAAAATCATCAGCTAATTAACTTACGTACTATTAATGCTACTAATGAACGACTGCAATCCCAAGAAAAGGATCATGACACATGGACGCTTGCAGATTTTTGATGTAAATGCCAGGTGCAGTGTTTTATACTCTACCTAATTGGTTCCAACCTTTACGCAGGTTCCGCAGCATGACCAAGCAGTTCTTTCGCAAGGCTGATGGTGTGGTGTTAATGTATGATGTCACAGTGGCGGAGAGCTTCACAGCTGTCAGACCCTGGCTTCTGAATGTCCAGGTGGGAAATTTAACCTCGAAAGCTTTACGCAACTGGTTGTTCCGATTTGCTTTCAGGTCTTTCTCATTGACGTTTAGAACATATGATTTACTGTACTTACTCTGCCATTCAAAGGCAGAGTAAGTACAGCAAGTACCAGTTTAGGGACCTAAACATGAATGATAAGTCAGAAAAACCTGCAAAAGCATTGGACTTCATTGAATTTAAAATAAATTTAGGACTTCAAAAATGTACAGAAAAATTTAAGACTTCACATGTTGAAGTTCTTTAAAGCCCTCCAAATTGAAAGTACATTCACTATATTCACTATAGGTTTGAAACAAACAAAAACTCTGTCATTTTGGAAATTTTGAGATATTCATAACCAAATGGGAGTGACTAGCCCTTAAATTAGGGTTTCTCACCATACAACACAAACTTGCACATTAATCTTTTACTTCAAAGATCTGAGCACCATCAAAGCTATTCTTGTGTCCTCATAACCCAATCTATAAAAAATTTATATGTTGATATTCTGATGGAAACATAGGAGATTCTTGTGGTCTTCGGTCTGGCAGGAATCGTAGTGGGGTGGTGGTCCTCCAGGCCAGTGGTTGGGACACTGCTGCTTCCACCTCAAGCTTTGACTAAATCTAATCCATCTCACTGAAATACAATGCTAAGCTAGTTTAGTACTCTTCACAGTGGCAGCCTGTCTTTTATTTTTGCAGGAAGCAGCAGGTGAGGGGATACCCATTCTCCTGCTGGGCAACAAAATGGACATGACAAGAGAGAGGGAGGTGCCTTCTAAAGATGCAGAGCAACTGGCTTTTGTAAGTTTACATGTGCCTCCAGGATAATACATGTTCTAACCTCTTCTTACTTGTAACGAAACAATCAGTGTAATAAATTTCCTTTTTATCTCTATGTGAAAAAAGAGACGCATGTCACATGTTTTAACTTCTTTTTTTTCCCCGTCTTCATTAGGAAAACAAGGTGATGTTCTTTGAGGTCAGCGCCTACACCGGCAAAAATGTGACCGAGTCCCTGACTCACCTGGCCAGGTAAGATAGTCACTTTGAATCACCTTATTTATAAATCCAGTTGCTCAGGATAAGCTGGAGTGAAAATGGAAAAAACAAAAATGCATTGTGTGTTCCAGTTTTCACCAGAGGTGATATGACTGATGGTGCTGGCACTGTTGACTCATTCTCACTTCCCTCTCTGTGTTTTTAGGATTTTATTGGAGCAGGAGGACACGGTAAGAGACACAACAGTCAGCCTCAGTGCTCAGCCCATTAAGAAGAAAGCCTGCTGCAAGTGAAGACACCCATCCTTGCAAAAACAAGGACAGATTGAATTTCTGACAGCAGCAATTTACAGAGTCCTACATCCGTTTCTGACAGTTGCACAAAAGCAAAAAAAAAAGTGAGAGTAAATTAGATGTTGAACTGCTGTAGAGACCTCACTTTAAAAGGGTTTATTTCAAAAAACTGTTTTTATTTCAGTGAAAAAAGAATACATAAAAGTATAGGTGTGAAGAACTGTATTTCTTGAAGAAGAAACTGGTGAAAAACTGAAGCTCCAAGAGTGTTGTCTACCTTGATGAAAAAAATGTAAATAATGCTTTTGTTAATCACAACAGTGCAATGTCTAGGATTTAGAAAGTATTTAATTGTTAATTAGTTGGTAAAATGTGTGATTTAAAAATAAAATCACCCCGAAAACCTTTATTAATGATAGGTTCTGCTTTTGATGTGTCGTCTACTGAAAAAAAAATAGTGGGAGAAAACAGAAAGAGAAACCGCACACGGTTATTTCACATTTTATTCATCATCACATCCAACTTTGTGTCTTTTTAAATTTTCGTAGGTCTTCCCAATTTCAAAAGAACGACCTAAGACATATTGCATCAGTGTTTCTTTGTTGTCTTAGACTTTTTCCTGCTTTTTTTCTGAAGCCTAAACACATTTTGTTCTGTGTTGGTGTCAATAAAAGAAATATGTGAAGCAACATTTTCTACATCTCTGGAATTGATACCCAACGCCCGCTCCCCACCCCCGCCACCCCTCAGTCCAAAACCCAAAAACCACGTAATGCAAACAGAGAATGATGACTCACCTTACTTTCTATACAATGCAACAACAGAGTCTGCCTGTGAAGTCCCATGCAAATCCAGTCTCCTAGTTTACAAATCACACCTTTGGTTATGAAATAATAAAAATAATTCTTTTTAAAAAAGGTAAATTTTCTACCCAGGCACACATTTCTGTATTTTACTTATTTTTTCGGTTTTAGTCTTACGTTCATTTTGACATTATTATTTTGACAATGCAACATCTCATGTTAGTTTTTAATGAACGAAATATGTGGTAACGTTGACTTGAGGATAATGGGCCAATAAGTACATAATTTCCCAGTCATCGCTACAATCCATTAATCTTAATTTAAACATTTGCTTTGAGTTTAAATTACTTGCTTTTATTATTATTTGAAACCACAGATGTGATCAGTAAACCTAGAGACTGATTTACGCGGTAAGATTCTGTTGGATTCTAAAATCACGTTTGACGTTTCCAATTTGCACACAGTAAATAATCATTCCAAAGCTTTTTGTCTCATAAAAAAAAAAAAAATCAAAGAACCTCTTAAGAATGAGGAGAAAGTCATGTTTTTGTATGGTGTTACGTTCAACAATGGGGTTGCAGTTATTTTTACGATTCCTGTCAGAAGTTTACATATGCGTATCTTTTGGATTAATGTCATTTTCATTTGGTGCTTTTAAAAAATTATGTGAACTGATCTTCGTACAGGTTGTGTTGTGATAGCTACATCAAAATCGTTGTCATTTTTAAACAATAAAAATTTGGTCCGCAAGTTTAACGTGGATTTTGCTTACCGGTAATCCACGCTGGGTCAAAATTATACATGCAGGTTCAAATACATATCCAGCATTTGGTTACATGTGTCATCACAAGTTGCAGAGAAACAACGACACTATTGTAAACATCGACAAGCTTGTGGCATCATTTTGTCTGAATATGTAAACAATTTTCTTATCCTAAAGAGTAGGCCCAGCTTTCATTTGCTGTTTTTCTTGCATAGACCCAGACATTTTAGATCATTCAAACGTATGATCTGTATCCATAATGGCCGTATGTAAACTTCTGACCGGGGCCATCTGTGATGCTCATTCTGATTGCTTCACTTCGATGGAGACTTGACGCCATCCAGTAAGACACCCATTTGCTTCCCACCCTGATCAGCTGGACCTCTTCCTGGACAGCCTTCGTCCTCCAGTTGTGTCCAGGGGGGTCTCGAGGCGGATCTGTGCCGTTGCCTTTGCTTGCTGCTAGCGCATTTTATAGTCGTGAGAAATGGCAGCTTCACATAGTTGTCCTTTAAAATCTAGCTCAAGGGTGAACTCCAGGTCGCGCTGCAAAAATGTAAAGTAAAATTACTTGGAAGATAAAGCAAAACTCCCACACATGAGTAAAAGCATAGAAGCTTTTACTCAAATACAATGAGCTAAATGACATCTAGATTCATTCATTTTTCAATTAACATAACATGAAATTGTACAAGCCATTAATTGAAAGAATACATTAGCGTAGAATATATATTTTTTTCTATTCTCATAATGTGAGTGTGCTTTCATGAGATAAAAAAAGCTGCTCAGACTGGACAAGATGGGTAAAGCTTAAAGAAAACCTTTTTAAAGTCTGCACATTGTGAAATGTCAGAGCTTTAGAAGGGCCCAATCAAAGTCCAGACGTAAATACAAATGAGAATCTGTAGCGAAATAGTTTGGATTAGACCTTTAATCCCATGTGACTGAGCTAAGAAATATTAAATCTCTAGAGGTGATAAGCAAGTACTTCAAGTTCTTGTACTCCACAAATAATAAGTTCTATATAATTGTATGTAAATTGTTGTATTCTATAAGAATCTCAATAATATCAGCACTTTTGAGTCTTACCACGTTCTTTTCATTGGGTCTAACGGTGATACTGCCAAAGATCTCTTCTCCTTTCTTGACAGTTAAGTAGTCCTCTAAATAAAACACAGTCTGCTTCCAGTGTGTGCTGGGAGCATCTGGAGCTGAGGAAGAAAAGGAAAAATGTAACTGAGAAAAAAATGAAATGAGAAAAGAAAACAGGGAAAGAAATTTGACTGGTTAACTTATTGAAAGAAGGCAAGGAAGACAGAGAGGGGATATTGTCTTAAGGGAAGAAGAAATTGCACACCGGTTCTGGTGAGCTCTAAACTGCCTTGGGCTTGTATACATGGGATTTTTTTTTTTAAGCATACTGGCTGACATCCACTCACTCAGTGGGAGAAATATAAAGGTGGAGAGGAGAGAAGTCCTTCAGTGATGCTCTGCCTCAGCCCCAACAGACACAGCCAAACATAGAACCTCCTCTACACGATATTATGTAAGCAACTGGTACGTGAATGTATTAAAATAGGCTTACATAACGGCTTACGTAGAGTTGAGTGGTGATTCCACTGGCAACAAACACTAGTTTGATTTGTGTAACTTCAGCAGAGTGTGGCCAGGAGCAGAGAAGGTGAAGCAATTGGCAAAACTGCTGCAAGGTGGTTCGGAATGTGAAAGTAACAGGTAGATGATTTCTGTTGAAACTAAAGACATCGTCATCATGTACATGTAGGAGTACGCATAAAACTGAAAACCAGGGGTTTCTGTAATCAACACGTGTTTGGAAGATGATGTAAGTTCCCTTTGTGTTATATTTAGAGGAGGTCTGGTGAAGTGGAGGAACTTGTTGGCGTAATTTAGCTAATGATACTTAAATGCCCTTGTATCTTCATATTTAGTTTTCAATAAAGAAAAAATTCAGTTGATATTTGGCAATTAAATGTATTCACCAAATGTTAAGGACGTGTTACATTTATTTTTATTTTGCAACATAAAAAATGTACATTAGAATGAGTTTGTTCCAGTCTCACCGGTGGAGAAGCCTGTCTTTTTGTGACATTTGGTGAACTCCATATTGAAATAAGTGACCAAAGCGTGAACGTAATCGTTGCGCTGGATCTGCAGACAGAAAGCCGAGGTGAAGGACAGGTCCTCTGGCTTCACAGTGTAGATGTCCACCTCCTTGAAAACACACAAAAACCATATTTGCCGTATTAAAAACTGCCACAGAGACGTCTGTCCCCGTGATTTTCGACCGATTCGGTTGATGCTGGAGCAGTGGGACACAGACACCAGCGCTTGCCACCTCCCTCACACATGCAGCACATGTACATGCCAGAGCTGCTTTGATATTCACCACGATCTTTGGTTCATGTGCGAATTTGTGTGCGTGAAAGCCCACAGGTTGAATCATGGCTGGATAATCAAGCATGTTCACACTACACATGCTGTGTGGGCGTCCTCCCTTGAGTCCTCTTGGAAGGGAGGTTTTCTGAGGCTGTGTGTTATATCAGGTCCTGCCTTGTGGATGCGTTGCCTCAGAGACATCTTTGACTTTTCTGCAACATGCTGCACATCTCAGCGGGCCCGAAATAGAGAAAGAGCAGTTACGTCCCTCCTTTGCATCGCAGAAGGTGGTTTACATGAAAGTACACGGAAGGATTTTTACACTGAGACCTGTTCATTCCGCCCAAGCAGCTTTACATCAGCATGACAGATGGTGATTTAACACCTTTGTCCTCTCCAGTAATATACCCGGACCATATCTTATGCAGTAAAATGGGGGAGGTGAGAAAAAAAAAAGCCATGGGAGTGACTGTAATTTAAGCCTGTGAAGAATGACTGACAGCACAAATTAGGATAGTGGGAGATGGGGGAGATATGCGGCTGAGCTCTGAATTTACACGTACAGGGCTCTGCAAAAGTATTCATACCACTTAAACTTCTCTGCATTTTTGTCATGTTGAACCGTACACTTCAACTATTTAATTGGGATTAAAAGTGGTGGGCCAACTCAAACTGGTGCATAATTGTGAAGCAGAAGTGGTTTTCAAAATTGTTGACAAGGAAATATCTGGAAAGTGGGAGCATATACTGTATTTTTCTCCCTCTCTATCCTTGGACTCAACACTCTGTGGAACCCCTTTTAGCTCTACTTTTATCATGTCTCTACAACCTTTACAATTAAAACACCAGCCACGTTTAGCAAAATAATGTATAACCCTAACCCTATAAAGAGTATTTCTTCAGATTTTCCTTCTTAAATTGCTTTCATTGAACCACTGTTCAATAAAAGTCAACTTTGCGAGGTGCACAACTAATCGCTGATCTCTGTGCATCTCCTCCAAAGTTCTCACTGTTCTAATGATAGATTGAACGGTACTTTGTGAGATGTCTGAGGCTCAGTATACTGCTTTATGACCTAATCCGACTTTAGACGTCTTTGAAACTTTATCCCTGAGCCGTCTGAGATGATTCTTGGTCTGCATGATGCCGTTTGTTCTCTGACAAAACTCTGATGTCTTTACAGAACAGCTGGATTTATGCTAATCGTAATTGACAGACTTCTAATAATTCCTTACCTCAGATTTTTTTTTGGAAGTATCAGAATAAAAGATACTTTGACATAAAAATGAAAAATATTTCCCATTTTCTTTTCACCTCAGGTTGATCTGTAACCTGAGTTTTATTTAATTGTAAAGAATAGTGTGGTTATAAAGTGAAATTACTTTTGCAAGGCAGTGTAAGAAGTCACAGGGAGAGATCATTGTCAGATGAGATCTTACTAATAGGCTATGAAGATTCAAATCTAGCAGCTGCATCACCTTTTTGAACCAAAAGTTGGGACTTCCATTAATTCAAGTGACTGCCACTGAATGTGATGTTTCATCATCATACATGGGGAGATTGTATGAGGCCTAACTCTGTTTAATTCAGAGATTGAAAAAGGTAAAAAACAAAAACAGTGTTGGAGGAGCAACTGAGAAGCAAGACAGAGAGGCTAAGAAAACAAAAGCACTGGATAATCCAAAACGAAGAAAAAAACAAGATGGTGCAAAGCAGATGAAAGAAGGCAATAAAAGAGGAAGCTTTGATAGAAGCTATAGTGGACAAACAACAACAAAAAAAACGATCAATCTCTCTGAATGCTCTCATCTTCTCTTCATTTGGGAGATGAAAGACAAGCCAGCGTTGTATCCTGGAGGAAGGAAACAGACCTGCAGTCTATTACAACTTGCCAGAAAAGCTCCATTATGTACTAGAAAATAGTCTCAGCAGACGGCAAGCGCTTAGAGATGCTGGAAGTGATATCTGTCGGTGAATTTCCAGAATTTGAGCACATAAAAGATACCACCTGGATGTGTGCCAGAATAATAGGGTTTTTTTTTGTGTGTGTGTGAGTTGTTGTTTTTATACTTTTGTCAACGTGTGACAGAATTTGACTTAAAAGACAAAAAAATATGCCCGACAACTCTTTCTCGGAAGCGTTGCATGGACATACCTACCTTTATGAGACAGGCGTTAGTCACCACCTGCTTTGGATCAACCACATCCACCAGAGGTTCTTTGATGGCCACGTTGCGAATGCAGCTCATGTCGAACCCATATACGTTTTCCCACCCTGCACAGAGAAAAAAAAAACACATTTCTTACACACATTTCCACAGGTTGCACTTTATTTATTTTTTATGCTTGTATTGCTTAGTTCTACTGGTTTTTGCTCAAAGCCTTCAGTCCAGATCAGTTTTTCTGTCTATATCAGCTCAGAGTGAAGAAAGGAAAAAAAAACATCATTAAAATAAGCTCCAGCCTCCTCCAGTATGTCTGGCAGCCTTGTTTTTATTATAATTTGGACTGAAAATACACCAAACAACCTTTCCCTCCCCTAGTGTCCCTCCACTCCACCTTATTTTGTCAGGAGGCCAGACGCTGAGAACGTGTGGCTGAGGAACGCAACACCAACGCATAGCTACTAAAAATAAAAATCTGAAGCTTTCAGATGGACTCAATTCTTTTGGGATTTGTGTGAAACGAATGTGCCTCGATTTTGATGTTTTTAGATGTAATAAAAGTGGGCCACCTGTGCGGCGGATGGAAAACGCGGTAGGAGTTATTCAGTGTTGATGCTAGACTGCGTGGCACCTTTTAAAATTAGCGCTTTGATCTTGACCACAGGTTTAAGCCCGGACCTCTGACTGCGGCAGCTATTTGAGCGCATTCAGAGGTGGGGGCTCTGCGGGAAACTGAGGACTAATCTACAACAGGATTTCTTCTTTTAGCTGACCCCAGGTAGCATAAATTTGCAAATGCAATCAATATCTGTTTGTTCATTTCAACAATGTAATTCAAAATACAACTCATTAGGTGGAAATGATATACACTGCTCAAAAAAATAAAGGGAACACTCAAATAACACATCCTAGATCTGAATGAAAGAAATATTCTCATTGAATACTTTGTTCTGTACAAAGTTCCATTTGCACAACAGCAGGTGAAATTGATTGTCAATCAGTGTTGCTTCCTAAGTGGACAGTTTGATTTCACAGAAGTTTGATTTACTTGGAGTTATATTGTGTTGTTTAAGTGTTCCCTTTATTTTTTTGAGCAGTATATTTTAAATGTTTTCTTCTGTTAATGGTTTATGATTAATGAAACCTCAACACCCAGTTTCTCAAATATGAAAAGGGACCGGGAATCAGGGAAATTTGGATTTAATTTGTCTGCGGGACTTGACTCCTGTTCACATAACCTGAAAGTACAAATAGCTTTAACCACCGTGCTTAGTTGGACAATTGACAAGTCGTAGCAATGGAAGACGAGAAAAACCAGAGCCAACTATGTAGTAGAGCTAAAGGCTACGTTTTAGCAACTTGATTTTTCTTAATATCACAGCAGAGATACAGACTGAAACATCAATGCCATGCTGCATTAATGCAGTAACTCGTACAAAAGAAGCCCTGCCCAAGTACTGTGTGCATGCATTATATGGCATGTGGACATTTCTATTTTAAAAATCCTTTATTGAGTGGTCTTTTGTAATACTCTAATTTTTCCCCCCAAAATTTATTGATCTGCATAATTGTGTGTGTAACTAATCTCAGTTTTATGTTTTGAACAAAAACAAAATGGATAAAAATAACTTTTTGGCTTTTTATTAGTGTAAATGGGTTCATCACATGTTCATGTGAGAAACATGGCTGTCCTATATTTTTTTCTACGTCCTTAACAGCTTCCTACACATCCGTAGCATAGTGGACGCCAAAAACAGGACACTTCTTATGGGACTTAAACCCTACGTTTCTAGGTGAAAGTACTTTGTCCTCTGTAATCCTCACTGTGGCCTTGTTTTGCTCCATAGAACCTCAGGCGATCTGTTCTGAATAGACACCTTTACAATTATTCGCTACATAAAAAGACAAGACCTAATTCCAGTCACGCTGAAAGAAAAAAGCAAAAAAAACCCCACTCTTGTTCTAGTTGAGTTTGAGTTGTGAAGGTGCCTCCTTGCTCTCTCTTATCGGGAAGTAACTGCAGATATGAAAATTCTTCGTCAACTTTAATTTGATCCCATGTTGATTACTGCAACACATTGTTTTCATCACTCAATAAAATCGTCCTTCACCACTTACAATCGGTTCAGAATTTGGCAGCTAGTTTAAATCAGATCTGCTCAGTTTTAAGTCCAAGTTTAATACACACTTAGAAAATGTACTTTGTGGGTGATTCCAGTGTTCACGATCTTCACCCTTTGAGTTAAAACTTTGTTTTAGATTGTTTATTCTGTGCTCTGTTTTTTATGAAGGTTACTGTAAAGCACTTTGTTTTCATCTGTGGACACTGCTATATAAGTAAGTAAAGGTAGTTCCTTAATTACTAGGTAAATATGAAATATGACCATTTCTGTGACCAAGTCATTAAAAAAAAAGAAAGAAAAAAGAAAAGATGAACAGAAGAAAAGATACAGGGCTGCAAAACTATAGTATGAAGGAGCGATACTTCAACGCAAAAATGGAGGTAGTAACTAGCAAAGGGACGAGTTAACCTGGAGCTCCAACATCATATTTTCTCATAGTTTCACTATGAAGCACTCCACCAATGACTAAAATATAAATGTACTCGTTACACTGAGCCTCGCTAATTACTGCGCACCTTGGGACCTGTTCACACTTGACAGAAAATGTTTTAAATGCGGATTAGAACATGAATGCCATGTAATATTAGAAGTTATGTATGCAACAAAGACCAAGTGAAAACCACTTCAACTGCTTCAAATACTAATTAACATAGTTTTCTATTTTGTTTATTTTTAAGTTTTCACTTTTGTCATGAACGCGTATTTATATTTTTAAAAGGATAAAATATTCGACCTTAATTTTACGAATGCCAAAGCTTCAGCTTTTTTCCAAATGCCAGAAAAATTAGATCTTTTAAATTATTATTATTATTATTATATTTTTCTAAGTCAAAACTTGCATACATGCAAGTATGAATCCGCTTTTATCATGATCATTTCCATGAAAATATCAAAGGTTTTGCGTGACTTTCTCAGGCTGCTGGTATTCTGACTTTAATTGTATTTTTGCATATTTGTTTGAACAGATGAGTGTGACACTTGACCACAGGATGACCTCAACTACGTTCACAGTTCTGTTCCCAATGCATTGTTTTTCTCTCTTATGAATTTAAATAAATGATTTTACTGCATGTAAAATCTTATTCTGGTATTTAGCCAACAGAAATTGTTTTGGTAGTCTCAACAGACTTTAAATAGGAGAAGTTTAGTTTTGATTGATTGTCAGACGATATTACAGAATATGTAAGTAATATTGACAAAGATTAAGCTCGAGTTGGGCCCCAACAGACCAATATTTTTTTCTTTATTGAGTCTGAGAGTCCTAAAGCGAAGACAATTCCCTCTTACAGTGACTTCACCTCCATCACAGTCATTCATTCGCAAAGCAATGGGGAGAATTAATCATGTAGCTATCAGATGGTGGCAAATCCTAAATAATTACTTACAATGAATCTTGAAATCCTTATACTGCCTGTCTTCAATGGCCACCACATAGAGAGCTGCTCGGTCTGGGAACATCAGGCCTCCGGGCTTCTGCACAAAAGACAGACTTCAGGTATCCAGAGAAGAAACACAAAAGGCCATCCATCATTTTCATTGTTCGCACACCTGGCATGTAATCTAGGATCACATGTGCTGGCTTTAAAGGCCTCCAGCTGTTACCGAGGCCAGCAACAAAACCACTCACGCATAACCTCAGCATCTGGGCATGCACGCCACACAGTAAGCCCTCTACTACATCACCGTCTTGTCTCTTTATGTGTCAACGGCCTCATTTGTCCATTCGGCCAGGCGAACATGCAAAGCCTTGCGTCAAGCAGCGCCACGATTGCGGTCTTACCAGCCACTTGTCCCTGGCGAAAATGACGGTGTTGAGCATAGACTCGTAGAAGAGACAGTAACCCATCCACTCGGAGACGATGATGTCCACCTTCTCCACGGGGAGCTCCACCTCCTCCACCTTGCCCTTGAAGATGGTAATGACTGTACCGTGAACAGAAACAAGGCAGCAGGAGACAAATTACTTCCAAATTTCTTCATTCCCGTAATGCAAATTAAGAGAGATTCTTGCTGATTTTGTAGCCTGGGGTAAAATAGTTTAATGTCTTGTTTTCTCATGCCTTTGATTCCTGCGTTAAATATTTATAAAACCATGTATATATACAGTATATATATATATATATGGATAGATAGATCTATCTATCTTTGATTTTTTTCAATTTTTATTATGTAATAAAATAGCTATCAAATCTGAGCAATAGAGGAGTTTGTACTGTTTTTCTCAGAATTTTTCAAAATAATATTCTTATCCCACAAGCAAAATAGTTGACATGTCACAATTAAACAGTAACAACTTAATATTTCAGGTGCAAAACTGCACTTTCTGCTGCCAGTCCACCATCTGCGTTGCACAGGGTGGGCTAACAATGGAAATAAACCCCTCTGAGGGAGCCAAGATTGATGCCAAAGACCATAATTATTTGACAACGGAGACAAACTGCCAGTTAACCATCAAGAACGGTGACTAATACTGTGGAGTGTGACCGCAATGATGGAAATATGCAAACGATTTTCCACGCTCCTTCTAACCCCAATGCCATTGCACAGTCCCACAGTCCAAACAGATGGGTATCTAAGCACTGGAAAATGGAAAATCACCTTTGACTCACCGTTGTGTAGGTGATTGGACTTGATAATCTTCTCTGAATATTCAGATATGCTTGAGCATTCGATCTGCAGGAACAAGTGCGAGATCACACACCGGGCATAAAATAACAGTCTGTTCGTGAAGCTGTCAAATGTTTCTTAAAGTGTCTACACAATGCGTGGGTATATATTTTAATCAGTCATGCACAAGTGGGAGACGCCGAGCTCTCTGCAGAAGCCCTCTAGCTTTGTCGCATTCTGTAGACATTGCAACCACAAACTTCGGTTTATTTATTCAAATTTGAAGTGGTTGATAAAGTATGAATTGATACACAATCGAAGAAACTTGTGCGTTTTCATACCAATTGAGACAAATTTTATCTGTCAAATCACTTCTGACAAACTAGTTGCAGAGGATTTTATTTAGGGTTGCCTGATTAAAGGGATCTCAATATAAAGAAGCAATGCACTCCTCCATTTTCTTCTTTAGTATAAAAAAAATAGACATGTATTGAAGTGGATTTATAGATTTTCTTCAACTTCACTGTTGTTTACCATATTGTGTCTGAAACTTAAAACTTCTAGAAAATACACTGAAGTTTTTGACTTCAATCTGGAGAAAAAAAAAAAATAAAATTGTTTAGTTTAGCAATTCACCATAGATTTTTTTTTTTAAAGTGAGTTAAGTTACATTAATATTTTGTCATTTATATGAATGGTTCTTGCTTCTTATTTGGGCAGCATCCATCCATAGAAACACCAGGAAGGACGCCACATTTCTTCACGTCAGAGCAGCACAGTGATGCTTACATGTACCTCTTGCGGTAATACTGAAAGCGAGAATTTAATCAAACTTCTCTAATCCATCTAAAAACTAATATTCTGTCTGCTACAAGACATAACCGTCATTAAGTGTAATGAAGTTTATAAATCAAACCTGCAGCGTCTGACAAAATGTACCTAACCGTCTGCCTCAGATAGAATCCCTTCATAATAAACATCTGCGATCATTTAGTCAGTGCTTCGTATTAGGAAAGATTCACTCTCAAAACGGCAAAGCAATTCATCGGAAAACAAACTCTTACGTTGATGTTCCAATATTAAGTTTATTTTCTCTAAAGCTGATGTTTTTTGTTTTCCAATCATTTTTGCATTTTTAGCAAATATGTCTAAAGTGTCTCATAGAAATGTTGCTGCCTTTTTTCCATTTTGTCATATTACAGAATTAAATGGGATTCCAACATGACCTTTTACTATTGATAACCCAAAATCAAATTCAGCACCAACAATTTCCTCCAGAAGTCACATAATTACTAAATAATGTCTACCTGTTGGTACTCTGTGAACTAAAAGCGTTGTGAAGGCCAAGGAACACAGGAGACAGGTCAGCGATTAAGTTGTAGAAATGTTTAAAACTTGGTTAAGTTAAAAAACCAAGCTTTGAAAATCACATTGAGTACTGCATGGCTCACTGCGGAAGAATTAAAGGCAGTTTGTTGCACTAGATAATTCTAAGACGACTCCAAAATGCATGGCACACTTTTTCTCGCATTCTCGTTTTTAGATTTAGACGAGAATTTGTCATTTACCTTCCCCTTAATATTTAACCTCTACATTGTGTTGGTACATCACATAAAATCCAACTGTGCACATCGAGGAACTATGCAAATCATCAATTTTGGTGGTCAACATTCAATGGGTGTCAGTTCTTTTATATTTATATATATATATATATATAAGATGTCACATGCTATTTAAATGTGTTATAACTTTGTATTTTTCTGTTTTTATGATGTACAGCACTTTGAACTGCCTTGTTGCTGGCATGTGCTATACAAATAAATTTGATTGATAAATCTGAATGAAAAGCTTAATTTAAATAACTGCAATTGAACAGATACTGTACAATGTATAAAGTATTCTAGTAGATTGTGTTTTTTATACGATATTGTGTATACTTCTAATTTAGTACAGTATGGGGGTCTATATAGTGATGTGGACAACTGATCTTTGAAACATGGCCAATAACAGTTTTAGAAGCTGTTTGAGTTTTGTGCTTCCTTGTTGGGATTTACCAAAAACCCAGTAAGTGTTGGATTGCAGCATCTGTTTGTGGACTGTAGGTGGATCTATTCGCCTCACCCCGTACACGTGTTTGGCACCGGCGTTGGCAGCAAACATGGAGAGGATCCCTGTGCCGCTGCCAACATCCAGGACGATCTTATCCTTGAACACATGCTTGTTGTGGTACATGGCGTTGCGGTAGGTCAGCGTCCTCACCTCGTCTTTCAGCATCTCCTATGATGGAGATAATAATATTAACAATAACATATGCGACCCAAACAGCCTGTACAACACTGTACCAATGAAATGGTCAAGGAATAGCTTGATTCGTACAAATACAGACACAAGTTTGCATGTAAGCACATTATTTGCTTCTGTGTGTGGAGACAGACAAACAGAATCCAGGCCAGAAGCCTTGGTGACAGTCACGGCGTCTTGAAATAGACAGGAGTACAACACAAAGCCTTTGGGGACTGCCTGATGTCTATCTCCCTAAGCTCATTCACAGATCCCACTTTCTTTCCTATCTTGCTTTGAACTCTTTAATCAGGACACACTCTTTGTCTGCAAGCACACGAAAAAGCTGACCCATATGCTAAATAAGGACACTATTTAAAATATAAGGGAAGTGGGGGTCTATACGTCCCCAAACTTTCTCACCATATTTCCCTCACACATCAAGGTCATTAGTTAGGCTACTTCCCCTGTAGTGCACTGCAGATAGACAGGCAGAGATAGTTTTCACTTATGGAGTGCTGATAATGGACTATTATGCAGCCTCTGGGGGTCTTTCGTGCTAGTTAATAATGAAAAAGCCCTTTCTTTTGTGAGCCGAGACATGCTCCATCAAGACAGATATTTCAACAGCCCTCCATTTTCTTCATCATGTCACTGCTAATGTATATACCTCGGTAGTTGGTAGATGGACAAGTGCATTGTTGTAGATTTCTGTCGAATTTAAGATAACGTTTTGGATTATAAGATTATGAAGGGCATTTTTATGGGTAGAATCAGGCAGTTGATGTTTGATTTTCTGCTTACAGAAATCATAAAAGCAGTCATTTAAGTTTGAACTCCCAGTGTAATTTGGTAACTGCCAAACCTAAAGTTTTCTGCAGACAAAATGCAGTCGTTTGCTTTCTAGACACAGAATATATATACTCTTGCAGGAGTATTCGTTGCAGTCCCACAGGATGACGCTGCCACCACATTGCTTCCAGATAGGGGTGATTGTTTTAAGGTAATGTTAGTTTTGCACCCTTTTCAGATTTGTATCTGTAAAAGAAAAAAATGCAAATATGTTTTACTTTCCCTCCACTTTGTAATTATGCCCTGATTTATGTTTGTCCCAGTGAAACAAACAAATTTTTTGCAAGACTCTGTAGAAGACATGAAGTAAAGCCCGTTTTTTCGTGGAAGTAGAAGTATTAAAATAACAGCCTTTTTCTTTTTCTTTTTTTACATATCCTGCTGTCAGAGTCCAATTCTAAGCGATGAAACTCATTGGCAAAGTTTAACAGGAAGCATTTGGTGTCATTCTTCTACTCTAATCACACCGTGCTTCCTGCTGTCGGCCTGGTCTGCGTACCTCGTGGATGCCAAAGTGGGCATAGGAGTCAAAGTAGTAGTCCCTTGATGTCATTTCCTCCGGGCTTATGAACTTGGCAATCTTGCCTCGTCCAGGACAGGTGGCGAGCGCTGCTACATGAGGCGTGTGAGGAATGCAGGGCACATGATGGGTTGTAGGCACTGGTTTCGGCAGAGGGGAGGGCTGTGCAGACTGGGAAAGCGGGGACCTGACAGGCTGTTGCCGCTGTGAGTGAAGAAATAGAATGAAATGAGCTTGGTTAGGTTTCTATCAGAATTTAGATATTAGATAGATCAAGTGGACAGCTGCAGGAGCATGAGAGTGAGCAGAGAGGTTCTGTAAATATATAGATATAATGAAGGCTCTGAAGGAAACTCAGCAGCGTGAACTGTAGCAGTGGTGGCTTACTGTGGACAGCTATCTTAGAGCTTTTCTCTTGGATCACTGGCAAATATTGTCAGGATCTGTGTTTTTCTGTGTTTATTTAGAGTTTTCTGTGTCCTTAAGTCTCTTCGTTGTCCTGTCCTCCCCTTGATTGTTCCCAGATGTGTCTCGTCTCTGTGATTACCCTCCCGTGTTTTTAACTCCACCTGTGTTCCTTGGTCCTCGTCAACGTCAATGTCTAGTCGTCGTGTCCATGTGCATGCTGCTCGTTGTTTTTGACTAGTTTTCTTCATTAAATCTTCATATTCATCATACCTGGGTCCGCTGCGTCTGCCTCACCACTCTCACCACCCGCACTTCATGACAAATATTTTAGCTGACTTTTTAGTTTTATTTATTTATTTGACCAATTCTCGTTAAATAAAATATTTACAAATATGTATTCATATTGCATTATACTAAGATAAACTCAGCATATGGAAGTCTCTCGGAAAATGTACTAAACGTACTGAAAGTGGCAAAAGATGCCAGAATAGTAGAAGATCCTAAAGCTGCTTTGGATTGGGATTTCCCACCAGACAGAGCTCAAGGACAAAAGTGAAATGGGACAAAAAAGGACAAAAGACTAAAATAACAATCTTGCTTAGCTGTAGGTTGTTGTGTTTGGGTTTGCCTATCATTATTTTCACTCATGATTATTTTCCTTTTTTTTTTTTTCTTTTACTGTTCTGTACAATATATGTCTCGTTTATTTATGGAAACTGTTAGTACTACTGTATACTGCAGGGAGAGATTTAAAAAAAAGTCGATATGAGGGATGAATGAAACAGAATACAAGCTGGGAAGTCCGAGATAAAAATGTTCATTTTTAGCACAAGTATATGTGCCCACATCAATTTTCTAGCATTATTTTGTTGTACACAGTTTTGACTCCTTATATACTATTATTTTTGTTCCACCTGTGCTACATGTAGACAGTGTTGTACACATTAAACCCTCTTTTAAAAATGCATGTTAAAATATGATTTCCCCCCCTCTAGCAATAACTCGTGTATGAAAGTGCAATGGCTGAGATCTAATTCTGCACGCTGCTAGGGCAAGCCGGTAAAAGACGCAGGTACCGTTTCAGCACCAAGGACAGCGGACATGCATCCGGATCGTCGCCTAAAAAGATTCTCTACACACTATATCGTTCACTACGGTTGCTATTACGCGAGTCTACGGATAGACTTGCAGACTCAGCCAACATCTGCAGGACACTGAAAAAAATCACCCCAGATCCAGTGATGTAGCCGTACGTTACTGAATGCCGAAACTAAAAATGCACATCGTTCTGAAAATTTTGTCACTACATGAATATATATATAAAAAAGAGCAATCTGAGAGAAACCGGGTACAGGACACCACAATGTCCCCTACCTCCGAGCTGTCCGCCTCCGCCATCTTCCGCCGTAGCAGCAAACACCGCGACGAATGCCTCAGTCCCATGAGAGCCGGCGAGATTTAGGCTTAAACTCTTTTAAGTGCCTTAAATCCTAGTAAAGACGTGTCAAAAAGGACGAAAAGCCTCGGAACATATAAACTGAGGGCTTTTAAAGATGAATAAAGTCATGACACTAATCGTACAGGGTTAACCTGTCGTCATCGGTACAAAAGTTATGAAGTTATACGATGAATTCACGCGTGGTGAAATGTTCTTTTATCCATAGTGTGAATGTGAAAACAGGTTGTTTTAGAGGGAGGACTCAGTGTGGGAGGACTCGGTGTCTATTGGCTGGAGACACCGTGTTGCGACTGGAAGGTTGTAGGTTTGATGCCAGCAGGAGACTCATCATCATCATCATCATCATCATAGCTCCGTGCGAGCTGGAAGACAAGATGCAGAATGTCACCCCACAACCTAAAATCCAGCAACGTCCCAGAAACAAAACTCCTTCAACGTCTCCTGCTCTCCTAACGACGTATACGGCACCTCGAAGAAACTGGAACTCCTATAATGAAAGTCGCGCTATTTCCGTCTTTTTTCGCAGAGGGAAGTCCTGTTTAAGTGTACTTAATCCGTCTGGGGAACCTCAAACCGCTTTGAAGTGCGATATGACAAGAAAGAAAGAAAAAAAGATGCCAAAACAAACAAGAAACGGTGCCAGACTTCCTACGCACTCTGAAAACTAAAGGTCTCTGTGACTCTGAGTTGCTCGCTCAGTCTTTCTTTCTTTCTTTCTTTCTTTCTTTCTTTCTTTCAGAAGATAGATTAAAGATGTGAGATTATTCCCCACAACAAAAATAGTACTGACGATAAAATCAAAGCTTAGTGATGACGTTCGGATTTTAAAATACTAAGTTTTAGTCAATCTGGAGAATAGAATTCTGCTTTTAGTGTATTTGTGTTGATAACATCACAAAAGGCACAAGACTCGAGCTGATTAGCTGGAATCAAAGACTGACCCTACTAATAAAGACTTAAACCCTGCTAAGAAAAATGTTCAGTGTTATAAATTTACATCAAATGTACAAAACATAACCACTTAAATAACCTATTTTCAGGATTGCAGACCCCACCCTAAAGTTGATAGCAACTAAAAGGTTTTGTTTCAGCCATAAAGAATATAAGCAAAGGTATTTACTAGATAAATAAGCCTAAAAATATGTAAATAAAGAAGGAAAGAGGGAGGACTCAGTGTGGGAGGACTTGGTGTCTATATAGTCAGAACTAAAAAAGAAAATGTTCTTTCTTCCTCAAAAGAACAGTTGCCTATGTGTATTGTGAACACTCTAGAGGCGTGTGTCCATGGAAGCTTATTTAGGGGAGCGAAGATTTTATCTTTATTAAATAACAATTTAAAGCACAACTAGCTAAGCAAAACTGACTGACATGTTTTTCCAGAGGTGACAAACTATATATAAAGTGATGTTACAGAAACACCAGACTCAAACCGGTGCGGGGGGTTATGTAGACTGCTGATAGCAACCAGCAGGGTCTCCAACGCCCTGATTGCAACCCCAGTTTTGATGCACTTTATAAATAGATGTTTGTATGTATTCATAGCAGCATTTCAACATTTCACACAATTCTGTTTCTGTACTGGATTTGTACTGACTGATGACATAGATGACCTTGAGAGTCATAGCTGTGTCACAGGGGAACCCAATGGTGTGGTGTTGATTGTGTTAAGGCTTGGGTCACTTCATGGAGTGATGGATTTATTACTGGTGATCTGTTGCTCTTGAGGATGCATTGTGCCAACTGTGGGTCAGGGGAGCTGCGCTGGGTTCTGGTGAGGACCTCTTTGCCCTCAAGGGGTCATCTCACCAAACAGGTTGGTGTTATGGCCTTCCTCCCTTGGTGCTTCTAAGTTTCAGTCACTTCCAGTTGAACTGATGGGCGCCCAGCAGGTTAAGGGCTCTTTGGGGGTTTCCCCAGAGATGTTCCCAAGTCTAATTTTTTACAAGTGCAAAGTCTTTGGGGCAAAAGTCACAAATCTTTTGCCTCAAATCAGAATCAAGTCTCTAATGACTGAAGTAAACATTTTCTCATCCAATCCATGGCATCTAGTCCACCTCTTACTCTGTGTTGGTGTACAATCATGTACTGTTTATTCTAAGACCTAAATTACCAGATAAATATTAAGTTACTATCTTTCAATATTTTCATATTTATTACCAGTTATCATTTAACTATTTAATCTGCTACAGGCTACCTTTGTCCTTTACTACATGAGATAAGAACTGTTACTCAGACTCAAGTCTCAGATTCAACTCTGAACACTGGTACAAGTGTGTTCTGTCTGAGGTCTTTCATTTTTGCTACTTCTGGGTCTCAAGTCAAAGTCTCAAACTCAAGTCCAATATTTTTTTCCTCCTCCTTCTCCTCACTGTTGGGAGCCTTTGCTGCCCGTAGCTTCAGCTCCAGGATGACCGGGCTCCTGGCTTGGCCTGTGCTGGGGGGATGTGGCCGCGATGCTGGATACGGCGGTTCGGTTCCATGTCTCTTGTCCGAAGCTACCTGGCCGTTGCCGCTTTTGGGTGCTGAGATTTGCGAGGTTTCTGTCCTTTTCACTATATTGACCAGTAACATATAAAGTGTGTTTTTAATTCCATTATCATTTAAATGGATCAGCCTTATTCTTTCTCCCACTATCCTCCACCTTGTGAGAATTATCTTTATTTATTTCCCCGCTTGTTTTTAAATTCATCTCAGATCTTGAGTGCCTGCGAGCCAGGAAGTCAACCTAAAATGACTGTTTTTCTTCCCTCCCTCTAATTTTAGATAATCATTGTTATGCCCTAACTCCTTTATTTTAGCTCTAGTAATTAATGCTTTGTTTGTGCTGACAGTTTGGGTTAGTTCTAACAGCTACCACCAAGGCCTTCTCTAACGCTCTCCAGGCAGTGTGAAATATGTGATTTTATCAGAAATTTTTTTTTTCTCTACTGACCCAACAAAAACACAAACTTCTAGCCTTTGTTATGATCATGCACAGACCAAGAGTATGAATAATAGGAATTCATGCAAAGACAGTAGCACCATTGTTTTTGAGGAGGTGTGAAAGGTAGGTGGTTGACTTAATTTCACTGTTATTTTTAAACCGTATGTACCACAGAACTATGAAGAAAATATCATATCAGTGCATAAAAAACACAAATATTCACAATTTGCAATTATTACTAAACTCCAAAAGGTAGGTCCTTTGAAAATACATAGAATATTGTGAAACAATATGAGCGAATTGTCAATTTCCATGGTTTCATATAACAATTTTAGGGCAAACTGCCAGAGCTTTACGATACAATTGCAAAAATTCAAAAAGAAGGTTGGACTGGTCCTAAGTTTCAACTTTTATTTCTGGGGAGTCACAATATCAGTCACAAGCCAGTAAGGATATGGGTCTCACTACCTCGATGTCGAGGGAGTTGGACTCTTTTTAGGACATTTCTTTCCTTTTTATGTCATTATTCTTTTAATTCATCTTTTAATAAACCTGTATATACAAGGGCAAATATTTTTTGCAGCACTTAATGGGTTGGCATAGTTGTGATTTTGCATATGCAGACTAAGAAAAAAAGTAGTTTACAGAAAATATAATGACAGTGATTTAATATCTTTTATAAAATCTGTTCTAAGAATGTCACCTACAGGAACATTATGTTGTTGTTAGACTACAAAATAAAGGGAATATTAAAGAAAATCACCCCTCAGGCTGTTTAGTACGAAATATGACATGGTTCTCCGCATAAACAACCGTTGCTCTGCCTCACAAAGCATTTATTAATCTGTAAGCAAGAAAGCATTTTTCTGATACATAAAAAAAAAAAATCCCATTCCTGCTAAAATTTGAAATATTTGTGCTACTTTTTGCCTCCAGTTGAGCTGCATTAGGTAACTTTCAGGAGCAACACTTAGATGTACACCGTCAAAACACATTTTGACTTCAAGTGCAGCAGGCTTTGAGTTTGTTTCAAGCAGTGTGATTCACTGTAATTATTTTTTTCCCCTCCGCCTTACACTGTTACTGTTTTAGGTCACATTCCTCCTATCGCTGCATCTCAGAGCATATTCTCTTACAACGTCCATCGACCTCATGTTCGACTGACTGAATCATTCTAATTCAATTTTCCACCTCATTAAGCGCATTGTGTGGCCCTCCAAGACATCCATGAAACACCAAGGTTCAGTGAGGCACTTTTATTAAACTTTTCTCACACCATTTATACCTTGTGAAAGTTTTTACATTTTTATCATTTAAAGTCGCATTTGTCTAATAAAGGCTTTGTTGAAAGCATGAAGGCGTTCAAAAGCGTACACCTCCCTATTAATCTCTCAGGTTTTTGTGCAGTGAAGAAAATAACATTGTGATCAATTATTTTCGTTAAAACAAGATACTGATAGACCGCTGTCAGAGACGCTGTTGAAGCTAAATCAAAATGCGCTTTAACAAAGTTTTAGGTGTTAGGATGTACACACCTAGGTAACCAGGTCAATACGTCTCTGAAATTGAAACATTTTTGTAAGGATTTCTTGTAGTTTGTTTCTTTACATCACAAAAACTTTCTAAAGAGGTCAGGTACACTTATAAGAGTGATTTAGAGACATGTTTTTTGTCTTTATATTCACACTGTTCATCTCACACATTTAATATAACATCCAAAGATTCTGTTAGAAACCCAACTTGGAAAAAAAAGAAATGTTGTCTTAAAAATAGCCTCATATCCTGGTAATGAAAAATAAGACCCAATATCAAACCAGGTTTTAGTCATACTTATTGGTGAGCCTCATTACCAGCAAAGCTTAAGAACATCAGCCCACGCGTTACATTCACACTCACAGCACACACACAAACACGCACAAATCAGTGTGGAGGCAGGAGCACACAGGAGTGAAAGCAGTGGGCACACTACTATTGACTAGTTTGCAAGCTTAATAAAGCTGTTAACATGACAAAGGCAGTGTACATATAATCTGTCAGGCTTTATTTTAAACCATTAAGAACAAAACTGTAAGTATGGTGAGCTCACTCATGCACAATAGAAGATGTTGGAACTGGCCACTGGATAAGAGGATCTTTTAGACCTTTTCATATTTAACTAAATGTATTTACAGGTGTAGACAACTTTAAAATATAATACTATCATTTAATAAAGCATTGATTTGCATTTTTGGATCAATATGTCTTTAAAAGACCCAGTTGGAACTATTTTCAGTTTTCTGGCAAGGGCTGAATGATTTGTGCTAGGAATGTTTCAATGAGTTTCTAATGACATTAAGTGTAAGTAGCTTTCCTTCCTTTGGAAGGGAAATCTTCCCACAGCATAACAGATCCTCTACTATACTTAATGCTGGGCATGTGAGGGTTTTTCACTTATTTATCTTTAACCTGAAGAGTGTTTGTTGCTTCAGAAGTTAAATAATATCATCTGACCAAAACATGGTCCCAGTTAATGTCTCGGTAGAGTTACATAATTCGATAAAGCTTTCCCCTGGCATGTAGATAGTGATGAGGAAACCAGAAGTCCTAAATTACTAAATGTTTCTTGAATGTCTGATCAGTTTGAAAAGCCAAGCAAGCAACAAACTCTTTCCCATGCTCCCAAAAATGTATCAAATTTATTAAGATACTTCGGTTACCATTAAATCTAAGAAAATCAATACTCCAGTCACTACTTTACACAATTTGTTCAGTTATTTATTGTTTACAGCTTATCTGAGAGATGCATGGGAAATCAATTACAAACAAGCTCTTGCATTTGACAGTTCAATGAAAAAAATCAGCTTAGCATTAAAAGAAATTGACTACATAAACCTCCAAATCGAAGCCTGTTGAATTGACAATGCTGTTTTATACTTTGAGGAAATATGATGTTGCCATTCTTCCTAACGAGTTTCCCTTTTCTGTATAATTGGGATGGGCTTAGCTGTAAGTGCGCCCTAAAATCAGATTCTGTTTGGGGTTTTATTCAACCTTGGCACGAGTTGTCACCTCATCAGTGCTTCTTTTTCTTTTTTCATACTACCATTAGCAGATGCAAATGGCAACTTGATTAGTGATGGGAATGTTTGATTGGATGTTCGAGTTGAAGAAGTAAAAATGTTGACTTTCTCTTCCACAAGATAAAGTGAATCATATTGTCATAATTAATCTCAGGCGGTCGAGCACACATGTGTTGGCGATAGATTTTATGGGACCCCACTAAACAGATGTTCACATAAAATGACTGTCTTCACAGGTTTTAGAAGAAGGTGGGACGTCACAGCAACCCCTTCGTCCTCAGAGGACGATAGAAATTTTGCACATTTTTGCTTGTGAAGCACTTAAAAATCAATCTCCCAAAAGAACAATTATGAGTCCTGATGGTAAATCTGGCATCAGTTCATCTCACCTCTCATTTCTTTTGATAAATTGTCTGGTGCAGTGCCATGTTTCTCTGTTCCATCTGCTGACAGTGGATTCCCATACACAGATTGCTTTTAGTTCACATCTTTCTTTGGTACTTAGTATGTTTTGCTGAGCTTTGAGATGGAAACATTGCTCTAAGCTTTCACAGAGATGGTTTTTCTAATTTACTTTCAACAGCCTCGGGGGAATTCCGTGATTTTCATTCAGGATTGGTTCTTCCTCTTCTGTCAATTAAAAGTAGCAAAGAGGATGCACAGTAGAAACTCTTTACGATGTCAGTTTTCCCAGTTGAGGATTTCTTGTCTTTGGGATCGTGTTGCGTAAATAATTGCCTTGATAATTCCTTGTAAATAAAGGGGCTCAGGTTTTAACTAGGTCAGGTTGACATGTTCTGTTGCTTCCAGGAGATTTTGACCACAAGAGGTCAGCCACTGCAAAACATTAAGCAAACTGGACAGTTTTAAAAACAAATCCTGCTTCAAGAAGCAAGTAAACCCAAAGAAGAGAAAAGAATTTAACAGCAGCAGTTTCTACTGTAGGTAGTCAGGCCAACAAACAAAAAAAAAAAAATTCCACAGTTAAACCTCATTTTGTGCATTGTATTTTCTGTTCTATGTTCTCTTGTCTTAGAGTTTTGCCTGCTCAAATTGAAGGATGTTATGTTTGCTTTGATCTCAACCACTTGGTGCTTTACATGCATGCTCAGTCATGCCCTATCTCTAACTCTCCTGCTTTTTGGGAGAGAGAATTAGAGAATCAGCAAGATACGAAAAGCCCTTGAGGTGATTAACGAACCCCTGCAGAAACAGACTGCTCATAGAAATGAGCTAGCGTCAGTGGAAACTCCCTCTGCTACATTGTGTCACATTTATGGAGACTGAAAACCAACATGCTCTAAATTCCAAGCAATGAACCCTAATAATCTTGTGTTTCTGTTTTCTCACTGTGCCTGAATGAGGTTTTGTTGAGGGGAAAACAATATTTAAGCCTGATGGATTGCAATTCTTACCAACTAATGTTGTTTTGGCAGACTGATTGTCGCCAGCTAAGGTACCACAAATGCTTTTGGCCATCATTTACTCGTAACAGTTTACATATTGAATTACTCTCTGGGAAGATGAGGCAAAAACATACTTACCATAGGGTCTGTTTCGGCAGAAGAGGAAGTCTGCTTATAACGAAGATTATTGTGTTAAAGATAATCAGTGATCATCCGGGTGTTCGTATAGAGGCATTTTTTCATTTTTATGTCTTTAAATATTGCTTCATATAGCTCTGCCTTATCTTCTCATTTAAAAATATATTTCGCACAGTATTGCCAGTCTGGCTGTGTTTCAGTTACACCTCCGTATTAAAAAATCTGAGTCACAATAAAGGTGAAAACAAGTATGAGAAATTTCTGTCTGTGTTCACCAGTTCACCAAAAAATAGTTAACTTGTAGCTTCACCTATGTAAAGTATAATAAGCACATTGGCATTGTTCCAACTGTCAAGCAAGGTGGTGACAGCATCATGCTCAGAGTCTGTTTCACTGCAGGTAGAACTAGTGCTTTGCAGAAAGTGGATGGAGAAATGAAAAACAAATAGTATCTTTAAACTCTTCAAATTTACCTCAAAACAACAGCCTGGACAAAACTGGATGGTCCTTCAGGCCAATGACCCCATGCCCATGTCAAAACTGGACTGTAAGTGGATAAATCAGACTAACAACAATCCTCTGGGGACAGAGGACGCACATTCATATGATTAGATTTGTTTCACTCATTTCTTTTCATCTCCCAGTGAAAACAGAGTGATCCTGTAAACAGTGAAAGCCCAAGTTTTGTCTTCCTCATGGTGGCTCCGACTACATTCTGCATTAGATTCTCAGCATGCAATTTACAGACCAGTCTTCCAATTAGTAGAACTATGTATGTGTATGTCAGTTGTATGTTACTCCAAATTTAGTTTTATTCAAATTTATGTCAACAAATGTTGGAGACAGTTTTTAAAAAATGGCAACAAAGAGTGGAATGAGAGGAAGTTAGGATCAAGTACATAGTACATACATTTAATAAAAATACATAATTCTTTGTTGAAAGAAAAAAAAAGTTGCCTTGTAGGACGTGCGTCAGCTCCGCTGCTGTCACGTCCGTCTAAAGGATATAGTATTTAAAAATTCGAGCTGCACTCGAACGCACCACTACAGCAAACATTGGATTACCGTGAAAGCAACAAACTTGACCGGACAAAACGCCCACCGCTGCAGCGGTGTCCTCTAAGCTCCGGAGGGAACAGCAGGAACCCGAAGCCCTTCTTCCAGCGCTAAAACTGTGAGTATTGTCCATGTTGTGAGAATGTGACGTTTGTTTTTCGAGCAGTGTGTGGTAATGTTGTTAAACTTTATCCTGCGTATCACCAACGCAGGTGTGTTTTTTCCAGGATGCTCGACTGCGTATGTCCCGTGTCCGAGGAAGTGCCTAAGAAAGTTTGTCGTGTGCCGTAAAACAAAATGGATATTTTCTTAATGTTTCCGCCTTTTATGACGGCGATAGACACAACAGGGGTGGTCAAAGTTCTAAAACGTGAGGGGGCAAGGCTTTTTCTTTCGTAGAAAAATAGGTTCGAAGCGCTTGTATGCAGAAGACTTGAACAGAGCACTGACTGGGAGGCCTTGTGATAAAAGCTTTTTGCTTAAAAAGAATAAATGTTTAGGATATGATACTATAACTTATTAGATTATTTTTTATTTAATCAGTCTGACTTGATTTATAGAGCACTTTGTATAAAGTCAAATGTAACACAAAGTGCTTAAACCAAAGGGTCAAGAATGCACAAAAATAATCATGAGAAAAATTCAAACTAATAAAATGTAAAAGGTAAAAAAAAAAAACAACATGTCTTTGTTATGAAGGTAAACATTGAAATTCTTAAACAACAAATGCATTTTGTAACTTTGAAGAGAAATAACGATACAATATAATTTTTTTTGTTGAAAAGTAACCAAAATTGTAACTTTTTAAATGACTACAAAAGTTACTCAAGTTAATAAATCGGTCAGAAGATAACACGACAAAGAGATGCATAACGACCATAAACACACGCACTCATGCTTAATACTTAATGACAATTTGGAATAACTAATTGACCTAACAGTCATGCTTTTGGACTATAGAAGCCTGAACACCTGGAGAAAACCCACACATGCAAACTCCATGCAGGCGGACTGAGATTCAAACCCAGGACCTTCCTTGCCAAAGGGCCACCATGCTAACCTTTTATCTAGTATTACTAATTATATTCCCCTAACTGTAACTTGGTAAAAGGTATTTGTATAAAAATACTTATGGGTCAGATAATCGGTTTTTGAAGATTTCCACTTGCATTATTACCACAACCATTGTAATTTCTTTAGATTTATGTCATGGATGCACAAAGGTGCACTCTTGTTTTTTCATTAAACTGCATTGAAATTTGTGGTGGAAGCACAATATAATAAAGATTATAAGTAAAAAAAAATAAGTGTATGAACACCTTCTATTTTGAAGTTTCCATTGACTGATCCAGACCTTGTTTTAGAATTTGTTAGATGGCTTATTGAACTTACAATGTTTTTCTTATCTTTTCTTTTTTTTCCCCCCCCTGCTGTCGATTTGAAGGAAACACTATAGATCAGTTTAATGGATCTAAGTGCTTTCCACTCCCTGACATTTTATTTACAGACACAAGACCACACACTCTTCTCTATTAATCATTTAAAAGGATACGGCTTGTTTCGTGCTGTGAATAATGAAGGGACGTATGTTGTGACTTAAGAAGAGATGATTTTGCAATTTCTTATTTTATTTTTTTATCCTTGGGTTTCTCATAAATGCATCAGATACCTTCTGATATGGGAATACTGTAAGAAAGAGGAAAGCAAATCAAAGCTGTTCTTTTGTGTTTCTCAACACAAAACATGTTAACATGTCAAATGTGCTAAAGATTATGTAAACAATACCTCATAAATCAGCATTGAAATGCAAATTCAAATGTTTGTGCAGAAGAAACCACAAACTGATCTACTGCAGCAAGTTGCAATATGTAACCATTTATAAAACCACACTTCAAAATGTCTAATTTTTCCATCCATTGTTTGTTTTCCTTTTCTTTTACAGGAAAAAATAAAGTCTGTGTTCTCTGGAGCGACCTACAGCTAAGAAGATGTCAATGGCTTATAAAGATGACGAGGAAGACTGGTTGACAGTTTGCCTCAAGTACCTGCTCTTTCTGTTTAACTTTCTTTTTTGGGTAAGTGGCTTTCAGTAGGAAATATTTAATTGTGCCACTTTCTTTCTGCTGCGTTTTCTATAACAGAACAGGTTGTACAGCTCCAGAACAGCCACACAGAGTTTTGAAAAGTGTACATATTGTCAGCCTAAAGTGAGGTTATTATTTAGATTATTTGGGGTTTGCATGTAAATGAAAGATTACCATGAACTGGAGCATCATTGTGAGGTAGAAGGAAAAGGACGCATGGTTTTCAGTTGAGAAAAATCTGCCAACAGGACAGTTGTGCAACACTCAGACCTGACCTAGGGGAAAGTAGCAAGAAGAAAGCCATTGCAGTATGAGCTTGAGCTGTTTTGCAAAGATAATTGACTATAATAATAATAATAATCAGTCTTTGCATTGCTAACAATCGGCAGCTTTTAAAAATAACTTTATCATCTAAAGTTATTTTTCTTTAGATGATAAGGCGGGGTATGAATACAAAAGCGTGCTGCGCTTTTCAGATTTCTTTAAGAAAAGAAAAAAGATCGTTTTTTTACAGCATTTAAAAGATTTGACAGATTTTTGTAGTCAGTGAAAATGTTAATATATTTTTTTCTTGATATGAAGCTATTTCTGACTGGGTTCCTTATCATAGTAATGTCTCTTTAACTTGCGATATCTTTCTGTGAATAAGAAGATCTTGCTGTAGACTTAAAAAGGAAGGGAGGATGACGGTAAAATGCTTTCTAAGGCATTTCCTATTTGTCAGCCTGTGAACCTCCTGAGATGTGAAAAACAGATCTAGAACCTCCCTGGGTCAGTCACTCAGTATTGTTTGGAAGGAAGTAGTCATTATGCCCTTTTCTTACTCTCCCAAGTCTCAGTGCTCCTGTGGGTGTTTTTTTTTTTTTTGTGCCACTTTTCTATGTTTCTCCTCAGGTTTCCTCTCTCTTTTCTCCCCTCTGCCCTAATTTATGACCCGTTTTGTACTTTTCCACCGTCCTCTGACTCATCTAATGGCACTCTTCCTTTTCTACAAAAGTGCTGTTATATCATGCTGGTCTTTTTTTTACACAGTTATTTGCAACATATTTTTGAAACACTGATTACATTGTTTTTTTGGGGGGTTTTTTGCACTTGCAGGTGGGTGGAGCTGCAGTCTTGGCTGTAGGAGTGTGGACCCTGGTGGAGAAGAGTGACTACCTTAGTCTATTGGCCTCCAGCACTTTTGCTGTTTCAGCGTATATCTTGATCCTGGCTGGCAGCCTAGTGGTTGTTACTGGCTTCTTGGGCTGCTGTGCTGTTATCCGGGAACAGAGAAGCTGCCTTTCCACGGTGAGACACGAGTTACAAGACATTCATGAGAGTTCCTGTTCAAATCTTTCCTTCTAGTCACAATGATATGAGGGGATCAGTTAGTTTTTCGTGTGTCTGCGTTGTGTGGCTTCTAACTTGCTTAATAATGTAATACATTACACTTGCGTCACTTAAAAAAAAAAAAAAATTTACATTTATTTTATTTCCTAGCTAAATCTATCTATCTAATCTATCATCTAAAGGTAAGACAAAATGTGGGATGACATAAACTTGAATGAGAGGAAGGGAAAGAAGAGGGTTTGCTTTCTGGAATAATTAGCTCAACATTTATCTTGTATGCATATGGAATAATAAGAAATAGGAAATATATGTACAGTTCAGAGTTTTACATAAACTCACAATCAGCAGGAATTCTATATTCATTGTGGGACTTTAATGGAGGAATTTGACTTTAAAATTTAATGATATTGTTGCTACATGGACCACCATATTAAGCATTTTTAGCAGCTTGAGAACAGATTGTAACTTGTGAACTTGATTTGCATTTGTTTATGCTTGTGCTAAAACGTATTGTATTTGCACCCTTGAAATGTATGTAACAATATAGCGCTGCCCCAGAAGATTAATTTTTTTTGTCTTTTACTTTTAGCCATAATGTAAAACAATTCTTAAGGGAAATGTGTGTTTTAGTTTATGGGTAGTGTTAAAGACGAATGTCATTAGTAAACTTGGTATTTCAGTTATATTGAAGCAAATTCTACTATAGAATCTGCATTGTTAATTTGAAATAGTGCCACCAATAAGTTTAATAAATTGTAGAACCATGTCCTTAATGCAGATTTTCTCTAATGTAAGGCTGCTAAAAATTGGAAAAATTGAAAAATGTATATTTACACTCCAACCGATATCTGAATAAATCTCTCTTACCAAGAGGCAGAACACTGCACACTTATTGTAGCCATTAAAAACCTTCTGCTGGATGTTTAATTTTCTGATTTGGCAGTATATTCATGGATATTGATTAGTTTACTTAAATGGAGTTAAAAGTATTTTGAGCATATTTGATATATTTCCAACATGATTGAGGGCAGGGCCTTTCCAGACGTCTAATGTTAGCCTCCTGTTCGATTTTCCAAAAATCATCAATAACGTGTCACCATTTTGACCTTATTGACCCAGTGTGGCTTTGAGAAAATCTACAGTGATGTTAAACTAGTACATCCAGTTTGAAATTAAAATCTTTGAAGTTTTTGTGAAATTATTCCAATCCGAAAGATGAATAAAGATTTAAGAGATTTTAAAACCCAAATTATTATTCTTATGCTGATGGGGAGTGTATCTACTCTACCACTTGTTATTGAGGAAGAAGGTGGACATTAGTAATTGATATTTGCCTCTGATGCTCCAGTTGAATGGTCCTAAGTTACCCTTTGAACACCTCCAACCCAAATCATCACTCTCTTGTACATCAATTTGTGCTGCTTCTGCACAGGTACATCACACCTGAGCAGGAGCACAAAAATGGATCTCTTCTGTGCCAACCTTGTTTTAAAGGTCTGTCACAAGGTGGTAACAAATGACTCTGACGAGGCTCTCAGTGTCCTCATTATTTTACAAGGAAGGGGCCCACAGGGACAGAAGCAGGTGGGAGGTGAATGTTCTCTGCTGCAGGTCTATTTATAGGACTGCCTATCAACTGTTGATGGATGCAGGAATATGAGAGAGCAAGGTGCTTGCAGGAGATACAAGTTAGATGCATAGAGGGTTATAGGAATATGCTGTGTATTTTTGCTTTAACACCAGCAGCCTCCATTCACTGTTTATAGATTGTAATTGGGAATGAATAATGCTTGGATGGAGCGTTTGCTCTTTCTGTTCTCACAGAAAATTACGTATTTCTTTTGTAACCCAGAGAAACTGTGGTTTCTGTATGACACCATTAATGATAACATTGCAGCAACAAAGTACCACTTTCTACAGGCAAGATAATTAAGTATTTACAGTTCACAGTGGTATGAAAACATATTGGCCCCTCCTTACCTGACGGCTTACTTTTTTTTTATATCTGTGACTTCCATCTCTTCTTTTGGCAAGGTTTGTTACACTGCAGAGTAGAAATCAGTCAGTATATAGAACAACATCTGAACAGCTTGGTTTTTGCTGTGGCTGGAAGAGTATGTCAGTCAAATAAATTATCTGTAGTTTTCACAATGATGCGTCACATAGTAGGAATTTTAGCTTCTTGCTTTTCTTAACTTATTGCTAATAAAGTCAATTTGGCTGATCTCATATTTGTTAATCTTCATAGATGTTTCTGTAGTGTGTCACAACCTGCTAACATGCTATATATAGTGTTTTTGTTATTGCTTATTTTTCAAGAATTAATTAACTAAGATAAACATCACTCCTCTTAGAAAAAAACTACCCACACGCATGCCTGTCTCATCATGTAACAAAGCTATTTTCTTGTGTATACAATTTTGCTTTGTAATTTTTGTTTTTTGTATTTTTATCTTCATATTTTTTTTAATTAATTTTCTCCTTTAAGGGTCTTGTATTCTGTAAGGCTGATGCAAATCACCTGAGGCGTAGCTGCAAAATACTAAATGTGTTTTTAAAGAAATTTGGCAACCATAACACACATGAAAGAGATTTTTCATAATCTTCAGCTACCAGTTTGAACCAAGTCCCTATAAGAACCGCTTGGTCTGGATAATGCTTGTTCCATAAAGTGACGTTTCCTTCTGAATCACTGCATCACTCACTCACTTTCCCTAAACAGACAGGCTAATGAGCCCAAGTCCACCAGTTAACCAGTATAAGTTCACAAAGAAGCACAGATGTCATCTGGCTGGACAAAACCACACCAAACATTCTCTATTGAAGCTGTAGACTGTTGATATTCGTTGACGTTTGCATCCCACTAAAGTGTAAAGTGGAATTTACCTGATTTTGCCAAGTTGATTCTAAACGAGAACAGTTAGGTAAAATGGCCATATTATTCTCCAGTAGTTCCCGTTGCATCCCTGCAGATGTTTACTACCAGTAGTTTGGCGTTACTTTGTTGGCCACTGTGCTAACATCTGTCTCTATAATGGGCTTTGGAGAGGTATCAGCAGAGCTGCGGTTACACCATTTTGTCCCGCTCTGACAGCTTGGTCTAATTAGTTCTGTGTGCTTGTGTTTTGTGCAGGACCCATTTCACAAATAAATGTGTTCTTATTATGTGAGCCAAGAAAAGTTCCGTTTTTATCTTGCTCATTAGGCATACATAGACAGTAACTTGTTTGGCACAGTTTCTTTCTATGTGATGTCTTTTGTTTGTTTGTTCACAAGTTCAGATTTTTAAAAAATAGATTTAATTTGACATTTCAAGCAGTATGAATGTTTTTGTTCTTTTAGTGACCAAGATCACAGTCATTTTTTGAATACTTTGATTTTGATTAAAAAGAAAAAAAAAATTAGATTTGCAGTTGGATTCATGCAGGACCCATTTAGAGATTCTCCAAAGAAATCAGATTCCACAGGCTGTCAGACTGTATCCTACTCGTCTTGTTTTCCGGCAGCATTGCCATCTGTGTCAGAAGTGACGCATGCAACTGAATGACAGATGATGGAAATTTATATTGAGCCGTCACAATTTGAAGCAGCTTGAGCTGCTGAAAAGTTGGTTCAATTGACAACTCTGTGGATGATTGTGACGCTAAAATGTCTCAATGCTTTAAAATACTAGGACTAATTTATCAAATTTCTCCTCTTGTCCTTTTGTCTAATTTTCAGTATTTCTTCTTCCTGCTGTTAATATTCTTGATTGAGTTGGTGGCTGGCGTGCTGGCTTATGTTTACTACCAGAGGGTAAGTTCTGAACGCTCATGATTAAACTTTAAGATGTACAGAAATGAAATGCACTACGAAAGGGATAACTGCACTTGTAAAAGTTCAGGGGGTTGAGATTCATCTGCAGTAGCAGCAATATATTTATTCAAGATTTTATGCGACAGACCATCTCGAGCAAAATTATAACTTTAAATTGACAAAACAAGTACACATGATTTTCAACAAATCCCCCCCCCCCCCCCCCAAAAAAAAAACATGCATTTGGAAAGGTACACATTTGTATTTGGCCTCCTGTTATCTACAATTGAAACCTGGTGCTGCCTGCTGCTTTCAGTATTTACCAGAGTCATACTGTGTAATTTAGTCATGGTTATGTAAAGTTGTTCTGTAAAGGTCTCCAGCTTTGTTAGAGAGCAGTCATGAACACATGACAGTAACCACAGCAAAAAGGTTTAGGATAAAATTGTGGGGAATTTTGATTTTTCAAGCTATAAATCAATGAAAATTGCCCTAATTTTTTACTGATGTTTTTTTGTTTTCTTCAAAAAACCCAAGAGTTTTCAGATTTGAGGCATGTAATTAACACGAGAAGAAAAGATTTTTCTGTTTGTCAAATCAAAATGTTCTTTTTCTTTAATTGGAGAGGTTTCATCTCTGATTATGGCTTTCAGAATTTTCACTAGTAGACTGCAGTCAGATCCAAGGGAAAATGGTACATTTCAACTTAAACCTATTTTTTAGTTACACAAATAAACAAACAAAAAAAAGAACTTTGTGCTTGTTGCCCCAAGATTCAGTATTTTGCTGTTTTGGGTATGCTTAACATGTTTCAGAATAAATCACCTAGTACACTCAGTACTTCTCCTTCATTAAAATAAGTGTCTCCTTCTTCTTTGCTCTCATTTTGTGCCTCTTCTTCTCTTTGTATTTTTTTATAGCTGAGTGATGAACTGAAGGAGCACCTCAACCAGACAATGACTGAGAATTATGCTCAGCAAGGGAAGGACACAATCACATCAGCAGTGGACAGACTGCAACAAGATGTATGATAGATATTTGAAAGTTAATCAATGTGGTTGAGTTTATGTCTCCACTTGCTTGCTCTGTCAGCAAGCATAACCAAGTACACTTGTTGTTAATTACATGGATGTAACTTCAAGCTTTGCCTAAAAATATTGTAAAACTCATGATACTGTGGTGGTCATTATAGTTGACATAAGAAGTTGTTCCAAAACAATCCTTCATTGAGATTACACACTCAGTGTAATCTCAATGAAGCAGAAGATTAGCTTTCAATTACAGGAATTATAAACCTAGAAAATTATGATGTTGGGAGATGAGTTGCACCAAAGAAAAAAGATTTATTTTTATCCTAAATCAGTTTTTCATGTTTCCATGCTTTAGGTTGATAAGACACCAGCCAACCCCTTGCTTTATTTTTTTGTTTCTCCAGTTCAAGTGCTGTGGCAGCAACAACTCTCAGGATTGGATGCTGAGTGTGTACATTAGGTCAGAGCAGTCGGGGAACAGGGTGGTGCCTGACAGCTGCTGTAAAACCATCACGCCTGACTGTGGCAGGAGGGACCATCCCTCAAACATCTATAAAGTGGAGGTGAGTGTTCATCTCCTCACGGAAAGGTGGTAAGTGCCATCCTAACTGATCTTAAAAGCCTTTGGAAACAAAGTCCATGTTATCTAGTGTTGTCACATGGAGAAGACAAGTAACAAAAGTATCCGTGGTCCTTGTAATTGTCATTTATAAACTTCAATATATTTTCATGGGATTCAGAAGTGTATAATTGTGAACTATTAGAAAAGGAAGGAATATTTTTTCTATATTTTAGTGCAAAATCCTTTTTTTTCCCCCTTTTATAATTTACAATACATAGATTGTCTGCTAAGGCATAAACATGACTTCTTCAACACTATGAAATGGTCATCACAAACAATTTATGATGCATGCATTTGTAATATTTTAGGTTTAGATTAAAAACGCAGTACATTTTATAGTTTTTGCACTATTGCATTTTTTAACTTTCTCTTGGGGACCAATGCTTAGATGACAGCAAGCTGAGAATATATTAAGTAAATAATAATGAAAAATCCCTTTTTTTCCCCTGTGGGAAGTTTTCTTGTTTGCTGCAGAAGTTTTTATTTACTTGTGTAGAAATGCAAACAGTGTTCTGTCTGTTTATTGGCTTCTCTTGTAAATGACTTCTTTACCCTCTCCAGGGTGGTTGCATCACTAAGCTGGAGCAGTTCCTTGCAGACCATCTATTGGTTATTGGTGCGGTGGGAATTGGTGTGGCCTGTCTTCAGGTAAGTAGAACATGACAGTGTGATAATGTTGTCTAGAGAAGCAGAATACTGCTCTCCATGGAAACAACAACAAAAAATCTACCTTAATCAGACTTTATTTTATAAAATAATGAGCCTCTGGCCTCTGTTGAATAGAGAGAATACACAATGCCGGTGGACCGGTTTTTAATCTTTCCATTACTGAAAATCTAACATGGCAGGTCAGAAACCTTTATATATATTAGTGTTTTTCCATTTTACACTGATGACTCGGCTTCATCATCAGTCCTTTTTATTTGTTCCATGCTGAAATGGACCCATGCTTTTAAACACCGTGAAGCTGTTTGACGCATATACTCCATTCTGCCATACCATTCTGTTTACCGCATGCAAAAACACTTCTGATGAGAGCATGAACAAAAACATCCAAAAGTGCTCAGAGGTGTTGCATCATTCCACTAGAAATTTATCCTTTGAGCTTTATTGATGGACTCTGTCCAACAGACTTACTTTCTAGCGTACAAAAATGTTTAAGGTGAATTGTAATGCTGTATTTCATTTTTATAAGATAAAGTGATTTTCAAGCTGGTGGTCAGTAGGAACATAAAAAAGACTTATGTAGTGTTCTGTTTGTTTTTTGGTAGTTGACTGCTTTCCTGTTGATCTGCAGCATCTTATTAGTTTGTGGCCACCAAGCCCGTTTTCTTGCTCTCAAAGGAAATTTCTGGCCCATTCTGCAGTCTGTTCAGTTTTAATTGAGCATCAGAACGCTAATGAAAAAAAAAAAAAAAAGAGGCTTGAATTGGATCCGAAGCAGTGAAGACTTGAAATGGGAAAAGATAAGATGTTGCATTATCGATGGATAGTGCTGTTCAGAAATGAGTAAAATTCAGCTTTCCATTTACTGTTGCTATAAAAAGTGTTTCATTCCAAAAGCATCAAAATGGATAATGCCGACCTCAAAAAGAAGAGGTTGATTATGAAGAACATTCTATGTGCATCGATGGGATCGATTCATCAGTTTTTTTTCAGAATTCTTTAGTATAGAAAATAAAATTAGTGTAGAAAAAAGCACTGCTAACTTTTTATCTTTAAATTTATCACTGTATGAAATCGGGGCTCAACAAAAACAAATGATGAAAACAAAATCCAGCTTGCCCACAATCAAAATGTATGCTTCAATATCAGTCATTTTTTGTATGTAACTGTACCACTGGAAAAAGCAAATGTATTTTATTCACAATAATATGGTAAGTGCTCTACCATCCTCTAAGTCTATATTCAGGGATCCTCTGCATTGGGGTGAATTTGAAATCATATTTCATTTGATAATTTTCCACGTACAGCACAGAGTGAGCAGATTTTTATTTTCTACTGCCTAAATAATGGATTATTTTGCTTCTTTTTCCACATTACAACTTGTGTTTTTGTCAAACTCTTAGAGAGAATCTATAAACACTAGAGCCAAAGAAGATGTTACTGTATGATATCTGTATGTGATGTCAGTTTGGGTCAGTTGACCTTTTTTTTTTTTAAATATGAAATTTGTCATCTGATGAACGACCAACGCTACTTAAATAACCGTGAAGGTACCAAATGACCAGTGGCCATTGTTTTATGTTTTGTGGAATTTGTCCAGATTGTTTGCAGACCTGCTTTAAGTTTAGAAATATGGATATTTGAGTTGGACCTGTGGGAACTTTGCTGTTTATTAATCTAAGCCTTTCCATTCCATATGTTTGCTTTTTTCTTCGTGGCACATCCTTACATCATCTCTCATTCACTCTAACTTTTTGTCTGTTACTTAACATGGCAACATAATTTTTTTTTGTTTTATATGTTTGTTGTTAACCCAGCAACTGTACTATATTATTCTGACTTACATGCGTTGCAAATGTCTTTGTTTTATATGTTTGGTTTCACTGTAGCTGGCCGGGGCACTCTTGACAGCCTGCTTTATCTATCTGCTCTATAAGGAAGAGGAAGAGGACTTTGGTGCATTGTAATTTGGCTCTAGAGCTCCTTGGTGCTTTTAATCAAATGGATAGACAAGGTTGGAAGGTGCTGTGTGGATATTCGACTGCATGTTTGTCCTTGTTTGCCTTCATGCTCTGTGCCAAACATAAAATCTGCTGTCTGCATGTTCACAGAATGAAATCCGTTTTGTTGATTTTATTTTTTTATATTTTTGTCTTTGTGCTGTCTAAAGCATGCATCTGCATGGCTTTGTACGAAAATATGCTGCTAATGCATGTTATTGTAATGGGAAGTCATGAAAAAAATAAGGTTGCCAGTGAATGGCTTAGTTAAACAAAACTGCCCAGCTGCTTATTGTGTATTTCCATAGGTAATAGGAAGTAGTTTGTCTGTTTTCACACAGCTCCATGTTTTAAAATGCCTTTGTTGTCAGAAAAGGGGAAAGCTACAGTAAATAACTTGAAGATTATTAAGTATTTGGAGGGTTTTTTTTTCATAGAATTTCTAAATCAAAGTTATATAAAAAAAAAAAAAACAGGACAAATGAGCATTTACATATTTATATGAGACGATAGTGGCGTCAGTGGTAGGAGTTCAGTGGTGGGTTGTCGGTTCGGTTCCCACTGCATCTAATTCTTTATCCTTGTGCTTAACCCGCCCAAGATCACAAGTATCAGCAGCAACGAGGCTGATAGCTGACAGCCTCGCCTCTCAGTGTGCAGCTGTCAAGTACCTTGTTACCATCAGCGTGGGATCCTATGGACTTGATAAAAATGTAAAATTTCAATGTAAAATAGAAAAAAAAAAATCTATGCATCTGATTCCTGTGGTGCTATATATTCATGCAACATCTCCAGTACAAGGCTAACTGTAGCATATCTTCCCTCTGTTTTGGGATTTATCATATGTTTCGAAGCATATGGTCGCAGTTAATTGCATGCAGACATAACTCGAAGAAAGTTTTGTGATCTTTTTATAAGCAGTGTTTAACTCTACACATCATGAAATTTATTGACTAGTGCTTTTCAGCTGCTCTCAATGCGCCTTTCTATCAAATTTACATCTACCTGAACACAGCAAACAGATGAAATCACACAAGTGGCTGTGAATGCCAGTGCAAGCTATGCATGTCATATGTCTCTCTTATGGTGCACCTAACACAAAATCATAAAGGTACAATGATGATCTTGTGGAGTTGTTTTGTCAGGGATTCCAATAGAAATGATCCAAAATGCCCTTTAATTTACTGTAGTATTTTTTGGATTTTGGGACATACAGTGTCCCACTCAGTAGCACTGTTGTCCTACAGTAAGAAGACCCCTGGAAATCCTGGTCTAGAATCTGCACAGAGTTTCATATTCCTCTTACAAGTGTAGATTCTCTCAGGTCACTTTGGTGCTGTCCAAAAACATGACTGTGTGTTTGTGATGGTTGGTTGACCTGTCTAGTGTGTACCCCGCCTGCCCAATGGCCGCTGGAAACTAGTATAGAAGATTGATGGATTGATTTTCACTTTCTGCTTATCTGTGAACTAGGACCTTGTGAGTAGGATGAATTAATTTTCACAATCAATTGTAACTTTGTTTCTAAAACTTTTAAAGTTGCAGTTTAGTCAGAATATCTTGAGTTTCTTAAAGGTTTCGAAACAGGAATCAAAGTACAGATATTTGTGTCTGAATATATGCACACTTTCCCACCACCTCCTGCTTCATTTTGTTTGTTTTTGCAAGCTTGTGGACACATGCTGATGTTGCGGTAATGACTGCTTTGGTCCACCCCCCATTGCCATAGTAACCAGCTTCATACTTTCAAATAGCCTCCGACTCCATCACCTTTTAACCCTTCACTGCTCTTGAGTCAACAGCTTTAAATGTTTCCACAGAGTCCCATGGAGAGCATTTGACTTAACACTTGCTGTTTTCAGATCTGTGGGATGGTGTTCACCTGCTGCTTGCACAGAAGGATTAAGATGGATCCTTACTAGACGTACAAGACCCAACAAATCACCGGTAACATGCAAATGTGGCAAAGCCTACCGACACCTGACTTCCACATCTGGATCTGGGATTACAATCAGACAATAGTGAGTGAAGTGAAGTTTACATGCAGCACTGTCAGAAACTAATTAAGCCGTTGAGTCTTATTTCTACAAGAAGAAGATATATTTATTTGGCTTACATGCATGATTTAAATGGAGATGAACGATTACCTTCTGTAACTAATGCAAAAATAAAGATTAGTCTTTTTCCCCCCCTTACTTAGTACAGTATCATCAGTTTTTGAGAGCAAACAAGCATTTATAAAAGACACTGGCTACACTTGTCATTGTTTATGAAGAGATGGAACATAATGTGCCTTTTTTCAAGATTGTGTTTATTATGTGCCGAGTGCCTTGAAGCTTTAAAGGAAATATGACAACACAACATAGTAAAGTGTATATTTATTGGTGGTTAGTTTAAATGTTTCTATCAAAACTATAATGCTGAATTTTACATGATTAATCAAAGTTAACTCGTCATAGTTGCAACACTACCAGAGTTTGCCCACAGGTTATTTCTTACAAAATGCCAACACATTTTTGAATTTAGAACTCCACCTAGTGGACGCAGCTCTCAATTAAAAACAAGCCACAGTTTTGTAAAAGACATGGATGGTAATCTGGTTTCGTTTTCTATAAAATGTTAATTTTGAAATTATTCCGATATTGATGTTTTCACATTAAAGCAAAAAATTTATTTAATCTCTTTTTGTCGTCGTTAAACTTTCTACTGAAGATATGAATATTTTAAATTAGAAATGTGTTCCTCATTGTTACTGTTTCTAGTAGTAATCATTGTATCATTTAATCTGATTAAAAGAATTTATCATTGCCAGTGTTGTATTTTATTTAAGGGTACTAACTTATGAGTATTGTTGCTAATGAACTAGTATCTCTGGCATGTGGTTGCTATTGATTGGTTGACCAATATAATTGTTCTGAAGCTTATAAGTAAATGTAATAAAGATTTTTTTTGCATTAACTTTTTAAAGAAGTTAACACCACTGCTGGTTGACAGATGATTGCATATTTTAAAATATTTGTTTGGTAGTTAATAGAATAATTGGCACAATAATATAATTGGTTTATCAGGGTTAATTTAGAAGGGTACGAAAGTCCTGTTTCCTGTTGCCTGAGTAGTTCATCTTCATTGTAACCACAAGAGGGCGACAAAGACTTTTTGTTTGAAATTAGGACACCTTTTCATCTAATCTGTCGCCGTGCATGGATTGATCTCATTTTAAAAACACTTCTCAAAAGTGCTACAAGTCCTTAACGCTTCTTTTTTTGTTAAAACTCTTCTCTGCTCTATCCATCCTGTATTCACTAGTTTTGTTTTATTTTTTAAAATATGCTTACTAGTTTTTAGTTGGTGCATTACAGCAAAACAAGCATCCAGTTGTTGCATGCACCAAGGCGAACTTTTTTTCCCCTCTCCCACCTCCTGTTTCCCTCATCAAAGAAGTTTAAGAAAAGACATGTTAAAGCTATACAAATAAGATGGAAGTACACTTCCAAAAATAAGAAGAATAAACCAGCATGTGGGGGAAAAAAGTTATCAGTGGCGATACGATTCTTAATGTGATTTACAGCCTGGACATACATACCTATATATTTGGGTACATGCATTTAAATGATATAATCAAATACTGAAAACAATTATATATTGGTCTTTGATGACATATCACACCATATCTACATTCTATTTCTATAGAACCCCCACCTATGAAGCGAGTTTGCAACATTAGTGTTATGTCTTCATTCCCTGACTGCGTTACAAGCTTTTATACACACCTATCATGTCAGGACAGTTTTTTCTTTCATTTGTTTATTTATTTTTTGTTCACTTAGTATGGATTATTATGCCTTTTTTGAAACCATAGTAATTGTTGAAAAAGTGATTGTTGATTCTGTAAATCTTGAGATTTCTGTTTGTGTGTCTTGAAATGAGTCTCAGATTATCTTGTGAACACAGTATTATGCTACAAATGTTATAGTAATCTAACTTTCCTTTGGGGTTTTTATTGTGAAAGTAAATCTTCCTTTTTTCTGTGCTAAAAGGAATATCTTTATGCTCTGCAGCTAATTTAGTTTGCTGCAGTTTGCTTTTGATGTATTCTAATAATCTTTTTATGTTCTCAAACCTGCCTAACACTTAATGCTGTAAACATTTCGCAAGTCCCTCTCCAAATAACACACCCTTTCAACTTTTTTTGCATTTTGACCTGTTACAACCACATACCTGAATGTTTTTTTTACTGGGATTTTATGAGGTAGAACATACATGCCACTCATGAATAGAAAGTCGTTAAACGTTCCTGTTTGCAGCTGTGGCAGAGATGTAGCAAACATGTGGAAGATGGTTCCACATGTTTCAATTTTGTTTTTTTCAGATAAAGAATAAAATTTAATTTCTGACCATGTAAAACATTGTATGGCTTTATCCAACTCTCCACGTCATCCATGGTGAAATATGGTGGCAGCATTATGTAATGGTGATATTCTTTTTGTTTATTCCTCATTAGGAACCAATGTTTGTGGCTTTAAAGTGATTTAAAATGTGAAAAATTTCCAAATATATGAATAACTGTACGTATGAAACGGTCATAAACATATTAAAAAGTGCACAAAAAAAACTTTACCGATAAGCCATCAGCGGTTTTAAATCATTATGAATGTTTTGCCTGAGGTGAGGAACGCTGTTGGCGTGTACTGACAATTTCAAGATACAATTTTGGGTCAAGTAATTTTTATTTGGTCATTTTTAAGATTTTTTTTAAGGCAAAATTTGATTAATACAACTTTTGCCATATTATTCAGTGTGAAACACTATAATTGATATTCATTTCTAATGTTTTAGGAGCGTTAATGACTTTGCTTAGACAAAGTAAACTTGATGCATCTGCATTGTTTGCCTTGTGCCTTTGCCTTTTGACCTAGCTATTATTGGAACTTTTCCTTCCTTCTTTCCCTTCCTGCTCCAGATATTGTACATAATTCTGTATCTGTTCTGGGCCATATGTCATTGTCACCCATTTAGCAAATGAGGACAAACTTTTAAAAGAGTCTGGATGTTTTCCAGCATTTTCTGCTTCAGTCTGCCTATAGAGCCCATCAGTCCCCTTTTGTCTTCATCTTCTGTCGGAGGATGTCACCCGTTTCCTGCAAATGTCATGCATACTATGCTTCAGAGCCTCTGACAAGATAGAAGCACAGAAAACTGAGAGGCTGTACGCATTAGCATGTGGTCTGTACCCTCTGCCAAGACAGAACAGAAAGAGAATTGGGAGCAGCTGGAGATTTCACCACTTCCCATGTAATGCAGGCCTCTTTGCATCAGAAGGGTACACACAGCATACACTCCCTGTTTTCAACACACTGACACTGCAGGGATGATATTTTACTGGGAGAGCTGAAGAAGTTGCTCAAGGACACTTTGTTAGTTTTTAATCTCACCACAACTGTGTTTTTCTTAGCTAGGATAACATACAGATAAACCAAATAGCTCCTTTGACATGTCAGCCTGTTGTAACACCATTGAGTTATGATATTTACTTTTTTTGCATTTTAAAACATTCTTCAGTTCCTGGTATCTGCACCTGTATTCAATATGTGCTGAGGCATGGCTTCAGTCATGGTGATTGAGTGCTGGAGCGCCTGTGGAATAATATGCCAAGAAAGAACTTCTGTAACACGTTTTGTCATATAAGAGAAGCTTTAGAAACTTTAGAGTCTGTAGATCTGCTTGATGTCATTTGATTAATTTTGTGGTCATTGTTCTTATTTACATATCTCGACAGCAATGGAAAAGATGGTTATGTCATTGCCCAAAGCCAGCTTTATATAAATATTCGTATAATGTTTGTCGCATATTAAATAGTTCAAAGGCAGCTTGACATTCAAGCAAAAACACAAAAGAGTGATTTTGGAAAAATACTTGCCCTGCAACCGTTGCATTTACCATTCACTCCTTCACAGATTCATCGACGTACCAAGAACTTTATTATGAAATCCAGAAACCGCGAAGTCCAGCTGAGGCTAGACCAAAACCAGATCTGTATTTGATTTGATCTTTAGATCTCACTGACTATCACACTGTGACTCACTACTCGACGAGTTTGCCTCTGGCCTGCAACACATTATCTCTCTCCACTAATGTGCTTGAGAGATCTCTGCAGGCATCAAAAGGGACGTGAAGGAGATGGAGTGGTTCAGATAACCTCGGCACTGTTACTCAAGATGCAGAAAATTTAAACCACGGCATCAATATAATTTGAAACCTTAAAGCTGTCCTCATTGAGAAAGAATTTCAATGTGTTTTGGTGGTTATTGTCCATTCAGAACAAAGAGTGCCTAATATAAAGTTCTAATGGTTGCAAGTTGCAGTTTGGACCTTCCACAATGGTTCTCAACTTTGACAAAAACAATAAAGAACCAATTAATGTAATCTGATATTGACATATTTCTTAAAAATGCAGGTTTTAACAAAATGTTCAATGTGGAATAATTGTATTGAATTTCAACAATGCTGTGACACAAAGTACCAATAACATTATACATTATACATACATAACATTATATTTTTCTTGTCATTAGGTTGCAAACGATGAGCTATTTTAACATCTTTTTCCACAAATGTCAGTATCCCACATAGGAAAATACATCCATCCTCTTTTTGCAAAATGTATGTTTGTTCTTTATTATTCAATTCCAAAATTGAATTTTAAAGGTAGTGCTTAAAAATGCAGCACATTTAAGAGTAGATATTTATTAAAATGATCCAAAATGGCTCTTTGGATTGCAAAGCCCTGGTCAAGCTACTGATTTGAGGTTGAATGGTTTGGATTCTCTATGCTGTGTTCATTGTTCCATCTTGTTTTTGTAATGCACCAGCATTGATGTTGTCTCTCTGCATGATGATGCTATCACCATGCCTCCAGGTCGCTTACGTAATTTTAAATTTAAAAGATCTCCCTTTGAAACTACCCTTGTTTTATGTAGGCATAAAACGTCTCTGCAAAAGTTGGTTTGCTAATTACTGGGGGCGGATGTTCTAGTATTTTGCCGTTATGGCCGCCCTGAGCTGTGGTGGTTTCTGGAATGTTCTTGATTTTTAACCTTGCTAATCAACAACCAACACATCAGGACCACAGAAAACAAATTTAAAAAACAAAAAGCCGGAAAGAGGAATTCAAAATGTTTTTAAGTGTAAAGAAAGCATAACTCCACAAGTAATCCAGAGATGTTTCCCATTGAGGCAAAATTGACTCTACTGAATCCCAGAGTTTTATTGGGATGTTTAAAGACGAGTTAGTAATTTAGAATGCAAGCCTACCCCAAGTACCGCAGTGTTTCTAACATACTCCCAAGCTCCCCCGCAGTTGAGAGAGTTGTGGTTTTCTAGAATATGCATGTGTATGTTTCACTGTGTGTGGGCGGGTCTGTGTCCATGGGAGAGTGGGTTCAGATGCAAACAAACTTCACAAAGTGTTTCATGACGAATCTTCTGTCTGATAATGATGATGAGGGCCGTATTGATGAGAGCGTTGAGCGATGCCAACCAGATGTCGGGGTGGTCAGGAGGTTTTCACAGCTTAACTGTGATGTTGAGCAAATGGAACACATACCATAGTGGTTATCTGGTGAACCAATGTTTCAACAGGGGCCTGTTGAGATCCCTGTTCAAAAGAAGATGTGCTTCATTACTCCTGTTATGCATTCTAAAAAGCTTGCTTTTAAATTGGCATCTCTACACAGTGTAGGCTTGTTCTTTGGTGTTTGTGTAACACGTTCTTTTGTGTTACGTAGATGGCTGTGAGTTGTGGTTTGAGATCATTTGTGTTTACTGTAGAATGTAGTTAATTGATTTGCTTCCCAGCTATGATCATAGAGAAGAGTCTGTGGGTTCACAAATTGGTCTTAAAGTGATCACTCTTGTTGCCTATGTGTAGCAAGCAAACCTATAAATGCAGAGGAATGTTGTGCATCTTGCTTAAGGGGGATACTGGATTTTATTTTTTTTTTATCAGAGCCTGTTTGCCATATACTGATTGTGTCTGTATGGGTTCATTGCTTTGTCTTTTTATTATTACATATTTTGAAAAAAAAAATCTTAAGTATGACACCTGATTTTCATGGTCTATAAGTTTATAAGTAGGATAAGTATAGGAGGAGCAAATAGATCAACCTTTTTTTTCCAGACTATTCCTGTCTTTTTTCTTTAAATATTGCATCCATCCATAGTTTTGGCTGCTTTTCAGTATGTCCATATACTCTTCCATTCATTCATCTACAGTTCCATCTCTCCATCCATATGCTACCTTTTCATTCATCTATCCCTTCACTCAAAAGTCCATCCATCAATGGATTCACCCATCGGTTTATCCATTTGTTTTTGCAAGTTACAAATTTGTATGTCAATTTCAAATACCGAAGAATTCTTGACATTTGAGCAATTTTAATTCAGAAAATGTTTTGAGTATTTATTTTTAAACAACTTATCTGTTTTACGTGTGAAAATAAGTTTTGTAATGTTTTCTGTAAAAAAAGTGGCGGTAAAACAGAATAATCTAGGAACATTTATTTGCAAAATATAGCAAGGACCATTTTTACGTTGAGAGGGTCTGCGCCCCATGCTTGCCGTGTGCAGTTTTTGTGTGGTTGCTCGACAGCTGTTGCACATGTGTGCTTTGTTTGTCAGATTTCCAGATGATTCCAGCTCTATCTACGTTTCCGTTTAATGAGAAACAAGACTGACAGTTTTCCAGAAAAGCAGAAATTCGATGTCAGTTTAAACAATATCTGTAAGCTGGGAAGAATAAGACCTTTCTAAACAAATTAGTCTGTCAACTTGTGTTTGTTTATGCTCTGAAGATGAATAGAGACGGAGGAAGCGGTTATGATATTTGGGGGGAGAATGTATTTATCATGCGCACAAAAAAAAAAAAGAAGGCACAGGAACCAAGTAGCGTGAGAAGAAACTCTACTTCTTCCTGTGAGATTGTTGGCATTGGTGAGACGGGAGTGACCTTGACATGAAGATATTTGAGCTCTTTGTTGATTATTTCTGTTTTAGGAAGTAAACTTGAAAACACAAGGTGCTCTATTATAATGCTTAAAGAGATACGTTACGTTGTCTAAGTTCTCATAACCCTTTGAACTTTTTGATGTTTTGCCATTTCATTCCCAGACTTCATTGCACATCATGGTAGACTAATACAAAGTGGTGTGTTGTTGTGAGGTGGAGTGGTTTTAAAACATTAAAAGTGTGCATTATGCAAATGTCTTAAATCAAGTGAACACTTTATCAAATCTTATTTACTGAAATTAAAGCTGCAAGTTTATGTCTAAACCATCTTTGTTCAATTGGAATCAAAATTTTTGCCCTTTATTTACAAAATAGTTGACCTCAATTTTATTGGAAGGAGAGTGCTTGTAAATATTCATTTTCAACTATTACCTCACATTTGCAATAGAATTTCTGTCAGAACTTTGACTGGGCCATGTCCATGTGGCTTGACGTTTGCAGCTGGTAACACTGTGTCTTCCTGGATTTTACCTTTAGCTCCATCAATCTCCCCATGAACTCTAACTAGTTTCCCTGTTACTGTTGAAGAAAAGCATCACCGCAGCATGACAACGTCCCCACCATGTTTAACAGTGGGGATTGTGGTTTTATTGGGTTACTTTTCCTACTGGAAAATTAAAGTAGTATTAATTAAATGCTTTGACAAATTCTTAAATCTGGTTTGGTTTACAATCTACTAGAGTCTGATGTGATCTTGCTTTGTTTGTTTCAGCTTTTTATTGATGGCTTTGGACACAGAACTCATCCTAGTCTTTTAAGTGCATCTATGTTTTTTTAAATAGATGCACTGCTGTCATCTCAAAACGCCATTCGATCACATTAGGTGCCTGCACACAATGAGTTCAGCTTTGAATTTCTTCCTGATAAAATGGAGTTTTTCTTGCACAGCACAGTGTGAGGGATTGCTGCAAACCTAGTGTCTAGGTGCACTCAACCGATCAACCACATGCTTATTTAGGAGGATGGATTGCTGCATATGCAGTGACTTAATTCAGTCAGCTAGGCTTTCGTAGATAGAAAATATTTTACCAGTTGGTAAAACGAACTTAGTTTGACCACATTCTTTTTTTTAACTGAAGACGAGTTAGAATGTCGGCAATTGAATTTGAATCTGACCGCATGACAGGATCTGTTTATAGACTTTGGTATATATTTGTTGGTCTTGTACAGTTTTTTCAGATGAAATTTTCTGTGAATTGGCACTATACAAATACAAGGATTCCTACTGAATTTCCTGTGATCATAAGATAACTTGTCCAAAATCTGTCTGTATTAACAACTTTTTTTATTGGCCTTTTGCAATTTTTAAATTAAGAATCAAGTTATCAAAAAAGCTTGCTTTGTTGAAATGCACTTGTATTAGAAAGTTAGCTCTATGAATTCTTTCTTGAGAACATCCAAAGCACATGTCAATTTTATGAAAGTGATGGGGTTGACTATAATTAACATATTCTACTATTCCATTATCATTTTTGTACAGCACCTTGGTTTAGTTTTAAACCTGTTTTTAAAAGTGTTGTATAAATAAATATGAAACTGACATTGAAAATAGCATGGCAACATCTATTTTCTTTTGTCAACGCACAATTTTAGGCAAATTTTTTCACACACATTTGTAATTTTGTAATTCTGAATATATCAACATCTCCATATTCCAACTGGTTGTCACACTTTTATGTACTTTTCCCATGTCCACTAAAGTATTTTTGAGCTCATGCAAATATTTTAACAATATTTTTTTACAATCATTTTTATGAATTAAAGGATAAGAAAATTTGATGTTTTAAATGTTTTCAGTTCTCCCATGACGTGGCGAACTGTAACATTTAGGATTTGCTTTTCTGTAGCACTCCAGTTGAAGTTTTTCACTGTTTATTTGCCTTTACAGAGATAAATTCTGGACATTTGTATATTTACTGTTCAGGTGTAGGAATATAAGCGATGCATGTCGCTTCATGTTAGGGTGATACGGTCTTTGCATTCATCTCTCAAAACGTCAGGCTTAATTTTCTCTCTCGCAGACGAGAAGTGCGTGCAAGGCTTAAGGTGTGCAGCTGTGGAAGCATCAGAATCCTTGCGTCTGGGAATTCTTTCAACATTGGCTCAGTTGAAGCGCGTCTCAATAAATCAAGATTTATCCTCTGAACATGATTTTGGATGTTGTAGTGGTAGGTCCGGGTGTCTGATGTGTCCCATCTGTGGAACGTATTTTCAAGTAATGATTACAAGATGAAGTGATTTATAAACAGAGCTAGCATCTGTTTTTTTTAAAAGAGGGGGGAAAAAAAGCCTGAGGAAATTTTCCAGAGTACAGTATATCATTCATTTATACGATTCAGAACTGATATATATGTAGAACTTGTATCATTCAAAGAAATTCTGGTAACTCAAACCTAAGTGTTTAGAATGTGCTAAGAACAAACGTAATCCTTTATCAGATGGAAGCAAAATCACAGTCACTGTAAACTTAAATTAAAATGTTATGAGCTCTCTAAGCCTATTACACATCATTTTAGTGGAGAAACATCAGTCACACATGTTGAAAGAATCTTATTTCTTTAGGCTAACTCAAACTCTACATGTGGAACTATTCAGCATACTTAATCTGCCTTACAAAAACGGATTTACAAATGGGCAGTTGACCAAGCAGAGATAAAAAAAATAATAATTAAATTTAAAAACTGAAAATACAATATGATGTGAAAATGGAAACTGGCACTACACAATTTTATGGTTTATGAAAAAGTCATAACAAATGAATTGCAGTGAAGCTGTATTTATGTGATCTTCCAGATAAAAAAAAAAAAAAAACTTCACCCGATTATTTGAAATAATTTTTTAAGTAACAAACCATTTTAATATCTTTTACGGTAGCATACTGAATGTAAAACGGCTTCAAAACAGAGTAATATTTTGAAAATAAATTGCTGCAGCATGTAACATTTTGCAGCATGCCTTGGTTCACATTTTGGAAATGTCATGTTTTGTCATCAGCGGGTGAAAAATAACCTTCCAGATGCTCGAATAAATATTACTGGCATGCAATCTGATGAGATGGCACCTTAAATATAACATCTTACCAACCACTGCATAGAAGCATTTCTTTGCGATTGCCAAATTGTACACTTTACATTTGTGATGAGGATTGTGATTTGAGAACTGGTCACCAATCAGCGCTGATCAAGCTGAAAACCATCTTAATTTTTTTTGCATGCTGTGTTTCTTGCTGCATCTCCATACTGAAGCATTATACAGACAGTATTACATGATTCTTGGAGCAGTTCACTGTATGAAAAAAGTGATTTTAAAACATTATATTTATGTATTTTTATAAAACTTCCCAAAAACGAATATTTAATCTATAACCTACCTTTTCAATTGACGTCTGAGGAGCTTTCAAGTTGAATCTTTCTAAGTTGGATGCAGTTTTTAATTTTCCTTCTCAGGTACTAAAAGTTGTAATCCACATAAGCATAAGATTTATTCATGACAGATTGAACTCTGATTGTGGTTTGGTGTCCAGACAGTACAGCAGACACTGGTAAGCCATTTCCAGCAGAGCAAGAAAAGCTTCACCCGTACTTTCACCGCAAATGTGCGTGTGCATGTGTGTGTGTTTATATGTATGGGAGAAACTCTGGATGACTCCCGCACACAATTGTTCACTCATTTCTTCTATCAGAAAGCGGTTCATACGGTGCAAAACTGGGACACAGATGCCTCACATTACGTCTGTCGTCTTCCTTGTTTTCCTTATTGATTCCATGTGCCTTTTATCTTTGTATGTTTTATCTGCCTACATGTGTTTGCATGTGGGATATGCCCAGTGAGAACCATATTTTCCTCTGTAGAACTTATACTTAAAGGGTTGGCTTCAGTCTTAAGTGAACATTAAAGTAACAGATGATGTGATTCTTTGTTTATCCACCAGATGGACTCGGTGGTCTAAGTGGCCATCTTGGCACCAAGCAGGCGGCGTACATCAGGTTTTACTTTCTTTGTAAAAAGTGGAACCTTTACTTGATCAGAGGCAAAGCGGTAAAACCAAATTGGACTTTGGAGATTATATGTTTTCTGAAAAGAAATAACTGCCCACTGAATTATTTTTAACTTTCATTTTAGCTTTCATTGTTCTCCTACATAGTCAAAATATAGTCTGTGAGCTAAAATAGTAAACGTTTCTGGAACGAATATTTTTTATATGTTCCTTTTTTTTTTTTTCTCCCCCTACAAACAGAAACAGATGAAGGGGGCAAGTTCACATGGGCATTAAAACAATCACCATGGAGACCGGGATTTAAGCGTGCATGTGTACGTGCCGCTTTGTATTGTGAGCACATTGGCGCATGGGCTCATGTGTGATGTTTTACAAAAGCCAGCCTGATGTCTATTACAGAAGTGTCCTTCTGTGTGACAATGAACATGCTTCCATTTGCTGAGATAAATCATCCGTGCCCGTCTTCGGCCAACTGGCACTATATGACGATGATGAGAATCAGGGTAGGTGTTAGTGACCGTCACACATGCGTGGAATCAGCATCTAAAGGCTGGATTGTGTTTATAAATAGGATCCAGCAGGAAAATGCTGTAATAAATCAACTCTTTGGCCCCTCTCTGAGCCTGAGCCTGTGCTTTGTGGCACAAAAATATCCGATACTCTTCGAGAACCCATCTCTCAGGGACAAAAAAATAAATAAATAAAAGATAGCATCTGCCAGACACTTACTGACACGTTTCCATTTAAATTTTAAATTGTGTGCCTCTCGAGACAAAGTGTGTCGCCGCCCGCCGCAGATTTCTGCCAGTGCTCATTATGCAATCCTAAGCTTTGATAATTCCTCCAGTGCACCGTTTAATTAGAAACACATGGCCCAGAGATCGCAGAGGAGTACAGGGCTCCCAATGTCTACACAGCCTGCGTATACAGCCATGAGTAATTGTTTCTCCCTCTGTTGTGTCGAGCCATTTTTTAACCTGCTGACAGCCAGTGAGCAGGAGGAGGTGAGGATTATAAGAAGAGTAGGATAAAGGAGGGAAAAGAGGAGAAAATGCTAATAAGTCCATATCCAAAAATTTTTTTGTGTTAGTCATTAAATAAGAAGAATACGTTTGTTCCCCTTCATTTCTGTTTCTGGTCTTTATTTTCACTCAGCTAGGAGTTGTTAAAGGTGTGGGAGCTCCCAGGTGAGCTGGAGAAAGAGGCTGACATCATGACAGAACACTTCATCAAGGCCTTTGGAGACTGTTTGGATGCCTGCCCGGGCTAAGAAAGAACCGCCATAGCATCTCCTAAATTCAGCAAGGCAGTGCAAGAGGAGTTTGTGAGGAGAAAATATTAATGTCTGGGAGAAAGTCAAAGAAGTCCGGCTTTTCTTTTTCTGGACTAATGGAGGATTTCAGTTCAACACCTGATCTGTTATCCATAGATCATCAATGGCATTATTGATGTTTTTTGGGGGTATATCATTACTTTTCATAACTAATCCAAAATTGTTCCGTTCTTCTAAAAGTATGAATAGGGTAGAGCAAGTTTGAATGTGTCTTGTATGAATGAGGAACAGTATCATTTTTGTGTTTTAAATATTTGTATAAAAGATTGACCAATTAAATTTATTGCGTGAGTGATAAAACCATTACCTAATGAGCACAGAGAACAGAAGGTAAGATTGTCTGCAGACCTAATGAGTTAAATGACAACCTCTAAAGCTCATTGGAGGAGGAGAAATCCAACAAAGAGTGGCACCTCGGGGTCAGTAACTCGCTAACAATTTATTTTAAAGCTTTTGTGCACATCTTTTGCAGGAATGCCTGTAATCATATAAGACGTGCAAAAGACATTGGAAGAGTAGACTTTACATATCTTCGTTTGGGCAACGTTGACATTGTTGAACTTACAGATTTTGTAGTGTTTCATGAATTAAGATTATGATTTCGGAAGGTTTTGTTGTTACTATTATTATAAGAAAGCAATGTGGATATACTGTGAAAGAGAATCTTTTCTGGGTGCAAAATGAGACAAAAGACTTAGTGCTCAGAGAGTTACTTCTTTATTGTCACTCAACAATATAAAATCAATTCTTCATAAAAAAAAGATACAATACAAATATTTCATATGCACTGCAATGTACACTCACCATAAAAGAAGCGTTTTAACTTCAGTTATCTGACCTTTTATTATGCAGGCCACTGTTATCATACATTAAATAAAACAGAATTTTCCGGAAAATTAAGTACTCCCCTGGCTCTAGAAATGTAAAAAATACAGAAAATCCTAAAATATAAAACGTATGTACTTTGTTTTTACCGTAACTTTTTTTTAACCTATTCCATTGTGTTAAACTTACTCACTTTTTAGTTAGTAGAGTGCTACTTCTTTAATTATGTGCTTAAATAGCCACTCACCTATACTGAAAAAAGCCACACCACACTTTTTTCCTTCACTCAACTTTCAATAAAAAGACATGGACACAGCACTCTGTAAAACCCGGTTCTATTAGCAATAACCTTTTTATGCAGTTTATTCTCTATGTGTAGATCTCTGCTGGATAGCGGTCAACCATGGTTGTGTAGGTGATATAAAATCTTTTGCATTATTTCTGTACTGGGTGTCAGTGGCTATCACTGAAGATTCAAGGATTTATTGGCCTGCGTGTGTGCATATCTAGAAGTCATTCATCCATGAGTCTAACTTTGCCCTGCTGAGTTCAACGGCCATCTACTCTGTGTCAGATGTCCGTCATCCCTGGCTGGCGGGCGCTGCCCCGCTGGGCAGTGCATGAGCCAGACTCAAATACCCACAGCTGTTCACAGCAGTTTGAGATGGAAAGATGGGGGACAGTTAAGGGGAGCAAGATGAGGAGGGGGACTTGTGAACGTGGATGTGCCTAAGTGGAATAACTATTAGGCTGCTCTGGATGGAATCCCAGCTCACATGACTCAAATGCTCCTCAGTAAGTGTTTGGCACCTTCTACTTGTGGGCTAATGATGTCACCAATCTCCGGGCCCCTGGGATGCTAAAAACTGGACTCCTGGGTGATGTCACAAAACTGGCAGTGTCGCGAGCTCGAGTCGGTGACGGACAGCTTGGTGTGTTTATATGGCGCAGATGGTTGCGATGGGGAGAGGAGGAAGAGGAGGAGGGAATCGGGGTGCCAGCGTGAAAAGTGGCAAAGACACTTCTTATCAAGTGGTGCCACATGCGGACTCTGATGTGCCATTGTGACAGGACATTTTTTTCCTTTTCATGTAATTCTGTCTTCCATTGTCCGTTTTCTCCCTATTGATCTCCTCTGCCTCATTCTTCTGAAGGTCATTCATCTCTCTGGCTTGTGGTTTTTATGCTCACTCATGCTATTCTTTGTGCCTTTCTCTTTGTCTTTCCAGCTCGCTATCTTTTCCATATCTCTCTTAATTTTCCAATGTGTTTGTGTCACTTTATCTACCTCCTCCATCAGCTGTCTCCTGCTCTTTTGCAAATTCTAATTGGAAATCCTTTTTTCTTTTTAATCTTATTCTTTGTCTGCTTCTTCCTAATGTGTTGTTTACCTCCTACTTGCTTTTCCCAATCCATCCTTCCATTCCTTCCTATATTTATAAGGGTTTTTCTTTTCCTCTTTTGTGTGCTCTGACAGGCCTCTTCCTCTCATTGATAATGATGGAAGTGTCAGCCTCACTCCATAGCACCGCTGATATTTTCCCCACTGGAGACCCCACTGCTGCTGCAGCAGGCCTCACTATCCCTGAAATGGACAGACAGCCCTCCTCCCTCGCTCCCTCCTTTCTCGTCCTCACTTTCCTGGTTCCATCAGCTCTGCCAAGCTTCTGTGATTCAGCAGGGGAGCAGTTCAACAAGACTGGTTTGTTTTGGAGAGTGACTGGGCCCCCAGTTTCATAGAGATTAATGCTCACAAAGACTAGTATGACATTTATGTGGTGTGGAGCGGAGGAAAAGGAGAAAGAAGGGAAATAGCACGTTTTAATAGTGTTTGATCAAATGTGAACACACTGTTGCTTCAGAGCATGGAAGTCAAAATAATAATATTTGATTAACAGAGAAAGCTGCCGTACATAAAAACGAACATTATGAAACATAAATAAATCTCAATTGGCCTTTTCATTGTTTTTCCAAGTGGTTTTTTTTTTCCTGAAACAAAAATAGCCTATAAAGTCTCAACCACTAAGAAAAGGAAGGACCTAAACATGTATGGGATGGTGTCTGTCATGACGCTTTTCATAAATCTTGCTTGGCGATCACAGAATGATTTGTTTTCCTCATTAAAACAACTGGAGAACTTGGATTTAAGAGAAGAAACATCCCAAAGCTGACAATTGGGAGATACAACACAGTTTACACCATGGCTACAGCTAGTAGCTTTAGCTGGCACAACAGCCAGACCAGTGAGGTGACTAGCTATTTTTTTGTAAACATTAGTTTGGATAAAGTTTATCTGATTAGGAAATGCTTTGTTGCTGCTAGTAAGCTGTAGTAGCATTTTCTTTTGTCAGTTAAATAGAGCAAAAAAAAAAAAACAACTATAATGATCTGAATATTGAATCTTTTCACCGCTACACATGTGACATTAGCTTGGAGTGAACTGCAACATTTGCCTGAAGGCTGCCAAAAGTTTAATTTTTTTAGTTTGCAGTTTTTTCTGAAAAGTGGTCTTTTCCCACTGTGGTAAACTTTAGGAAGCTTGGACTCTCCACTGATTGCTTTTAAATATGTTCATGTGTTCTGGTTTAATGCCATACAACTGTTTCTCTGATCTCCTGTGTGAACAAGTTACTATCTAAATCTTAATTTTATGAACTGAAATCTGAGTTGACGACTTTGCTATCATTACTTTCATCTCGTTTGGCTATTGCCGTACGCATTGATGCCAGAGTTTGGAATTCCAGGTTTATCTCAATCAGTCTTCTTCACCTTTCAGTTTCCTTGTCTTCTCTTTCACATTTTTAAACATAATTCTTCATTTGAACACAGAAATATCTGATGTGAACAACAAGCTAAACACAGTTGAATAGAAAAAAGTAGACATTCTAATAATATATCCTTTGACATTCAGAGAGAAGTGTTGGATCCATTCTTAAATGTTTTCAAATGTAGAACTTTCCTCCAGAAGCTGTAAAGAAGTGTTTACTCTTTTTTTCTGTACAATAATCAACCAACCTTAGTGCAACAGAGGCTTCCAGAGGAAAAGTTGTCAATACAGGGCCAAATGAGAATAGATCTGAGAAGAATTAGAACATGCACACTGCACTCACCCCGCACCAAGGTCCATCAGTCTTCACATCCGTGTGATCAATGGGGCTCAGAGAGTTCAGCCGAGCTGCTATCCATTCTCATTACTGACACCGCTACCCTCTGCCGCTTGCTGCTTTCTGCTCATTGTCCGCCAAAGGCTGAAGGAATATGTGTTTCAGACATCTGTCGAAGTAGATTTGCGGTATCGTTGATGGGGGCTTTAAAGTTACCATGCTGCTCACAGCGGGCGGCCTTTGGCTCAACTCTACAACTGTCTCCACAGAGGAATCAGAGTCGATCAAAATTTAAACCACCTTCACCATTAGCAAAAGAAGGAACCGTCAGATTTAGCTGACATTTTTATAGCTCTGGATTGGCTCTTCGTTTTGAACTCCTCTAACACATGAACCAGTGGATGCACCTGTTATATATAGTAATTTATTTGTCTCCTTTCCAAACCTCAGTGTTTCATGTAGGTTGATCTTGGTAATCTATGCCAAAAAAACCCTGTTGTGTACCTCCTGTTCAGTACACTAACATAAACCTGAAATTGAACAGGGCTTGAAAATCCTTCCAAAACATGCAACAAGCATAATTGGCCTGACTTCTTTGGCCTCCTTTGCTTCCACTGTGAAGCCCTGTGGAGTTGAGATTAACATCAAAAACAAAATTCTTCTTTAAAGTTTGTTCGCTTTATTAAAGTTGGAGTTAAGTTTGCTTAGGTGAGCTGTGTCTCTCCTTATATATTGTTTCCTGCTGATTTTATGAATTCACTTGTGTCACACAGAGAAATACCAGAAGCAGCATATATATTTTATGTAGCAAATAAAAACTAAGGCCAACATTGTAAAAAGACACATAACGTCACCTTCCTAAAGTATTGGCCTAAGTCTTCTTTTTTTTTTTTGCCAAGTAATATTTCCCTATTTCATCTTTTGGCAAAAGAGTTTTTTTTGTTGTTTTTTGCCAAACTTCCTTTTTGCAAAAAATAACATGGGCCATTATTTTAGGAAGGTGACAATATGCATAGTGCCTTTGCAGTTTTTCATATTTTGTCCTGCTACAGCCACAATCTTGCATGTGTTTTATTTGAATTTTAAGTGCCAATATTTTATAGTTCATGAAAAATTGGCACATGGATCTGAATTTATAAATACAATAAATACAGTTGATGGGAGGGTGGATTTAGCTAAATGCAGGGCAAAACTAGAAGAAATTTCAGACTTCTGACTGAACTTTAGGTTCACCTTCAGGTTTTCAGATTTTAGTTTGTAAAAAAAAAAGGTGAAAATCATGCATTTTCCTATCACCTCAAAATTATGAGCTTCTTTGGGTTTGTTCTTGACATAAAATCCTAAAGCAAACATTGTAGCTTGTCATTGAGACAGATGAGACAAAACATTAAAAGTGTGAAAGTGTAAAGGTATTTATCCAGATACTTTTCATAGGTGTTTTCAGATGTTCCACATTGGTCTAGTAAATGTTCAGAGGTAATACGATGTTTTCACAGTGTTTGTTCATCTATTAACAATTCATAATCTCCCCCCTGTTGATTCTGAATAGGAGCTTGTCATAACGTGATACATTTCGTCTCGCCTTAGTCGAGTTAGTGTGGAATTTTAAATACCAAAGCTTGTTTGTCTTGGTTGAGTTACAGATCATTATAATTATGTCAACTAAAATTCCCTCTCGGATTGTGAGTTGGATGTAGTGTGGAAGCAAAGGAGGGATCAGGGTAATGAGATTGAAAGAATAAATCATTTTTCCACAAACACATCAGAGTGCTGTTGTCATGTTTGCAGCTAATTGTTTTAGGAGAAGTAGGCAATGCTTTATGGACATGAAGCCTTTTATAGGACAGTGTTTTCTTATTTCTAGTGCTTTTATGGCACCAGAAACATTTTATTTGAGGTAAAAAAATATTAGCCTGACAGATGGCATGGTCCTTAGGGCATTGTGGGTAACTTAGTCATGCTGAAGGCTGTGGGAATGCTTAACACTGAGCTATCTTTTTCTCTGAAAACTTTTCTGGGGTGAGGTTGTTCTGCACACATGCATATGTTGACCTTTAAAGCACAGCTTTTCCTGTGATTCATATCTTATCCACGGTGCACCTGTGAATAAGGCCAATATCATTTTTCACCAGGGAGAAAGAGGAAGTGATGAAACATTGCATCTGGCCACTTCGAGGAAAACAAAGCATGAAGCCTGGAGCAAATATCGTACATGATATCCCTGTCTGTTTTCACGTACATAAGTTAAAGGAGAGCGACAGAATTCATCTTTTGTTAATCCCAAGTGTACAGTTATGAGTGAGAACCAACCTCAAAGGGAACAATGAGACTGGAAGGCGATACAGAGTTTGATGAATGCCAAATGTGCACTGCTGAAAATGGGAGTAATTTCACAAGAGGTGAGGGCTGCATTAAAGCACAGCGTGTCTTTGGTTTCCACCGGTGTTCATAAGGGAAGGGGCTGCATTCGATTCATTCGTACCCGTGTGTCATGTCGTAGACCGCGGAGGTTACTGATGGCTGTGGCAGTGAAACAGTCTCGCATCATGGCTGACTGGTGTGACAGTAATGTAGACTGTAGCTGCTAATGGGACCGCTGGGACTTTCCACCGTGCGCAACATCAATCAGGGTCCTCAACACGCTCACTCAAATAGTCCTCCTCACTCACTCAACACACAGCAGATGTCCCCTTCTGATCCTACAGCACACATACTGTAGAAGTAATGCCAAATGCATGCTAAAGATGCTGTTATGTGGGCGTGGAAAAAAAAGAAAAAAACAAGATGCTAGGTGTGTCTGTGTAGTCGGTGTTCTTCATTGAAAACTCACTGTTAATAAATTTGTTTTCAATTAGGTTATTTAATGCTAGAGACCAGATCTTAGAAACTTTTATTCTTTACTTCAAGTGAATTATAAAGAAATGGGTGATTCTATTAGGGCTGTACTAATCACTGAATTTAAGGATGAGCTGGATAGTTTTCATACAGATTATATATTGTAGTAAATTAAAAGTTTGCCCACTTTCTACTGTGACTTGGCTGATGCTTAGTGCAGCTTTCTACTTCATCCTTTCCTGAATCAAGGAAGCAACAAATAAATGTCATTTTCCAGTCTACTCTGCCTTCCAACTGTATCCATACAATTCAAACATGCCTACATCCACCAGATGGAAGCATTGTTTGAGTAGCAGAACGTACTTAAAAAATATATATACTTGAAGATGGGCAATAACATAACGGAGGTTAACAGTTCTATCTTATGAATCAGATTAACTTTTAAAAAATGAGTTTGCTTTTTGTCTAGAATGTTTCCCAGCTTGTTGTCCTCCAGAAATTTTAAGTAGATATTAGAAATTACAAATTGACAACATATTGCTGCAGGAATACATTTTTGTCAAAATACTAAAGTTGCTCCTTTGCTGCTTGTTGATATATTACTTTGTGTGGGTCTTGTTAACATTGAACATGAGTTGTGTTAAATGACCTTGGCTTTCTGTGCTTTTTAAAATTTGCCATCTGCCTATATGGGATTGTAGTTTGACAATGGCAGTAAAGGAAGTGAACAAAGTTATTCAGTCCGTGTTGGTCACGCTTCCAAATATTCAACAATTAAAGTCGGAGCAACAGGAATGCTTAAGAAATTTTACTGCTGGCAAAGATGTCATAGCCCTACTCTCCACAGGGTTGTTTATAGTACACCCACTTTCTGGCAGGCTTCATCGAGCTGGTGCATTGCATATGTCAAGGCCAAACGTTTGGGTAAAATCAGATCCAATCATTTAAAACTTTAAATGGAGTCCATGCCTCCAGCCAGCAATCATTTCTCAAAGTCGAGGGCCCGGGATTGCAAAACTGCTACAGCAAACCCCAAAAACTTGGGTCTAAAAGTGGTTTTATAAAGCACTAACTTAGAGGTTGGTATTGCCTAGGGATGTTAAATTTTTTACATACCTGTTTAAAAAATGATAACTGTTACACAATTCAACATTCTTTTGTTATTGGTTTGTCAAATACAATTTAATTAAGCTTTAGGGTTTAGTCACAATGTGATTAAGTGCGATAAAGTCTAAAGGGTATGAATACACAAAAAAATTCAAGCTACATGTCTTCTCTACTGTCAGCTCATGTTTTCGTACAGTAAGCGGTTGTTCCAAAGTCTGTGATTCAAAGTAATTATCTGCACTTCCCTTGGTAGACTAATTGATATTTATTGGAGTTGCTTCATCAGTTCAATTTGATTATATTCTATAAGATAATTTTAGATTTTATGTAATTAAATCTGACTGTAATTTTGATATATTGTAATAATTACAATTTATTTGAATCAATTTCGGCATTTAACATATATTTTTCCTACAGTGCCTCATCGTACTGCAGTGTTCCACCGAAGGACATATCCTGTCTACTGTGGTCTCTAGAGGCCACAGTAGCAGAAAGATCACCTTCACATGTGAAGCCATAAGTTCCTCAGACTTAGTTGAGATGTCACTTTTTTATCCCCTTTGCCTTTTACTTCGGGCCTCTAGTCATGTGCTGAATCGACACAGCAGTGTCTGTTGGAGCGCAGCATTGATCCCCCACCCCCAGTCAGGACGTCCTCAGGGAAAAGAGCTATATGCTTAGAGCAGCAATGCTCCTCTTGTACTGAAAAATGCTGAGACAGAGAGGGGATGCTCTGATCTGTGTAAGATATAAACCTGAACACTGTATGATGGGAGTGATAGATTGTAACCTTTTGATAAAGTTTCAAGGAGTTACTGTGGGTATATTAGTCTTGTGGTTTTAGAAAGTAGGTACTTGCTTATATCTTGACCGCCAAAGCGCTGCTTACACCTGAATCTCAGTAAACCTCAGTTAGTAGGTTTCAGTAAAACCTCTTATCCAGGTTTTTCCTTTTTTGTTTTTTTACACGCGTTCAGCACATGATCCTCCTTTTGTGTGCATTTATGTTCTCATTTCCTACTTTTCCACAGCGACACTGGTGTACAGCTTTATGATTTCCCACTTTTTTGTAGTCAGCCCTCCCCCCTGTAGCCTGTGAATAGGGTAATTATGGACCCTGTAGAGTAATTACCAGAGCTCGAGTTGTTTAATTACGGCCTTCTCGAGAGCTGTCTGATGCCAGTGACAGCAGAGGCGCCACTCGCTGATGGAATGGTTTCATCCTCTTGACTAGAGCAGCCCTGTGAGGGACAGAGAGAGGAGACATGGTAATAGAGTGAGGAGGCGTGAGTGGGAGGGATTGCAGGGAGTTAAATTGAGTGGGAGAGAGGTAACAGTAAAGCGAAAGTTCACAGTTTGATAAATGTACATGTCTGCAACGGTGAGGGAAGGTTGCAGCAAGGAGTTTGCCTTTGAACAAGACATACAGCACCTTGCAAAAGTCTTTATGCCCTGGATATTTAAAAAGATTTTTCTCATGTTATGACCACCAACATCAATTGGTTTTGTTGTGACATGACAGCCCAGTGCAGTGCATACATTAGTGATGCACCTGCACCCCATGGCCCTGCATGTGTGCTGGTGTGATGGAGTGGATGGAGGGAGGTGGCCGGGGATGGGAAAGGAAGGACTGGGGGGATGAATAGATAAATACATTCCACTATATTTCAGACACATTTGAAAACCATGCATTCATCCTCTGTCACAATTATGGATAACAATATACACATCTTATGAAATACATTGTTGTGTGGTTGTATAATATCAAAATGTGAAAACGTTAAGAGTGAATACATTTCCATAATACTCACATGGAGAAATTTTACATGATGCCTGTTTGTTGTTTTACTTGTTTCTGAATGTTAGCACAAAAAAAACTTTTAAAGACTCACATGAACACATGACGAGAAGAAGAAAAATTGTTTGTCCCTCTCTTTCAACGAGCTGTGACGGCCATCCTGGTCCTCAACAGTGAAGGACCTGTGGACCTGAAGATTTGTGGGGCAAAGGGCAGGGAGGTCAATCTCTAAACTAGGGGGAAGGAATTCAACTCGGCAGCTTGACATTCCCCCTCACTGGGAAGATGATTCTGTCTCCGGACAATCCTGAAATAGTGCATGGTGAGAAGTTTCCCGCCACCCACTGACAATAATTCAAATATCCCCACCACTTAGATTCATATCTTCCCCCGAAGGTCATGACACGTGTTTTTGTTTTTCATTCAGATGGAATTCAGTTCTGAGTAACGCCGTCTCAATGGAAATTGTCTGCTGGACACATTTGCATGCATGTTTACCAAACATAAGCCTTTCCAAAGTTTTCATCTTTTTAACTCGTGATTGAGATCGAACTTTGGTGGCGTAACGACCTGTTAAACCTTTGTTCAAATTCCAGAAGTTGCATGCAAGCCATGTTTGTTTTACCAATGCACCAGAGTTGCTCGTAACTCAAAACAACAGATGAAGATGTGAGTGCAGAAACTATTTCCTGACAAATGTGACGATTGACAGCGACCTCTTGACTTCTTGAACCTTGACCCCTCCATGTTTGCCAATTGTAGAAAAACAGCTTTAATAGCAATAACCTTTACTTCCTATATGCATTTGTATGAAGTTTTGAGCAGATGCCAGCCTTGCAACAAGCTCAATGACCTACATGTGTACCAATGAACGATCATCAAACAGAGAAGTTGCAGCTTTGTGAACAGTTGTGGCTATCTGTGATATTCAGCATGGTGTCTGACAGATGTTAAAGCATGGCAGTGAAGGGCTGCAGGGGATAAATGGTGATAGATGAACCAGCTGCCTTCTTGGACTGATGTACTGCTGCAAGAGAGGATTTTAACTTTTCCAGATCTCAATGATGTCTGACTATGGCTATGTCATTTTAAAAACCTTAATCATGTTTCTCCGTTTACATCTAATTAACGATATATTTGATTTTAGGTGGTGCATATTAATTCTTGGTTTGTAATATAAGTTTGAAATAAGGCAAAACCAAAACTTGTTTGGAGGTTCTATTTCCAGGTTGCGACATGTTTTTGTCACATGGTCATTTTCAAGCATCTGATGCTCAACACTTACTGTTCCTTTCAGAATGTAATTTATCTTCCAATATTGCCCTGAACAAACTTTTGTTGAATGAATATGGAAAAAAAAATGTTGCCTCATATCTTAACAATGTTAGCAATTATTTATTATTTATGCTAAAAGGTAAAATTGTATTTTGGCTTCTACTTGTGGTAGAAAGGTCTTTAGGCTTGATCAAACGGACTTACCAATCCTGATTTTAAATATCGTTGTATTTTCAATTTAGATGGCACATATCGACAAAAAGTCTTATTTTAAATGTAGACTCTCCAACCTCAGATACCCATAAAATATGCCCAGTGTTTGGAGGGGTGATGAATGGTGAATAATCAAGAGACATACAGTGTTGTGACTAAGAATTTTGCTTCCTTTTGTTCTGTTTCCTTCTTTGTCACACTTAAGTTTTTAACTTTTTGTCTCTATTTCTTTGTTTTTGATGTTCCAGAATCTGACATGTTAGAAATGCATCAACACTCCCTGCTGAGTTAAACTGTCTCAATTACAAGAACTAACAAGCTTTTTTGAGCTGTCCTTTTGATTGGCCGACAATAAACAACATATAATTAGTTCCCTACCAAGCATAGCTACTCTTTCAGCACCGATGTTCCCACACAAAAATAACTCCACTGCATTTAGAATGAACTTAGTATGCCAGCATGTTTGCTTCTTGGTCACCTGGCAGACTAAGTTGTCTTATCTTGATGATGCCACACAATCTTGTGGCAAGATCGTGGGAACCACTGAATTTCTGCAATAGTTGTTGCAGCTTTTCCAGTGACTAAGAATGAAATGTTCTGCATCCCATATATGTGAGTCTTCACTCCAATTAGTGAGAGAAAAACAACTGAGAACTAAGACAAACTCAGTCTTAGAGTGTGAGAGGGAAACAAACCACAGTGTTTGATCTTTGCAGGCAACGGCATAAAGAATCTTTCAGTGAGACTTGTTATCGTCAGAATAGATTTCAGGCTCAACTCCTCCACCTGAGTGGCCTTGTCATTTGGCTCGCCATCTTATCAGAAGAGTGAAGTAATGTCAGCACTCCTCTCTTCTCACTGTAACGAGAGCCAGAGCTAGACTCCTGCAAGTTGTTCTGTTAGAAATAAGACTGTTCATTGATTTAACTGGAGACCATAGATCGATGATATTCTCTAGTGTGAAGACTGAAAATGCTGGGTACGATTTTAGAGAAAATAAAGATAAAATATAAAGTCCTCTCTGTGGATTCTGAAGTGTTTCCAGTGTCACATGAGGGTGTGGGTAATGTGGTTGGCTGCCAGAGTCTGCTTCTTAATTGGCTCCCCTGTGTTGATCATTGCACCGTTCTCTCCCGGACTCCTGAAGCAGCAGTGTACTGCAATACTTTTGCCTATTAGGACTGACAGTTTTGCATCCATCGCTTACTGTGGTCAATTCCTCATCCTTCTGTCTTAGGACAAGCTCTCAGACATTTTTGCTTTCTATTTTTTCTTCTGCTCTATTGTCTCTTTCCAGGTGCTTTATGTACACATGCAGAATACCATTAACCCGTCTTCTGGTCTCCGTCAACTACAACAGCGCCTGTCCATTGTGCGCCATGTCACTTTTTCCTAACACCTTTAGTGGAGATGAAAAAGCCACCTGACCTCTGAAAGCAAAGCTTGCAGTCACTGTGATCGCTCTACCATTTGTGGCCCTCCCCACGGTTTGCGTTTGCCCCCATGTCTCACAGCTTCAGACGCTCTCGCTGAGATCAAACCCTCAAAGTCCTGACCCCCTGCTGAGACTCCCCCTGGAAGTGCTAATGACCCTGTTTGTCTGAGGAGCTACCCTCTCTTCTTCCCATGTGCAAGCCCTCTTCCCTGCTCCGGATCCGTCCTCTTTAATAGTGATTGCTTTGCCACTTGTGCGCTTCTCGTATGACCTTAGAAGGCGGAAGACAGCTGAACTTTCACTGCAGGTCATCGTGTTTGGTGGGAGAGAAGTGCTTGGCCAGTTGTGGGGGGAACAGAGAGGGCAAACACCTGCTGACTTGCCACTGACACAGGTGTGTCAGTGGCAAGTCACTGCATGACACAGATGTGTCATACAGTTTTGATTTCTACAACAATTTTTAAGGCTATTGTCTTTTGTTATAGCTTTAAAAATTAGGCTAGGAAAGATTTTCTTTGGACGATTGATAGACCTGCAAGTTGTAAATGCTGTCAGTGTTAGGACTGTTAAATGTTGGTATCAGCACTGCTGGGATGTTCACACCCTGAAAACAAATGAAATATTCAGCGTAAATCAATCCTCAAATAGAAAAAGACAAAGGAACCAATTGGACCATTTCCATCTGACAGTGGTTCAGCAATAAAAACAATTGAGGAATCTGATATGAGAGCTGCGGCTACATACCTGGTGTTTTTCAGTGTTGGGGAATTCTAGGTCAGCGGTTAGGATTGCAGAGAGATCATCTGAACTGTGATGATACTTTTCTGGGCTTGAATCACCTCTACGTTATCCAAGAGACATGAATCTTACAGTCCAGCACCACCTTGGGTTAGGGCTCCAATTTACAATGAACCCTGCAAGTAATTTGCAGATAAGCATCTTCAGTGACCCCTGAGAGTGGCTACACATTGTTCCTCGCAAAACTACTTTTAATTGTTCGGGTTGTTACTAGATTTGGGGGAGCTGGCAGGGATGTGTGTGGTCAGTCAATTAAGGGTGTTGATTTTGAGGTCAGTGTTTTTTTTTTTTTTGCAGTATGTTTAATGATTCTAGCTTAAAAAAAAGCAACAGCAAGACATCTCCCGGAGTCCTACTGAATAAATCTTAGTACTGAAATGGAAACAGTGAAGCCATATTCAGCCGTTTGAATTGCTTCCACAGATGTTTACTTTTTCAGTTTCAGTAAAGTCTTTAAATCTATAAAATCTTTCAGCTATTATCCTGTTTGCAGTACATTTGAACTCTTTGCTGGGCATTTTATTAACCCCAGCTGAAAGTTTAAACCTTGAGGGGTTGGTCAACACTGACACATCAACACATTCCATAATTGGAAAACAATCCTACCTTCGATAACCAGTAATTGACATGGCTGTACGGAAAACGCTGTGGTCTCATGTAGCGTAACTCTAATGTCTGCCAATAAGGAAGAGCAGGATATATGATCATTATTACTTTTTAGTTTCTGACTTTTAGAGGGAAGTAGAAATTTTCCCCTTTGGCTTTTGAAGGTGTCAGCATATTTTAGAACGAAAGCCCTGCTTAATTTATCATTTCTGTTCGGAAAGTGTTTGTCATGGAGAAATACTTACTGTGGTTGTCAAAAACATGTAACCCATGCAATATTTAAAGTTTAAAATCATGTTATGTACTGTGGCTTGCAAAAGTATGAAAGTATGTATGCCCCTTATAATATTTATTTATTGCAAAAGCTTTATAGGATTTTGTTAAGGTTGGATTTTGCAGACCAACACAAACTACTGTATAGTTGTGAAGTGGAAGAAAATATGCGGTTTTCAAAATCTGAAAGAAAAACTGGAAAGTGTGGTGTACACTTTTGCTCAGCATCGTTTGTGTTGGTACAGGTTCTGAATTGGATTTAGGTCTGGACTTAAACTGGAACTAACACTTTAATATGATCTGATTTGTGCATTTAGGGTAAAGATTAAAATATTTTTAACAGCTAACATTTATTTATCCCCATTCAGCCTTCTATCAACTCTGAGAATCTTTTCTGTCTGAACTACAGAACAGCATCCCCACAGAACCACTAAGAGTCATGCACACAGCGTTTTGCATGTAGGCCAAAAAATTCAGTTGTGGTCTCGTCTGTACATTTATTCGACTACTTACTGTCTTTCATAGCACTTTTTTTCTTTGGCCTTCTTGCCACTCTTTGATAAAAACCAGATTGAACTGTTTACACTGAACTGTTTTTATCTCAACAACTGGGTGAAATTTGACTGTTTCTGCAGCCTCGCTTCTATAACACATTTATTAATGTGTAGTTAATAAATGCCAACAATATTTGTCTTCATAATTAACTTGGACAATATTTACTATTCCATTAAATTAAAGGTGGTGGTGACACTAATACATTTGATTTAAGAAACATTTTCGTCCTAATTGCCATGATTAAATATTTAAAAAAAAATCAAAACCAGTAATGCAAAGGCTATTTGGTCTTTATATTTGAAAAAAATTAATTCCAATTTATTAGCATTAGGTGAAATTAATTATTTCATGCATTTATTTCTTAGCAGTTATCTAAATATCTATTTCCAAAATGTACTCGTAACATTTTTGTGGATGTTTTTATGTGAGGGCAGAGCTACTATTAAAAAACCAGTCGTTCCTTTTTTATCATCCCTCAGCATAATTCACAAGCAGTCACACAGTGGTCCATATAAACTTGCGAGGAATCCACAATGAGCACAAAGACATTATTTTGGGCGCAGAAGGGTAGGTTAGAAATCAGAAAACTAGTGACTGGAATGTTTCTTGGCAGATGGTCTGATTGTGCTGTAAGCGGCTGCTTGTGAATGAGTCAAACTCACTCTTTAGTGCCTGTGAGAAAAAGTACCTGTGAGAAACTAACCGACTACACTTCTAGCCTGCTGTCTGATTAGTCAAGAGTCCGACATAAGTGCTTCAGATGCTTGTGGTTTTCATTTTAAGGCCTTGACAAGAATCCAGATAATCTTGTGGCGGTCTGAGAATAACTTCTCCGCTATGTGAAATCTGCAGAGGCAGAGACAGCCGATTGTAGATTTCCTGCTCTGTGTGTAATTAACCAATCACAGTCAGTGATGAGCCATGGAAAGAGTAAACACTTTCCTTTCTACAACAATGGAACTTCTAAGAGTCTAATTCTCAGATGGTTCTCTCTTGTCAGGATTTTTTTCATCTAATTCCAGACCCAAATCATTTTGACATCCTGATTATTTCATGCTTGATGTATAATTAGATGAAAAGTTGACCTTTAACACACTCATGTGGTTGCTAAATTTAAACTGGAAAATGTGACTTCAGGTTTCTAGTGCATATTTGATTACTTTAAATATTATGTGATGCTCAACACATATGTTTGCAGAAACAAACTTGAAGCTGAATTTTTTTATTTTAAAAATCACAAAGCAATGATTTAATGCCAGAGAGACTGTATTGAAAATTTACAACATACTTGACTAAAAGCGAGATTACTCGCTCCAAATGTGTATATGGACTCATAATATGATTAAATAGTAAATACAACTATATTGCAACAGTTTCAGCATCTCAGGTTATTTTCTCAATTAGTTTGGCATTTCATCTTATTGTCACAATAAAAAAAGAAATCTGGTTTGTTTAATAGAAAATAAAATGTATGTTACATTTTCCCCAGAAATAATATATTTGCTAAGTTTTCTTTGGCTACTCTGGAAGGGTTTCATGATTTGTGAATGTCAGTCAGACTTTACAGTTAGTAACTGGTGCCTTTGTTTTATTGAAATCTGCGGCAATTTATTTACTCTCAGGACCGTTTCAATTTCGAACAAACCTCAATGGATTATTTCATTATCACCAAAGACCTCTATTTCTTGCTTTACTCTTAAAAAAATATAAATTCTACAAAACATTTTTTTTTATATCAAAGCAGTTGTGATACAAGGAAATAATCTACCAATTGATGAAAGCAATGAGAGCGAAATTTGTAAATCTGTCTTTGTTTTCCATCTCCAGCAAATAGCCTTTCTGAATTTGATATTGAATAAATATAAACCTTGTTGCAGCAACGGATAGACCCCATTACAGCTGGAATCAATAAGATCTAACTAAGGAATCTGATGCATGGCACAGAGAGAACGTCAATGAGTTTCAAACATTCTCTATTTACTCTCCAGCATGTAAAAATAAGTGCATGCAGTTCTTATTCTGTCTTGATTGCTGGTGTTATAAAGCGATTGATGGTGCCTGCAGAGCAACTGCTGCCTCTTAAACAAAATTAGATTACAGACTGAAAATGTGAGGGCAAACTGGAGACCCCAAATAAAGAGTCCAAAAAAATTCCTTGGGGGAATTTCAATTACATTTGACCCTTCAGATCATTATTCTTATCATTTGCAGATTTTATGGCTCTTTAGGTGTCTTCATGGCAAGATTTTCTTCATGCACTGTTGCAGTACACGTCTGAGTGGAGATTGGCACAATGAAAGTCAGAACAGATGAGTCCAAGGTGGCAGTTCTCAACCAGAAAAGGTGAAATGTGCCTTTAAGTTACGGGACCAGTCTGTCAGAAGTGCAGGTGTCTTGATTACAAATGATGATGGAATTTATAGTAGAACCTCATCAGCAGGAATGCTGCTGATTGGTTTGTTGTGTGAAATGAGTTGAGCAAAAGAGCCAAGCTTTCCATTTATTGGTCTGTCTATGTTGACTGTTATTTATATTCAATATGTCTGAAAGCAAAAGATTCCTGATGCAAGCGGCTAAAATGAGGAATTTAAGGATGCCTCGGCCCACCATTAGAGAAAGAGTGAGTGTTATTTAGTGGAACCTTGGAGTAGAGTTGCTGCTCCTCGGCATCAATGTTAATTTTAAATTATTATTATTATTATTTTTGCGTTTGATCAAAATTCTTCCTGGGCATTTTCTTTGGAATGTTTTCCAAGCACATCATATGAGGAGGAGATGCTGGGGTAGATTCTGAACTTGCTGCAGGGACAATGCAGCCCTTTACGGCTTTGGAACATCTTACGGTTGACCAGAATGAGGTGGAGAGTGTTATTGGAGGAGGACATGTTTGAGTCTCCCTATTGAACCTGGGATCCAGTCTTGCATTGTCAGAAGACAATGATTAGACCGATAGGTAGGTAGACAGATAGGCAGAAAGAAAACATGATAATTTTTTTCATCAATATATTTTAATCTGATTTGTTCTGAGATTTGAGATTAATTTCTCCTAAAATCTAGGATTTATGCATTACACATCTGCACTGCACTGGCAGCCTACAAGAAGTATTATCTAGGTTCTTTGAACTCATTACTGATGAGATGCATTCTGAAAATAATGAGAGCCAAAATTTTCCAATAAAGTTCCACTAATGACAACTGGATTCAAAAGGTGCCAAGCGGCTGAATTGCAACAACAATGTTACAGTTTCACTGAAAACCAGGATTGCATTGTCCTTGTGTCACTCTAAGTCATCTGCTATGTTAATTAATAAGAATATCCTGTACAGGAGGATATTAATTTCCAACCAGACCTAGCGTGAAGTGGCAGCACTTGTGAGCTATTGTGGTTATCGCACTAATTCGTCCTCAGACACGCAAGGAGAATAGAGTTATTTATATTTGCTGAAAAAGTCAGCGATTTTATTGGGGTGGAACTGTAACTGGAACGGATAAAAGTGTGTTGAATCGTCCATTATATGCGGAGAATGAAGTATTTGTGAAGCTCATCTGTTTAAGATGCTTGTAATTGTGGAGTCCCGAGTTTGATCCCTGCTGGTGTCACCACATTTGTTTAAATTTATCAATATTGACTAAACATTTTTACATATAAACTTCTAATGAAGTAAAAAGTCCAACTAAGAGGTGTACTAAGCTATTGTCAAATATACCCCAACTTTAGCTTTTAGATGTCTATAAACAAATTGTCCATTTGGATATTGTTTAGACACCTTTTTAACTAACACCCACATCTTTTTGTAAAACACTGCCACATTAGCATTATTTCTTTATGTTCATCTTGGCGTGAATGATATGTCATGTATGGTACAATTTCTGAATTGTTCTCTTTTAATTTTCATTTCCATATTGCAAGTCAACTGATTACTATTCTTACTATTACTATACTATTCTCCCTAATTGGCTACATTTAAAACAGAAATGTCTGAAATTAATCCAGGATTACAGGCACAAATGTGGCAAAATATAAAACTTTTACGCAGGGTTATAAATTGTTACTAAAGTTCAACATAAGTTTTAATAAAGGACACATTGGCATTTTTTGTTACCTTCCAACTATTGAAAAATCTTAAGCAACTTTTCCAATAAAAGTCTAATACTTTTACATGATGAATAATTGGCAGTGATATGTTTTTTTTTTATTGAGAGCCCTAGTAAAGACTACTGCATGGAAAACTTAAATGTCTCACCTTTGCTTTTTGTCAAAATACAAAGCCATATACTGACTTGCCATAGCAAACTGTTTCCCCAAGAGAATTACTCAAAAACCACAGTTAACCATTGGCAGGTACTGCGAAATCTAGCTGGATTTAATAAAATATGACTGCCGACTTTAAAATAGGCCTCAATTATGAAGTTTAGCTCTCCCCACCTATTCCCATAAGGCTACAAATATCCATGGAAATATATCGGATTTGTTTAAATCTTCAGCTCACAGTTCACGCAGTTGTTTAGACCTCACAGACGCCATGTTGCATAACAAAAAAATAAAAATATAAAACATCAGTTTTGTTTAACCATTTTATTATCCTTCCATTTGGGCCATACTAAAATTGTCCCACTTCTCATTGCTTTAAGAGTTTCATGCAAATATCTCAGTGTCAGCTTGCTGGGGAATTACATCCAGATGTGGCATTGGTCTGGTGTACAGTCCTTCAGACCCAAAGACACAGAATAGGTGGCTGAAGTTAAGGGGGACAAGAAAGAAATCACGTGGCTTTCGGCACGCTTCAACATCCACTAAGTAAACATAACCCTGTTTTGACCCGTAGTTGCCAACTTCCCCTTAGGGACTCCTGCAGGTCCATTAGACATGTTCAGATACCGCAGGCTTAGCCTGCCCTTTTTCAAACTCAATAAGTGTCCCTCAGGAAGAGACGTTATATTGCTGTACAGCTACAACAAACTCCAACAAGGGTCTCCAATGGTAAAATGCAAACAATTTAGACCTCCTGCAAAGAATGTGGCTCTCTTGAAGTAAAACAAATCAAGCCTTAAATTGGGTTTTTATTTTTGTCTCCTAACAATATCCAGCTCTCACACTGTGGGGTCATGGAATGATTCCCAGAAGTTGTTGCACTTGATTTCTAAAAGGTTTCTTTTCAAATATCCACAGCAGAGCCACGTCTGAAATCACCCAGCCCTTCTTTATATTGGATGTGTGGTGGCATTTGGCTACCGTGGTAAGTTAGTGGACTGCATTATTTTAAAAAAATACTTTAAAAAACTTAGCTAACCTCTTTTTTTTTCTGTTTATTGTAAAACTAAACAGCCGAAACTGTTTATTGTTAAACAGTCTGTCCACAAAATAGATTATAGCATTGTGTTTTCTAATACCGCCCAAGGAGCATATTGGGAATTTGTGATGAGTAATGTGATGACAAAATTTAGGCGTGCCCCGTCATTCAGCTCTGAATTACCCCTTTTCGGAAAATACTGTACACACAGTACAACAACAACGCTATATTTACCACACTTAGATCATGTTTTAGGTCCATCTAACCTCATTTATGTGGGGTACGTCAATGAAGTTAAGAGTTGATCTATCTTGTCCAAATTTTGTGGTCACAAGAAAAATGAAAACCAGCTGGGAGATGTCACGCTGTTTATCAAACTTTATCTTTGACTTAAACTGATTAAGTGAACACTATGTAGCAAAGGTGAACTGGTGCTGTGGAAGCATTCAGTGGTCTAAAGCTATCTCACATAAATAATTTTGCGGTCTTAATATAATTCCAAGTCAGATCTATCAATGGGACACAGTGATCCACCTCTGACGTCAAACATATATAACTCTGTTATGCTAAAGCCTGACTAGCATCCACCTAGAAATGTACACAAAGTCACCATATAAAGCAAATACTGTATATGTTAAATGTTAGTGGCAGTAATTTAATCATACCATTATAAAACCTGTATTCTGCCTGCAGCTGTTGACATTTTGAAAGCTCTTCCCATGTATGTGACATGCAGCAGTCCAAGATTATGAAACGTCATTACTCTTTTACGATTTCTGTGCAAATGATTATTACCCAAGATTTATCTCTTTTTTTCCTTTGCAGAACTATATTTTACATTTCCAAATCATTTACCCTGATAATGCCTAGTGTGTGAGATTACAATGCTTTCTCTGTAAAATCTATTTTAATTTGTCTCATCACATTAATATATTGTGTTTCTAATAAATCAAAGGTAACATGTGCCAAGAAATTCTCACATATTTTTTTCAGATCTCCAGAAGCCAAAGGTTTCTTAACAGGAGGTCATCTGAGTAAAACTTAAGAGGGTTTTTTTTTTTTTTTGCATTGATGCTCTTTGAATTTTCTTGCCCTTTGACCTAAAGACCAAAAAAATGTAATTCCTATTTTTCTTTGGGAGTTTTCACACAAAATAATTTTAATTGGTAACAGGAATATACCCTGACATCTTCAATCCCACTGTAACTTTTTTTAAATCAAAGATTTAACAAAAAAACATATTTGGTAATAAAGTGTTCTTTGATTGCTCTAGGAAAATGTCTGCTTTTCCACAATATCAATTCACGTGCATACCTTTAGTTTCACTTCTGTTAAATGTTCATGTGTGTACCTTTGTGTGTGTTTGAGTGGATAATATAAGGACAAGAGTGTTCAACCCCCAGTGGTCCACTGGGATTTACAAGGTATCATGTTCTGGTTTTGTGATCCGGTGTAAGAAGTGCCTGACCTGCTAAGACAGCTAGAAAAATCAAAACCAGCTGGGAGATGTCACTCATTGTTTATGAAAATTTATCTCTGACTCAAACTGATTACATGAACACTATCAAGCAAAGGAACCTTGGTGACGGGAAAGGATTCAGTGGTGTAAAACTGTCTGAGATAAATTGGATGAATATATGGGGGAAAAAATGGAATAGAAACTATGAGAGTATGACTAGTTTTGTTGTTCTTTTTCCTCTGATATTTGAGATCACAGGATTTTTGGCACAGCAGAAATCCAGTGGAATTTGTGATTTTCCAAATAAGGTTATTTCATGAAGCTTTGTGACTTTGTGGGTTGAACATTCTTTAGTAAAGTTTTCTTTATATAAATTAAAATATTTTGAGTCAAATTGCTGTATTTTCTGTACCCATGCAGATATCTCAGGTTTTTACGTTATTCAACTGAAATGAACTTGAAATAAACAAAATCTAGCCATTATAGATTGTAGTAGAGGCACAGCGTCTACCACTAGCTACCTTATACAGCTTTAAAAAAAAAACAAAAGCTATTGAGAACTAATATTGTACTGACTTTTACATTAATCATCCTTAAATTTAATATTTCTTCTTGCGCCACTAGAAATTTTTGGTATTGTTGGGTATCCAACAAAATCTTAAACAGTTAAGGAATAACTGGCCAAATTTTCAGCAAACTACTCCAGAAAGCTTGTGGAAGGACGCCAAAAATATCATTACAGTTTAAACTATTATACCATTTAAAAGGCAATTCTACAAAGGAAATGTTTGCAAATGTTGGACATTGAAAAAACTAACAAATAAAACTTTTCTTTCATTCTTCCTGGCTTTATCAAACAGAAATGGTTTTCATAAAATGAACTGACATAAAACAGGAAAACTTCAGTCTGATTTATTGTTAGTGAGTGAGGAAAATAAGATTGTTTTTCATAGAGAATATCAGACTCAACCTGAATTTAAAAATATTTTTCAGTTAAAAAGAAAAAAAACGAAGTTCTGATTTGCTTTTATCTCTCCATAGTCGGGCTTATTAGTTCATTAGCTAAGAGGTCAGGGGTTCCTATCGGTGCATTTCCTTCAGGTTTCCTCTTCATCTTGTCCAGACCTGAATGTTATGAGCTCTGTCACATTCACAGACAGCAGAAGTCTGGGACCCTCATCCCAATCTGCCCATCATCTCTCAAAGGAATTCCACTAATGAGGCTCTATAGAGAACAGATGCAGTGAGGGCAGCCTGGGCAAGAACAACCTGCCACAGTCACTTAATGATCACTCACACAAGCACTTATGTCACCAAGGCGTTTTGGATGGATTGTTTGTGTGCGTTTGCGAGCGATGATTTCTGTTTTTGTGGATCCTCCGACCATGTCTGTGACTAATTCTACAGTCCAACTCACCAAGTGTGTCAGTTGTTATTCTCTTTCATGACTCATTTGATTAGTTTATTTTTCCACCTCTTTTCAGACGTCGAACGCATTTTAATCGGCTTGTATGAACCCTTCTTTGCTGTGAAGTCTTTAAAAGACTGACTTTTAAAGACTTTAAAAGTCTCCTTATGCATTGCTATGGGCAACCTTTTGTAGGAAGTAAATTCATCAACATTTTTGCTCGTATTGGAGGAAGAAAAAAAACCCCTCAGCTCGACATCTCGAATTTCAGATATGGGTGTCGTTGTCCAGAACTCTCTGTCTACTCTTTGAAAGGGGGCTGACGTGGTTTATTATTACAGTACGGAAGTAATATCAGATGTGATGCTTCCAAATGCCAAGAACAATGCCCAGAACATGCTTCTAATCACACATGGCCACCCTTCAGATACACACATGTGCACTCTGCATGCTCTTGGGAAAATGGGCTCGTTCCGACCCTTCTTAGGTTTCAGGCCTCGGCTTCAATCACCGCTGTAAATGTTAGGACATGTTTGTGTTTGTGCAATTGCCCAGTGTATACGTCAGTGCCCCATGTTGTTTGCATGAAGTGCGGTTAGAAAGGATTAAAGGGCCAGTTCATAAAAACAAGACGAGGCGGCCAAGAGCAAACAAGGAAATAAAAGGAGTGGAGTCTGTGCCAAGCACTCTCAAATGGAAAAGAGTTGTTTGAGAAGTGAAATTCTTGCTGAGTGAACATACCTGAGCTTTGCTTCTTTCACTATCAAGTGGTCTTTAGGATAAGCTTTTGTTTTTATGAAGCATCACAGCAGTTAGTCCAAATGTGTTGACTTATTTTTAAAAATATTATGTGAATATACAGGGAGACATTAGCTCTTTAACTGAAGTATAAAGTATTTTATCGAGACATTGATTGAAAGGCCTTTATCTAATTCAGTTGCATCTTACCCTTCTCTCATTTAACTCCTGACTCTAATCTTTTCCTCTGTCAATTTTTCCCTGATTGACCTTCCTTTTCTCCTTGTGTGCAACTTCTACCTTAAAAAAAACCCTTTCATGCCTGTTCAGACAAGATACATGTTCCAGGCATTAGTAATGAGCACACATACCAGTTGTTGGTACCTATCAGCTCACACTTACCTCAGTCCGGATTCAGACCACAGATGTAATACAAAACAGAAACAACATGCTAACTCCATCCGGATGCCAAATTTTTCTCTTCAAATTCCTTCCTGGTGCAGAATCAGTAGAAGCCCACAGTGAGATTCCAACTGGTAGAATAAAGATCTAGAAACTTTAGCTGATAAACACTTTGAAATAGTGATACTGTTAATTGTCTTTCCTGATTCCATGTTTACCTGTTTTAAAATCAACCTTCTATTTTTATTTTATTTTTGCACTCATTTGCCTCTTTATTAGGTGCACCTTTTCAGTTGCATGTTAACCAAAATAGCAAGTTAGCCAATCATATGGTTGCAACTCAATGCATTAAGGCATTTAGATGATGTGAAGACAAATTTTTAAAGTTTATCCTGAGCATCAGAAAAGATCAAATAGGGGAGTAAATGTGACATGCTTGTTAGACAGACTTGTTTGTTGGGCTGAAGTCTTGTTGCTAACAATACCTAGCTTTCCATTATGGACCAAAGTATCTGAGGATTATTTCTGACACCTTTTTATTCAGAATTCAAAGAGGTGTCAGAAGAGTGTCCAATCTGGTACAGCAAGGTGTGACTTATGAAAAGCCTAGTTGTTATATACACATATATTAGTCTGTGTTATTCATGTGCGCTTTTTTGGCTATAAAAAGGAGAGTCCACTTCCACCCTAACTGGCTTGACCAGTAAAGTTTGTCTTAATCTGTCCCTGACCAAAAGTGCTTACAAAGAACATGTGAAAATATTATGCAGATGGTGCATTGGTCTGTGTCTCCACTGTTGCTTAATGCTTACTTGCTCTATATGTTTGATGGAAAATGACAAGAGCACTAAAAAATCTGGAATCAGGTGCAGACGACTAAGAATAAAATAATATTACAATTACAGTTCCTCCTAATTAGCTTGCTGTTAAATCCCCCTGGATGTTACTTCAGGACGATGTCAATGACTGACAGCTTACATGTACACTTTCAGGCCGTCAAGTCAGCACATTTGTTTATTAAGAGTCTGCAAGTGTGTACTGATTCTTAACAGCTCTGTAATCATATTGATTGACCTCCAGGTCTCAGGACCTTGATCGATTAAGTCATGAATAAGAAGCATCTCTTTGTAAGAGGGATTATGGTTCAAACAACTTCTGAATTTTAGCGTTTGGAGTTGAATAACTTAACTTTGTGGTAGACTGGTCTGAGAGCTGGAATTGACAGACTTCAGAATAAAAAAAGAAGCCAAGAAGCTTTGACTTCAGGATTTTGGTTGGACAATCGAAGATGAGCTGAGAGGAAATGAGAGAATTCGTTTCAGAGGGTTGGGTTATCTAAGAAGAAAATTACACTATTGATTTTGATTAAAGAACCGTGCCTTATGTGAGTGTAAAAATGATTAGGGGCAATTCTTTAGGTCAGCTTGTGCAGCCTGTGTTCTGTCAGTGCAGATTTCATATTATTTGTTTCTGTCCATCTCTGTTACCATAGAAGATGCCATCAAATATACTTTGATGTATATATTTTCATGAAGCTTGAGACAAGAACAGATACTGTTTGCCCTGTGATAAATTTACGATCAGTCCCAGGGTTCACCAACTCTCTCTAACTGTCCACTAGACGTAGGCAACAGCTCTCGTGAGATCCTGTGCAAGATTTTTTAGGTTGGATGACTGGTTATTTAGTAGATATGACTTGTCGATATGACTTGCCTTGCTATGTCAACCCTTAATATGTACATACTGTACATTTTTGCAAGTAGAGGTTTATAAGAATGAAAATTCCTTTAAAGCTGGAAGTCTTTTCAGGATATGCCTCCCAGCTTCACATATATTGAAACTGTATTTTTTGCTTATTGTTCTATCAAAAACAGTATTTAAGCTGATTCAGTCATTTTCAAACCATTCCACAAATTCTCAATTGGATTTAGGCCTAGACTTTGACTTGCCATTCTAACATCTGAATATGTTTTCACTGAAATCATTTTATTGTATCTTCACATCTATGTTTAGGGTCAGTGTCCTGCTGGAATGTGAACCTCTGCCCCAGTCTCATGTCTTTTGGAGCATCTTAAAAAATAGTTTTTCTAAATTTCCTTTCAACCCTCCATCTTTCCATCAACTCTGAGGAGCTTGTCAGTCCCTGTGGACAAAAAGCATTCGTCCACAGGTGGGAATGTTGTGTTTTTGTAGTTGATGTACAGTGACCTATCAGACTTTAAAAGCTCATGATATTTTGTACCTGAATCCTACTTTGAAATTTAAATTGACCTGTCCAATTTATTCCTTTTATCTTGATGATGCTGTTTGTCACTCATTTTCTGTAGCAAATATCTCAGTCCTTTACAGATCAGCTGCATTTTTACTTCTAAATTTGATTTGACTTCTATAGGCCATTTACTGGACTAGGTTTTATTAAGAAATATTGAGTATGAGGGGCTCAAGGTAAATGGTTGCCACAATATTTAGATTTTGTTTTCGTTAATGTTAAATATAGTTGTACTGGTTGTTATATGATTTTATAAAAGTTCTTGGAGTATTAATGATTTCCCAAGTCAATGTACTGTATGTAGGTAGCTGTAAGACTACAGACTGGGTTACTTAATTCTAAAAGTCTTGCTGGTCCATAGCGTTAACAGATATTGTTAACATTTAAATAGACTTACTGTCATCAAATAACTTATTCTACTTCCCAAAAATCTTTAAAGTGCCGCCCTCTCAGATCATACAAGTGAAAAAGATATCCTTGTCTACAGGAGAGGGGAAAGGAGACGAGGTAATTCTGAATTTGTCAAAGAGTATTAATAGACTGTCTTCTTGGGTTTCTAATCTTCAAAGGTCTGACCTAGACACTTTTGTGTTTTCGTTAGAGAATATTTAGTGTCTGCGAATGTTCCCACCTCTGTGTCCGGTTTCGTGTTTCTGTCCAATATGAAACACACCTTGTGGCTCAACATGAACATCGCAACAGTGCAAATGCAAGGTTACTCTGATTGGAGGCAGATCAAATCTCACCATGTTATAGGTGTCATGCATTACACTCTTGACATATGTTCATTGTACAAAAGGCAGATTTTTATCAAAGTCCTGCTTTTAATATAGGAAGCTGGAACTCCATCAATGTGCCCTTTGTGTTCTTTTTCCCCTCATAGAGACCTCTCAAAGAATATCCTATCAGTTTCATAGGAGGTTCACTTTGGATGATTTTGACAATGTGCTGAAGCAACAGATAGACAAAGTTATCATCTTTTTGAATAAAAACAATTGTACAACAGCTAAAAGATTCCCTTGAAAGGACATATGAAATATAATAATGAAGTGTTATGCATCTTGCCCCTCAAATCTGCAACCTTTGCAAAGTGTTAGTCCATTTGACTTCAAGTACCAGTAATTGAGCTTGAGTCAAAGTGATAAATGTCTTGAGAAGAATGATGAAACAGCACCTTATGACCTTTGGGATTATTCAAGCCATTCTCTGCTTAACTTTTAAGCAGGACGTAAGTCAAGATCCATGCATCTTTTGCTTCACCGTAAACCAGTTGACCTCAGCAGTAACACAGATAACAGCAGGGTAATACTAGTATTGAGGCGGTTTGGGATGTAGGTATTGAGAGGAGAGCCAGGCCAACAGAAAAGTGCTTGGCTGGAGCATGGGAATCAATGGCTTGGTAGACAGAAGGCCAATGCAATCAGGGAACCAATTGAGGCAAACTCTAACCCTGCTGAGCCAGCACCAGAGAAGAGGGAGAGAGTCATTTGGAGCTGGGTGCCTTCTACTTGTCCTCTGCTCAGCAAATACTATCCTGCAAGCACAATAAAGCTACAAGCAATATTATAAGCATTACAGTTTGTCCCACAATTAATCTCGGTCAAGCACACATTCCCTCATGTAGACTTACATTCTTACTCTCAAACCTCTCTGCCTTTCTGTGGTTATTAATAAGAGCCACTGAGACAGAGATGGATGAGATCCATTTTGATTTCAGTGCAGTTTTATTTGTTATGAAAAAAAAATGGCTGTGGAAGATAACTTGATGTGTGCAAAAAATAAATGGAAAAGAAGAAAAAAAAACTGCTCGTGAAGGAGAAAAACCGTGCAGTATTTGCAGGTTGAGGTCACTCGCAACGCTATGCAGAGCAGAAACCTCTGCCCACAGTATGTATGTAATGCTTCTTGTTAAAAGCTGTGACATTACTCCTGTGGATTTCCTGGATCACTTATAAACATCAGCACGTTCATTCCCACCCTCAATGTGAAAACAGTGTTTCAGCACCGCATGGAAAATCTCAAAACGGCACCTGACGGAGAGATCCATTTCACATTCAACCACGAACTGACACTTTGATTTGTTTTTTTTTCTTCTGAGTTTTTATTTAAGGGTGGTCCAGTCAAGAGCAGTGAGGTCATTACTTTTATTCAGACCCAATGAAAGCACCAATTGTATGGTTATTGTAGACCACAGACAGTGGTAGTTACTGTAAAATCAGCCGAAGCAGGTTTGAGCTCAGAACAAGCAAAATGGCTAATTTGCCCCCCCACATCGTTTAGAATAATACAACACTGTTTTCGTTGTAAGTTGTCTTCTGACTGGCTAATGTGCTGACATGCTGTTCAGTCTTTGCTTGGGTCTCTGTCATCTGGCCTCATTGTACAGACAGCCTCTAGTTGTTTTCCCCTTTTTATTTTATGAGCTATATATGTATGTGACCTTAAAAAGACAAAATTGCGTGCACATGGAGAATATCCGTGTTTTGGGCTAACACCATTAGCCTGGGCAGGAAAAGCCATTGTTGTTTTGACATTTGCTGCAGAAATTTGAATTTATGAGAACAAGTTGTAAGACAGATAACCTATCTAGGAACAAAGAGTTGCAATCTAGATTTAGCCAGCATGCTGTTTTCTTCAAACATGACACTTTGAAACGGGGAACTCTGACATTACCAGCAGTGAGGACTCATAAAGCAGTTTTATTGCTTTCTCTCATAACAGGATATTGCAAAAACTTTTAAAGTTGGTGGTCATAATTACAGTTTTATTGCCTAAGTGGAAGTGGGATTTCCACAGTTAGACTTTTTCCCGTTAGCAATATTTTAAGGTTTTTACATTAATTCATAATTTATGTCAGCAGGTGGTAATTAATGTGTCACAATTCTTAGCAGCTACTAAGAAATTGGTGGAAGCAGAAAGAACTTTCCTGTAAGTCCTATGAAAAGTCCCTAACCACCTGTCAGTCAGCGCTATTGTTCCAGCTGCCTGAAATTGAAGTTTGAAAGTGTCAAATCTTGAAACTTTTTAAATTAGAGGCCATGAGCAAGACGCTAAACCTCAACAAAGTTTGAGGATGGGCAATGAACAGTACTTTTTTGATGTAAAAAGGTTGCACAAAAAAATTAACCTCATGCTATCAAAAAACCTAAGTATGTATCTCCTCCTGAAGTAGTTTTACAACCAGTTTGATTGTTACTGTAATATGTTGTTGGTATCATGGATGCCTTTACTTCCTATCTTAATAACTAAACAGAGATTGCCTGACTAATTAATCAGCTTATATCATCTTATACTTGATCAAAAAAGTTATGGTATACTTCATTTTAAGCACTAAGCTAAACTTGTGTTTTGTTTATACGTTTAAATCTATCAAACACAAAATAACAGTAAGCTAATGTCTTAATTATGTCTAATAAATATGTTTAACAGCCAAAAATGGGATAACTTATGAAATGTCACCCTCTGTAAAATCCAATATGCCATACTATGCATTTTTGATTCACGTTTTCAACTAATTACTGGTATACTATGGTATTACTCACGTTTATCATACCACCAGAATGAAATACTGGCCCACAGCTAATTGTAATTCGTGCAAAACATTTTACTTTTGATTACATTAAAAGGAATGACATGTTTTGTAGGAAGAAAATCAATCATCCCCTAAAATGTAAGTTAATGCCATTTGAATTCACATGTAGGGCCAGAGAAAGACACTCTAAGGTGTTTGGTCTAATCCTCTGATAGGGTTTACTCAAAGTGCTTTACAAGTCCCTGTTAGCCTCACAGGTCCTTTTCTAAACTAAACAATTTACAACTGCCAGATGGTGGCCATCCTGGAATCTGTGTCCATCTACTGATTATGACTGATTTAATCAGCACATATTTAGCAACTGCACCTTTACTTTCTACATATATATAATATGTAGAAAGCAATATATGCTTATGTATAATATATGCTATTGTTAGAAAGCAATAACCCAACATGTGCTTTCTAGCATATGACGGGTTGGTTGGCCAGCTGAGCAATATGAAAGCATGTTTTGCTAACTCCGCTCTGGTCATTTCTCTCCAGGGATTGGAAGTGGAACGTGAATGCTGCCAGTTCAAACATTGGGCTATGACAACTGCTTTCAGCAACATCTCATCTCGCGAACTTATTAGCAAAGATGCCAGCGCGCAAGTGCAGACAGAGCGGTCAGGGACACAGGAGTTTAAACACAGGGTGAAGTGTACAACAGTGGGGGAAATTTGTACTTGGAAGCGTAGACAAAACCTTTGACGAAAGCCGTCTTATCGTGTGTCAGAAACCCCAATTTGACAAGCAAGTAAACACAAAGTCATGGGAAAAACCAAGTAACCTCAAACTACTCCTGCTCCTTTCATGGGAGATAAGTAGCAACCCAGAACGACAAAATTCTTCCATTTAGCCAGTTATTCCTCCCCACATTTATAAAAACAGGAGTTTTGGCAGTTTTCTGGCCTAATGGTGTTTAACACAATTGTAAGGATTAAGTACATTAGCCATGATATTTGAAATGCTGTTATGTCTATCAATCGCTACAGGGTTATAAAAGTTATCTCCAAACAATAAGAAGTTCAACTTCCAAAAGTTACAATCCCAGATGTTTACTGATCTGGATTTTTGTCAGGTCAAATGTTTAAACTGCAAAAGCAGATGCTCATCTATGGACATTCCACAGAGTTAATAGTTAGGTGTGGAAAAATTACTATCAAGATTTATGCATACTTTTTACCACAAAGAAAGTGTGGTTGAAATGTATCCCTCTTCAATACAAAACAGGATGCACAAAAGAAAGAGAATAGTCAAATGAAAAGACTTACACACTTAAAGGAGTAAGAGCATTTAACTTTAAAAACTGTTGAGTTCAAGTGTGTTCTTCTCACTGCTGACATACACTCATGTTAGGCAGCCAGTAGGCGATTAAAACTGGCCTGAAACTGAGTAAAGTAACAGGAGAATAATCTAAAACACAGCTGCAAATCCTTAAAACTGAATAAAAAAGACAAAATACCTAGGTATTGTAGAACTTATAAAATACAGAAAATAATTTACCGGTGCTAAAAGTGGTTTAATTTACCAGAATTTAATTTGTTTGCACTGTTAAGAAAAACACAAAATAATCACATGAAATCCTCTTTAACCTTCCCCAAGAAAAGCAAGTGTAAATGTGCTAGTTAGATGAAAAAAAACATAGAGGTCTATAAGTGTTATTATGAGACCTAATTGAAAATACAGGAAGAATACCAAATAATGGAATTTTAATACTTTTCTTTTCTCATATAAAAATTATACATTTAGATTTTTTTATATATATACACAAGTTAGAGTGAACCAGTTTGAAACTATTTTGAAAATATTTTCAGGACAAGTGTCGGTCTTCACTTATACCCCATGCAGAAAAAAATATAAAAAAGGTGCTGAATATCATCAACAGGAAAAAAGAAGTTAGTGCAGCTGACAACCCGTTTAAATGTAAAAGAAACAAAATCAATCCCAGAATAGATCCCTGTGGGACGGCACATGCACATCCATTAATGCTAACACATAGTTGACAATTGCAAAGATAATTATAAAGCCGTTTATGGGACTTGTTTTTCTTTTTTTTTTAAAGCTATTGAATCATGGAATGTACTCAGTTTTTTTTTTTTCCATGACTACATTGGCAGTGAAACATTGTTTTTCATATGAATGTACATCATTCAGCAGAAACGGGCACCTTTCTCTTGATGCCTACTTAACCACATCACAAATCAAGGACTAAATGGTGAAAGAAATTTGTGTTTCATTTCCGCTCATGTACTATTACCCAATGGGCACTACTTCTTCAAAAAAGAGGAGAAAAATGAATCATAAAAGCATTTTTTTCATTTGAGGAATAAGACTATGAATGAGAACTCTTCTATGAGGTGTAATTGAGATTGATGAAGACATGAATTAAAAAATATGTGGTTACCTCACCAAAACAGTTTGCCTCTTAGGGTTGTTAACTAAAATAGCCAATGGCCATAGGCTAAGGATCAGTCAAGTTCCAGGCCTCATGTATTTCTTTTGTGTACATTGATTGTTTCCAACCAGTAATTCTCATATGAGTTTAATGGAATGTGTTCCTGCCAATGCACAGAAAGAATCCATTGCCCCAATTTAATTGTTTTTGACACAATTGAGAAAAAATGCATGAATCAGATTTCCACGCAAAAACACGTGCATCCATTAATTGGTGTGACTAGTTTACTTGCTTTAAATAATGTAGATTTTCTTGTTTCATAATTCTAATAAAGGTTGTAAAAAAACACATGTTGATATTGCATGGTTTTAGTTTAATTTGGTGAGTTTTCCATCCATCCAATCCAGATTGCTCAGTCAGGTTGATCCAAAAAACAACTCCGTGCCATGTGATCACAAGTCCGTGATTTGCTGCCTCGCTTTCGATCATCTCTTTTGGCTCTGATTTGTGCGGCTGATATTGTTGCTCAGACACCCAGGTGTTTCTCATCAGTTCCGTCAGAAGGAGTTTACAACTCATCTAAACCTTCCCATACGTAGAGGTGCCCTTTTCCCTCTGCTCCGGTTTCACCTTACTGGCAGTGATGAAACTCAAAAGGAAAACTCTGCTCCTTTGCAGATGATGATTGTGGGGGGAAACTTAAGAAATAAACCAAGCAGGTTTGATCTATTAGGAGTTGTTGAATTCTGCTGAATATGACATTGCTGGCTTTTCTGTAGTTTCAGCTTGTAAAACGTATTATATTTTATAGCGTAAAATTACTTTCCTCACAAAATACAAAGTATATTAAAAGGAAAATTATTAATAATTTTGTTTTACAAGAAAAATGTTTGTTTAGATTACTATTCAATCGCTGAAGTAAATACTTTTTATAAGCACCTTTCGATTCAGTTGCAGCTTAAATTTTTTTGCGGTACGTCTACCAGCTTTACACATCTGAGATGATTTTTTTTTTTTACATTCTTCTCTGCATACATGTCAAAATCATTTAGACTAAATTGAGAGATTTTGAGTATGACTGGGTTATTCTAACATATAAATATCCTTTAATCTAAACCAGAGCTCTTAAAACCGCAGTCCTCAATGGTCAGCCTCTGTTAACTTTTAGATGTATCCCTGATCCAACACACCTGAATCAAGTGGCTAAATTAACTCCTCAGCATGCAATCCAGTCCTATATAGTCCTGCAAATTACCTAATTATTTTTATTTGGGTGTGTTAAGGCAGAGAAGCATCTAAATATTGCAGAACAGTGCTTGAGGATTGGACTTTGAGACCCATAGTCTAAACCATTCCTTTCTAGCTTTACCTGTGTGTTTAAAGTTGCTGTTTTGCTGGAATGTCTGGAACATTTGGGCCAGACTTAAGTCTTCTACAGCCTCCTACATGATTGCTCTGTATTTTGCTTCAACCATCTTCCTGTCAACTCTGAACAGCTCCACTGCCTCTGCTGTAGACAAGCATCCCTACACCACAACCATGGTTCACTGCGGCAATGGCAATTCAGTTTTGGTCTCATCTGATTAGAGCCTTCTTTGCTTTAAATGGCTTGTGGCTGACTTTAAATAGGACCTCTTCTGGCTTTCTTCTTGTCCTCCCACAAAGGCTAGATTTGTGGAGTGCATGACCATGTAATGAATAAATGAGTAACGAATCATTGCAGCTCTTCCAGAGTAAACCAGACTGCTTCTCTTATTAACATAATTCCTCCCAAAACTGTCGTTTGCAGTTTACAGTTGTGCCATATAATAAATTCTCAAAGTATTTATTGAAAAGTGCTTTGTGAAATCCTCAAATCTTATGATCTTGATTTGTAAACTAACCACAAAACTAGAGTTCTGAGGACAGTTCCTCGTACTGGATATTTATTTTGGGGTGTTTCATTCACACGATGCAAATCACATTGGTTGGCAAAAGTACGACTACTTTAGCCAGATCAGTATTCTTTGTAAAGTCCTCTTCCCATGTGTCACCTTCTTTCTGTCAACGGTTACTTAGGTAAATTATTTGGCCATTTCTTCTTCAATTAAGCAGGCACCAGTAAAACACCGGTAACTGTTGTCTGAGAGGGCACTCAACCTTTACTGGGGCCACTGTCCAGCACATCCTGCTAATACAAAACTGAGCTGAAATCACGCCTCTCTCTTTAACAGCCCTTGGCCCCACTTTAAGGAAAGCCGGCACATCCCTTTCATTGGTGCACCTGGAACTATTTTATGTGGCTTGGCAGGAAATTTTCAAGGTGTAGGCAAAACAGACATTTGTGGAGTTGCGATGGAATGAGTTTCTTAGTTTATACAATCCAGAACCATGCCAGAATACGATTTTATTACATCCCCAGGAATGATTTTCTGTTGCTTAGTTGTTAAAGAAGCTATTTAGTTGCTGGGGGAGTTTTTTTAATGACAATCTGTTATGGAAAAGGGCTTTATCATGTAGGTCATTTTGGGGTGAGGATTGGTGCACCTACTTTATCACAGTGAATTAAAATCAAGTGTCAGAATCTTAAGCTAACCTCCATCTAGGTTCTGTAAAGGTATAATCTTTTGTGATAAGGGAATAACATCAGATTCAAAGGCAGCCTTCTCAGATGTTCTTAGTCAACAGTTGTAGGAGAATTGGAAGGTGGCTATATTCTTAAATATATAGGCAAATAAATAACGTACACCGGACTCAGTTTTCGCTGCTGGCCACAAAGGGTTGGGAGATTTATTACACTTTCACAGGTTCGTCTTGCAGCTATATCAGTATAAAAACGAACAAAAAAACAAACCAAAAACCTTACTCATTCCATCCTTTTTTTCTCAAATTGTACCAAATATAGATTTGACAAACCTCAAATTCATAAAAATTAAAAAAAGAAAAGAAAAAAAATCACTGACCAAACTGTAGCTTTTTCTTGATGAAGGCAGTCTTGAATCAAAGACTGCCTTTACGCATGCACACGCCCATCCCCACTCACATGCATACCCTCAGTCATACATCTGGTTTCAGTTTCAAATGCCTTTCCTTATATAATTTCTCTGTTCATCCTCACTCACACAATAGTCTGTTTATCCCTCCTAAATCTGGCCCTGCTCCACCACAGCCACCAATAGGGCCAACAAGTCGCAACATGTCATCAGAATAATTAAGTCATTTAACACTGAGAAGTGCACGTGTTATCCATTTGGTTTGGTTTTTACAATTTCCTTAAATGAAAGAGGTAAAGTTATTCAGATGGTCTTTTTCAGAGGCAAAGTAAAAGAAAAAAAAAGTCGCTGGCACATTTCAGAAAAGGCAATTACCATCAGTCATGCTGGATTCTGTGTCAAGGTGGCCTGCAGTTGATACTTGTACTTCAGGGACAATGTTGTGACAATGACTTAGAATCCTCTGTAGGCCACAAGTAAGAATGTAAAAGATGAAAGATTCTATTGAGCCTAATGGAGGCCATGGTCTGCAGTTTAATGCATGGTCATTGATTGTCATTATGCCCTTGAAAAGTCAATAAACTGCTGTAGGGCATAGACCGTTTTATGTCATTAGAACTCAACTCACAGTCTTCGTCTAAAGAGCATTAAATTATACACTCCCATTAACAACCATTGCAGACTGACTGGGAATGAAACTCTAAAGAACCAAGCCTTATATTTTGAATTTTGAGTTTTTCCATGATACTTGTATAAAACCTTCAACCGTTTTTTTCCCCCGCAAACCAACAGTTTCTAATAAACTATTTTCTCATTAACACTTTCCTGTTAATTGTAGGCGCCTGGTTCCATACATCCAGCACCTGTTTTAAGCTATCCTTCTCCTTGTGTTTACAGTCCTTGTGACTGGAATTGACAGAGCCTACTTCTGGTTTTTTTGCCTGCGGCACAGAGCATTCCAGTACTGTGCAGAGGTGTTGGCTAATTAGTCTGTTGACCTTTTGGGTCAAAGGTTACAAGTGCTGCAAGCCTCAGGGGAAGCCTTGGATATTTTTAAAAAGTTTTTGAATGTGGACACCTAAAATAGAGGGATACCCCCAAGGTTTCATGGACTTTCTTAAGTGCAGTACCTGGGTCATATAATGACAGGTGATGGAGATTGGTATGGAGCTGTTGTGCTTCATTGACCCCTGATGTATTGCTCCCCTAAAGCTCTCAGGTGAGGCAAAGAGCTTGGACTTGACTGTTCAAGAAGAGCAGGCAGTCTTTCAGATATATGACCTAAAAGTTGCTTTGGGCTGAAGATAGACATTTCAATTTAATTAGTAACTGGGCAGCAAAAACAATGGATGAATTCACAAAAATTGAGTCACAAGACAAGATACTCATGGTTGGAGCAAACTATAAATTACCAATCAGAATATTACAGTTCATTTGCTTGTCTAATTTTATGGATTTCCTAACAACAAAGAGAAAAGCCAAAGGCTCGTGTTTAAAGATTTACAAAATCATAAACTGTGTTTTAAAGACTCTCTGTTCAGTGAAGATTTTTAAATTCAAATTTAAACTACTACAAAGAAAGAGTTTGCCATACCTAAATGTTTGCATTGGGCACCACTGATTGTGATGAGCTTAGCAGTCATGACATTCTAAAAGTTGACACAGCTTATGAAACCTTTTAAGCAGAGGCACAAAAAGAGAAGCAATATATCTGTTGAACTCAGAGTCAGTGGGTTCACTGAAACACCTCACACAGACCACAGCAGAGACAGTGATTGAGTGAGAGAGAAGACGTGTGACAAAAGGAGAACAGGCCTTGGCTCACAGAGATGGTAACCCCATTCAAATCCTGCTCTTTTTTATTATTGATCTCGGCCTGTATATTTTCCCCCTCTGTGACAGGTGATACCTGACATCCGTGAATCCATAACAACCCCCTCTTTTATCTCCCACTGTTTCTTTACTACACAACCACCCACGTGGAATATGTACTGGAGATTTTTGAGAGAGAATTCTCACTCTCCATTGCCCTGCGGGCTTTTCGACGTAGTGCAGATGACTTGTCAGAGTCGGTGTGTGACAGTGAAAACTGGGAGTCTGTCCTGTTGCATTACTTCCTGGGGAGTAACAATATGACTCAAGAAATTTAATTATTCCCCAAATGGCAACCTTTGGATCACTTAAGTTGTGAAACCTCGAGACAGTTGAAGCTCATTTTTAAAAAAAGGGTGGATTCACTTAAATAGCTTGTTTTCCCATAATAAGCAAACCAATCTTATTAAGCACTTTAATTTCTATTTGTTTAAGTTATTGTGGCCTGATACTAATATTTTTTTTCTGACTTGACACATTTAGGTGTGACACAAATGCAAAAACAGAAGAAATCTGTAAGGAAAAATCTTTTTCCAGGTGCTGTATGTGAAAACCAAATGTCGCTGAGATTAGATCACATGACATCGCTATCTGGAACCAAAGACTGCAATACTACCTCAAGGTAGTACCTCATTTCCCCTGAGCTTGCCTGAAAGTGATGATCTTGGCAAGCAAGAAATTTAAGGCCATATAAAAAGTTTGGTTTGCCTTTGCACTACCACTGTATATTTTTATAGACTATTTTTTATAGATAGTCTTTCTCTGAAAACCATTGTGCAGTAATGTTGCTTATTGTGGTTGCCCAATGTCCGATATTCAGTTAATCATTCTCTAATTCAGGAACACAATGGTATAAATGTATTTCTTACAGAGCCAAAGACTCAACAATTTATGTAACTGCTATTTGCAGTGCTACATTTTACATAAAAATGTAGGTTATTACAAAGAGTTTAAAGATATTTGATAAGATTAGATTTTTGTAATATAGTTATGCAATATTAAGATCTCCCAATTTTTCCCAGAGTAAAAGTTTCATAGAGCTTTAAATGTGTTTTAATGTAGTTAATTGGTGTGGAAGCTTCAAAACCATGTTTGTGTAGTCCAGCTATTAAAGAGCACATATATTCATCCTTCTTGTGTTTTCATAAATAGAATGTGCTTCTTAATTATCAAAGTGTTTCAATTAAAAAAATATTTTCTACTTAGAATTATTCTGTAAATATTTGAGCACCCTTAAATATTTGAGATTCTGAAGTAGACATGGTCAAATACCTTGACTCACTCAAAACATAGCCCCTACAAAAAGCTTGTCTCTTGGCTGTTACTTTCCTTTGAGTACAACAACATATGGTAGTGTTTTTATCGCTGCAAGGTCTTGTGCCATCTCTAATGACTGTTTGTGAAGCTTCATTGAATTTTCCCTGGAACGAGTGTGCTTTGACAATGGGCTCTCCTGGAATGTTTGCAGATTGGTTTTGGGTGTGTGGTGTGGACGACCACGGTCCGTATCTTGTGTCATCTGGTGTGGTTGTGGTTTTTGGGTTGGCAGTGGCTGTGTATTGGTGTATTCAGTTATTGTTGAATTGGGGGTGAGCTGGTTGTGTTGTTGCCAACCTTGGTGGTGTGGTTCAGTTTCATGGAGATGATGTGTCTGGGGCCTTCACTAAATGGGTGACCGGGTGACCGCACATGGGTCACTGGTGAACAGAAATGGCATGTCTTTTGTTGTAGGGTGGCGTGAGAACTGATCTAAGAGGTAGGCAGTTCAGTTGGTGCGATTTAAGCTCCACCAGTGTTTTTGGCTAGTGTTTTTTTTAGGTGTGGTTGTGTCTGTTTGACTTTGCAGAGGTTTTTGTCTGATTTTGTTTGTCCTCTAATGGTGGTAGGGCCCTTTCTTCGGCTCTTAGTGAGCGGAATTTATTAGTAGGCAAATGCAGTTCACCATTTTTTTAAAAATGAAATTAAATGTTATTTTAAGATGTTATATTTTTTAAATGCATGTTTATTTCTTCTATCATTGTTCATTCTTTTGTGGTTAAAGATGCTATTATAACCTATCCAACTGGTCTAAACCAAACATGCTCTGTCATCCAATTAATGCAATAAATCCAAATGTGCAACAAACGCAATGTTTTTTAACCCATGGTAAAAGCAGAAGTGTAGTTCTATGGTGCACAAAGGCAGCAGAGGATATGGAAACATTTTTAGGCTTTGGAAGGCCACACAGGCCATAATATTTCTGCTTCGTCCTCACTGATGAGTTTATTACAACAGCGGAGAGTGCTTGAGTCCTACCCCACCAACCAAACCCCAAGGGAGGCATACCTAGCTACGAGATTGATGGACAGTTTTGTCATGACAAAACCCCTTGTTCTCTCTTTGGGAAGAACGTTTTCCCATTTTGCAGAAATGTTCCTTTTAAAAGGTAGCATATACTCAAAGAGCAACGTGTGAGTAGAAAGTCAGGAGTTCAGGCCAATAAGGTACACTAGATTTGGGGGGAGACAGCTCTCAACCAAGTTGTTACCTCAAATAAATGAGCTCTGCTGTGCACAGAGGCCAAGCAGTTAGGAAGTTTGGAAAGTGTGAAAGAAAGTTGAAGGTGCTAAGTTGTCAACCAGCCATCAGTCAGCAGGGTGGATGTAGTGAGCTCAGGGTGCATGTGTTCGCTATAGGGAGCTCAAGACAAAAGCAGTATTTCTGATGGTGTCCGTATTCTTAAAAGTGCTTCCCTTGTGAGTGTCTGAAGGCGTGTGTGTGTGCGTGTTCTGTGGGTAATTCACTTCTTCTTTCCTGTCTCACACGTAAACTCACAGAACTCATTCAGGCAATCTTTTTTTATTGGAAAGAGAGGAAAGGAACTTCCCAAACAGATCCAATTTATCAAGCATGACTGTTTAACTGGATTTTTGTTTCCTCTCTAATATACAGACAGACAGGATCAATGAATGCTTTAACAAGGCGAGGTTGAGCTACCCCTCCTGCTTCCTTATAGTGACCCACTGTATAGCACGTAAATTAAAGAACAGCACTGTTTCTGTAGAGGTAGATGTTTGTTGTGATTGTTTTGAGGTCCTTGATAGAGGTCATTGGTGTGCTTGAACGCGGCTTTGCAAATCGACTGCAGAGACTGTAAGCATGACTTATTGATTCATATTAGGTCACTGTGTATATAACAGTTCAACACTGATGGATGGGGATCCTTGAATAAATGGTCCTTCTACCTGATTGATGTTTGATTCGGGTAACTTGTTTCTATTGATATGCAGCAGTGGAGGAACTCTCTCCTAAAGCATTTGTTTATATTGATTAGTTGATGCAAATAAGCCCACTGGAAAGGTCAAAGTGGGCCTTTGCTGGGGGCTGTGAGGCACTGTAGATGTATCAGTGTGAATGTCATCCAAGGTTAGGATGCAATCATTCAGCAGCACATGTTTGGGGCCAATGAAGTGTGCAGCATGGTTCTACAGTTTCCATAATGACACTACATCCATCTTTTGCAACTGAATATTTAGGTTTCTCAAATAGGAACACAAAAGCCATTTTCTAAAACATTTCTGCAGCACGACATATCATTTTATACTGTCTAGGAATACATATGGCTTCAGATGTGGGACATGTAGCCATGCCAAGTAAATTTAGAGAGGTTGTTTTTTTAAGCTATAACAGGCAGGATATTTCAAGTGTCATCCAAAGCGAAGCACTAAAAATCCATTTAAAGCTATGTACATCCCATACGTTATGAAGTGTCAGTTAATCTGTGCGCCTGTATTCACAAAACACTGGAAAACAACAGCTTGAACTGAAAATGATATAGGCTGTCAAAGAGAAAAAATACATATTTGTGAAAACCAGAGAGGGATTTTCCATTAAGTGCTTTCAGAGTGCTGCCTATTCCAATTCTGCAGACAGTATGGATCGTTGGCTGATTCATGATCCTTTGAAGATGAATTGAGCAAGCCCCCTGACACTATCAAGGTACATATATTTTGAAAAATAAGTCATATGTACAGATCCATTCCAATGTATTGTTATGGGGAATTCACCGAAATATGTTTTTATGTTGTTTCCTTCAGTGGTTGTTGGTGCAGCTGCACCACCGGCAAGGGGGGAATACGGTTTTCCAAAAGGTTCAGTTCATTTGACACTGTGAAGTGTGAAAGCAAACTGCACCAGCTGAAAATGTAACAAGTGGTGCATGTTTGGCCCACAATCAAACGGCGTCTATCAGACTATCAGGTGTGAAGACACCTTTACAGTATTTGTCATTGTTTCTCTTTAACTGGTTAAGTTTAATTTTAGAGCTGGTCAGGTATATGGATATATCTCTTATTTTTCCTTCTAAAAAAAAAACTAATGTGGACAGTTTGGGTTGCCCATTAGGCAAAGAATAAGTGTTTTAAACAATTATTTCCTATCTTAGTTTTAAAATCTCTAGTGTGGTGTAGAATGTCATTGATTTTCCCAGAGTAATTGCTTCCAGAATAATCTGTGTTCCTAATGTTATGGTTGTTGTGTAGGTTTTGTCTCTACAAAGCTATTCATCTTATCCAGAGAATCCTCCAGATGATGCTGCTCTCTGAGGTATTGTCATTTGATCCCGGTGATCTCACTTCTTGGGCTGTTATTGTCTGATAACAAATCTTAATACTCCTTCCAATGAATACAGTTCCTGTTTGGACAGGGTGTGCAACACGTCCGGGTGATTGGAATAATATTGTGACAATCTGGTTTTGGTAAAATACCCTAACTGGCCCCACACAGACTACTTGCTCCAGCTTTGCTGCAAATCGCTTTTGCCTTATACACCCTTGATTCACGTTTCCAATGTGTAATCATCTACGCAACCTGAAGTGTGGCATATTTTATGCACATTGGGTTTTATGGCAAGTTAACCTTTTCACCAGGCTTCGGTCTCCACTTTTGCATGCTCCTTTTATTTTACAAAATGAAATGGCTAGAAGGTGTTGTGACACATTCCTCTCTCTCTCATCACACCTGAAGTCACTGTAGAGGCAAGACTCAGTAAGTGAGGGAGGTGGATCAGATATCTTCATGGCTGTCCAACGGTAAATTAAAATGAGGAGCAATTTCCTGAGGCCCAATTAGCAGAAAATTGGTCCTGTCTGTTGCAGCAGCTCCCTTGGGAGGAGGACAAGGTGGTGGAGACCTTAATAGAGAGAAAGGTCTATTGCTTTATAGGGAATGAAGTGGGAAATGGGAAGACAATAAACAGCACTGACTTAATGGGGAAAGAATGGTGTGGGAATGATGAAAAATGCAGGACTAAATAGATTGGAGAACAAAAGTCAGACACAAGTTTTAGCCTATTACGAATTAAAATGTTTATGTGGGATAATAAACTGTAGTCAGTATTGTAAGCTTGTGCATACTGAGCATAGTAGAGATTTTCCAGCTGAATTTTAAACACAAAATCCAGTAAAACTCTTATCTCATTTTGCTTATTTTGCCTCATAGCTATATGCTACTACTGTCTTCATGTAACAGACTGAAACACATGTTTTTAGAAATGACTGACCTTATTATTGACTTCAAAATTGATGACTTACACAGCAGCTATGAAAGCTTAATTAATTCACCGCAAAGCCGCAAGGTACACAAATGTTTTATAAATATTTTATTCCAGAGGTTGGGTAAAGTACCCAAAACAAATTATTAAAGTAAGAATAAAAAAGTATTTTGTAAAAAGGGTGCTTAAGTACTGAGCAGCTGATAAGAATATGATTTGATGTCTTTAATCAGAATCAAAATATACATATAGACACATACAGTATATAAGATAACTCCAAAGTACCAAATTCAGGCAGAAGCAACAATTCCGAAATCTTTTTTACCCCCAAATTGTATAAAACCAGAACACAAAGCAGATAATATATATACTTTATGTATGTTAGATGTTCATGCAAGAAGTTTAAGTTAAACATAAACTGTGGGTGTTTTTCTGTGGACATCTAGCAGTAAGATTTCAACATGTTGAATATTTTATAAGCATTTGAAGATGTATAATGACAACAGTAAATAGCCAACAAAAATTGCTTTCCTCACCGTTCTTTTGGTATATTAGTATATTAGTGTGTGACATTGACACACACCAGGATGCAAATTTAGCTAATCAAAAAGAAAACAATCAATTTCAAAATAAGAGGTGTTTTTTAACATTTAATCTGAATATTTAAATTTGCTTGCAGGATTATAACTTCATGTATGTTTAATTTTGGATTTTTAATTTACAAACGCTGGGCCACTTAGAACATATAAAAGGCCAGACGAGGCTCAGGGCATAAAATGTCCATGTCTGTCCATCTGGAAGTAATGTGATGCTAACAACATTAAATTGATACTTTCCTAAGCTATTTGTTGATTTTTAACACATAATTAGCTTTAGCATCTTTGAGATGAACTTGATCAGGTCTGCACATATTTAATCTGGAGCAGGGGACAAAATGTTGACAATATATATACGGTACATACAGAGGCAGGCTGTTTTTAGCTTTAATGTCAAGATGCCAAATATTCCTAATGTCCTTTTGCGTGCAACAGAAGTTGACTATATTTTCACTCGACACAGAACAACAGCATTCGTCCTGAAGTATGTTATGTGACTGGAAATCTAATGATGTTTATTGGAGAACTGACAAAAGAGGTACAGTAGTGATAAATATGGGACTTTGGATGAAGTCCAGCACCTCCATACGTCCCATGCTCTGCACATACTCTATTCATCATCAATTCATGAACGTTTTGCCACCCCGGGGAGGTTTAGCCGTTGATGACAACGATGATGTACTTTGGTGACACGGGACTCGTGTGGAGGAGTAGGGTGTGGAGGGGGTCAATGTCAGGGCTGGTTCGGAATCGACCCGTCTCAAATGCCTGTCACTCAGTGGTAATGAAAATTCGATTAGTCGTGATGCACAATCCTGTCTCTATAACAGTGTCCTCCAGCCCAGCTAAAGTCACGGTGTGCCTCCGGCCGACAATGGAGTTATTACTCTTGCCTCGGTACACAAGTAAATATTTATGTTGGCTTCTCTTTTCAGTGTGATCCAGTGATGGAAGTCTAAATCATGAATCTTGCTGTCAATTATAATTCACAAACTAAATACATTTTTCTTGGATTGCTTTCCAGAGAATACTGCTCTTAGTTTATACTTTTTTGTAATTACCTGCACTTATAAACAATTCACTTACTAATAATACTGAGTTTAGCTTATGTTGCTTATTTTACTTTTAATAGATTACTTGTTTTACCATTTTTGCAACTAGCATTATGATAATGCTTTTAACATACCCTGCAAATTCTTAAAAATGATATTAATAGTCATCTCTTAAACATTTTTTTTATTGTGTTAAAATCACAAAGTTATATGTTGACGTAATGTGAAAGACCAACATAAAGTCTTGTGTAATTGTGTCAAAAGAGAAAAAGCATATCAATTAAACTTCCATCCATCCATCCATTTTCTGTTCACCCTTGTCCCTAATGGGGTCGGGAGGGTTGCTGGTGCCCATCTCCAGCTACGTTCCGGGCGAGAGGCGGGGTTCACCCTGGACAGGTCGCCAGTCTGTCGCAGGGCATCAATTGAACTTTTTTCTTCAAATAAACTTCAAACATGTGGGGTGCATTTTTTATTGAGACCCTCTGAAACAATGCATTGTGAAACCATATTTTGGTGGAATTACAGCTGCGAGTCTTTTGGTATTTATAAGCAACACTTTCTGTTGGATGGACATGTTCAAACTTGTACTTTCAAGTCTTGCCACAGACGCTTGGTTTGATGTAGAATTCAATAGAAATAGTCTTTGTTGTTGCACATTAGGGAATTTCATCTTTGCAGATTTTTTTGCTAAAGAAAAGCATGCCGACAGCATAATACTACCACCATGCTATCACCATGACTATTGGTGGAAGTGGTGTGAACTTTATTTTTCAGTATTCGTGTTTTGATTTATTGAAAATCACTTTGATTTAAATAAGTTATGGCATGTCCCTATTATTTAGTTACGTCTTAGAGAAAATCACAGCCGAGCTCTGAGGAGCGATTTATGTTCTTCTACAATCAGACTTGTGATGTGTTTTTGTGTCATAAGGAAAAGCTGAAAAATTTAGCATCTACATTTGACATTTTTGTGATTTGGGTTACAGCAAAGTTACTGGGTCATGTGCAACTATTCTCTGCTTCCTGGTTGTTTATTACTGATAAGTTTCAACTTTGTATCCACTCTACCATCGAATTATCTCTCTGCTTGCCAGCCTCAGTCCATCGGCACCATGCTCTTTTGTAATTCACTGCAGGAAAGACAAACATGACATGATGACCTCTGGCCATTAGAGACCTTCTAAGTAAAACTCTTTTTACTTGTAGTGTTCGGGGTCAGAGAATGCCACTGTTTCAGTGACAAACATGTTTTAGTATGTCATTCGAAGAGATAATGGCAGTTTAGTGTTGTCAAGTTCCATGGCCTCAAACAACCAGAACCTAGCTTCCAAAAGAACAACTCTGTGCTGAAAATCTATCCTTCTATAAACACTTGAGATAAGGGCAGAGCTTCTCCTGCACTTGGAGGTTAATATATAATCACGTGCTTAAAAATCTGCTCAAAGAGCTCCAGGAAACATATTTTTTACCTTTAGTTTGAATCGCTTACTTTCTTACAAGCTCCAGACTGCAATAAAAGCTTTTATTCTCTCTGTGATTGAGGTGCAGCTTTATGCTATAACCCCTCAATACATAGGGAGGTGATTTCATGGCTCCTTCCTTCAGACACGAATCAGACACAGTCCTTTATTATCAAGCTCTGGGTATTAGCCTTCTAGGTAGGGGTTGGAGGTGGAGGATATTAATCCTCAAAGTGTGTGTGAAGGGTGGGTGCATATGCGTGTGTGTGTGTGTGTGACAGTTAGAGACCAAGCCAGAAAGTGTATATGTGGTCTTCAAGAGGCAATACGCAGGATGGCAAAGGTGTGGGGGTCTGTAGGCACTCCTGCAGATGATGTATCACATTGCTGACTGCGTGGCTGCTGCAGTTGCGTCAAAGAACAAAGGGGTATTTATGTCAAGCTTGACTGATTTATTTTTTATTAATGTCTTACCCACTATTCTTCACATTACCATCAGCATCCACAGACTGCTATCCCCCACCCCCATTATATTAACTCTAAACAGAGCTGGAGAGATCCATGCTTCTTTACATTTGTCTCTTACCCTTCAACAAATCTACAGGCACATTTTTTTAATAGAGGGTTCATGGGGGACTCCTTTTTTTTCCAACTAAAATGTGCCATGTTTTCTGTCAGAGTAGATGAAGCACACTTTCATTCCCGCTTTCTCCCTTCAAGCAATTTAAAAAGCAGGAAAGGTTAATTACTTTAAACACCAGTGGTGTTATTTTAGCTGAAACTGAAATTGGATGGTTTGATATTTATAAAAAAAAAATAGCAAGACTTGTGTGAGATCACAAAATGGTTACTAAATAGTTATTTATACATGGAAATGTAATGCTATTTAATTGTTTTAAAGGTTTCAGATAAAAAGGCATCCACTCAAAATGAAAGTACTCCAAAAACCATTTTCTGTTGAAACTCTTAACTCTCAGCTGTCCTCACCCATGAGTGATGGGTCCATGTGCTGGGGGTTGCTCTAATCCCACTCATGACTCCATTGTGCTGAACGTCGTTAGCCCATGAAAACCACAAGCATCACAGCCGTGGGTGACTGGCTTCTACAGCCTAGGTCATTGCAGGACTTATTCTAAGGATGTAAGAAATAGGAAAGAGTTAGATCCAAGTGGGATAATGAGCAAAAGGAAAAGAGAGATTAGTTTAAAGGTAATTATACCGACAAAGTGGGAAAACCTCAGAAAACTCCCCAGTGCACAATAATTAATACCTAATTTCAGTATTTTAATCCCACCACCCCCCAATTCTTTTTCAGCTATGCTAATCATGGAACTGAAATCTTCTGCTGCAGTCTTTTGTCAAGCAATTTAACAAATTTGGAGGTTTTCAGTCCCAGTGGGTTGTTTAAAACTCTAAGATAAATCTGTCAAAGTTCTAACTGTCGCAACCCCCAATTGTTTTTGAATGTAAATTGTTTGTGTGTGGCTTTTTCTTTGACATGATCACAGAGAAAAAGTGATTGCAGACCCTCTTCCACCTTCACCAAGAAGCTCTGCTTCCTTTGAGCTGTGGAAATTCACAGCTATACTTTCAAAAGATTGTGCTATGAGTTGTTGATTCTGCATCTCCTCTGGCGTTGCCATGGCTCTCTTGGCTACTTTTTGGATCAATGCTCTCCCTGTCTGGCCTTTCAGTTTTAATAAGTTTGCCAAACTTGTTTTTTTGGTTTTGTTTTGCTGGTGTTTATAACTCGTTCAAAGCTTGGGATATTTCATAACCCAACCCTGCCTTAAACTTATCCCTGGCTTTGTCCTTAATGTGTTTTATATGTCCCTAGGGCATCATAAAGCCATTTGTTTAATGTGAGCTTTTCAGATTCTCCAACGAGTCTAGCTGGAATTACTTTGAGGATGCAGGAAGTAGGAAAGATGCGGAGCCAAGAATGGTTATGAGTTAGTAAGAAAAATTGTGGATTAAAAAAAAACCCTTTAGGTTGAATGAAAACATTTTAGCTTTTGTTAAATGTTAACTTCCTCCCCTCTGTGATTTCAATTAGCTATATCTTTAAGAATTTGTCCATCAAATTTGACTTTACCCATCAAAGTATCTTAATCTGTGAGAAGATGTATTTGACACTTTTGGTTTGATTGTTCATGTTTTATTTAACATGTCTGTTTATACTGCTGTGCTACAGCTCCTTTGACAGTATAGATTATTCCCTTTTTTATTTAGTCTGTGGGCCAGTATCAAAACTACCTCTTCTTTTTAATGTTTTACAGAAGGCTCATTTCTCCTGTGGAGATCCTCGGGGGTTCATTTTGGGTCCTACCCTATTCATTTTTTTTTTTACCATCTTTGGGGAAACATAATCTTCCTCTTTATGACTTCACAGATGAGATCCAGGTCTATCTGCCAGTTAGAGTTGGCGGCAGTAATCCATGGGAACTACCATTAAAATGATGAAAGCCATTTTGTCTGGAAAGCCCAAATCACTCAACAGTTTTGGCAATCTTGGTTCTTTGAGTTCATTCAGCTACTTTGTTTTCAGAAATCTGGGTGTGATTCTTCACAGTTCTTTCAAAAGTGGATAAAGAGATTAGCTTTGCTTTAAGAGTAAAAATCGTTCTATTTTTGAAGTTATTGCCAAGATTAAGCCGTATTATTTTTTGAAGCGTTTCCAAAACTACTGTAAAAGACTACTGTAATGACCTATATGCTGGTTATTTTGTATTATTGAAAAGCCGTTTGTTAGTTTTGTTTTTATTTTTAACAAGCTATGACAACAGTTTGAAATATTGTATGATGTACTGTAGCACAGGAAGCAACAAAAATAAAATTGGATCTTTAAAAAATTCTTACCATATATATGTTTCCCGGTTTTATTGCTTCATTAAGTAGGAAAGTGTCCTTAAGACAGGAACTGGCTGCAAAAAAATTGCTACTGGCCTCAAATGACACTAAGAGCAATTATATATTTCTTTTTCAAGTAGCTGGAACTGTGACAAACAAGGGCAGAAACATCACATTTTATTTTCCCACTTAAAGAATGCGGCGTAGAAAGAGACGAAAAATTAACCTAATCAAAACCTCTATGAAAGATGGATTTTTTTTCTTACATTTTATTTTTACACATCTACACTATGGGTTTCATTATCTGTGGAGGGCGCTGTAAAAACCATGTTTCTACTGTGGTCTTATGCTGCAGGCGGATTAATCCGTGGGCAGCTGGGCGTCCATCTGAGAAGCTGTGAGGTCCAGGAAACTGACTCTGAAAAAATTGAAATTGAGCTTCACTTACACAAACAGACTATGTTGCACCTTCCTCCATGGTTGTGCTAAGGTGTGGGTGTTTTTTTTCTTTTTTAGCTTTCTGTTTCTGGTGAACATTTTTCCCACATCAGGGACACCATCATTGGGCAACAATTATGGTAGAAGTGATGCCTCAAAGAAGCAAAGTATTACGTTTGTTCTGAGCTGTATTTCTAATTGGAAGGAAAAAATCAATTTAAAATACTTTATCAATCCCAGAGGGAAATAAAAATTAAAAAGGAACAAGATTTTACACAATGACTATTGTGTATCACTGTGGGGGAATGTTGACTTTGCAGAATTATTTAGATCAGCTACATCAAAGGGTTTCAAGCTGAGCAGCCAATTTAAGGTCATACCACTGCATCTCAACTAAATGTGTACATAGATCTGTAATATCAGTGTCATCTAAACAATGACAAACTTCAGTGTCAAAGCCATTGAGTATTTAGCTGTATCATAGCTAAATTCCATGGCTAAGCTTAACCAATTAATATGTAGTATGTAAAGCATTGTTCACTGAAGTTAGTTGCAAGCGGAACAGAAAGGATCAAACTGTGAATCCAGAAGCAAACTAGAAAAGAAAAAATAATATACCAGAAAATGTTTTTAGTGACCATGCAAAAATACCAATAAATATATAAAAATCTATTTAGTAATCACTAAAATCTTTCTACACCAAAAGCATCATATGACCTCTTTAACATCTTTTAAGACAAGTTATGTATAAATTATTGCCAGTTTAAATCTACTGAAGGGATTATTACAGCATTTATTAAAAGCCAGCTTAATAAATCTTCAGAGAACCTCATATTGTCTGGCTTTATGAATTAGTTATTGTTTCTCCATTTGGCTTAATCAATTGTGTGCTTAAAGCAAAGATGAATAAATGGCTGCTATGCATGTGTGTTGCAGAAATACTTACACCAAACATGCACACAATAAGTGCACATTAGATGTAAGTAGCATCAAAAAGGCAATCATTGTCAGACAAATTAAACCGAAACAGAGTTTGTGCTCTCAAATGCGTTGCAGTCTGGGAGATGGAGTGTGGTGTTCTTTAAAGGCACTGTGTTTAGGCAGAGGTGGTGTATTCAAATGCATTACGGATAAGAGAGATGGGGGTCCTGTAGCTAAATCCATTACAGCGACTGTGAAGTTGAGCGAGTGCAACATTTCCAAACACATTATGCTGAAGCGGCAATGGCATGCTTAAACAGAGTGTTGATGGAGAGTGGAGAGAGAAAAGATCAAGAAGGTTTCTGTTTTATTTCTGTGAGGTGTGTACACTTTGTATGACAACTGAGTGCTGACTGAGTTTTGACATCAGTTCAGTCTGAGCACACAAACTTCCCATTGATTCATTTAGTCTCCACACACCCTTTGAGAGTTTATTGGCATAAAAATTGCCATAAAGTGACAAACATACACATGAAAATCTGTATTAAGGAACACACGGATAAGGACAACCGGTATGCATATATTTGGTTTTCTGGCTTATTTTGAACTTGAAGCATCCAAAAGAAGCAACTTGTTGGATTACAGTCAGAACTACCCCTTTGACCCCACCGATAAAGCCAGTCATGAAAAATTAAGATCACATCTTGCAAAACACTTGAAGACATCCCCCCCTTTCAGCCCCCACGCAACATCCCAGCCTCTTCTTGGCACTGTGTCCAGTGCAATTAACCTTACAAGCAGGCTCTTTTAATCTTACAAGTCCAAGGCAGCAGGGAAACCTCATCCTTTGGGTATTTTTATTTTTTTTTTGCACTTGGCAACAGAACACCTTTAACGATGTAAGAAAAACACACAAAAATGCCCTCTTCCTCTCTTCTGCTCTTCTGGCAGCTCTCAGGTTCAATCTATTCAATTAGCCAGGTTGACTTTGCATGGGTAATTAAGTCCTCATTCTTGACGAGCTGTCTGACTTCTTCAAGCCTCTTACCGTAGGCTTACAGCCCCTCGGGGGCCACCAGCCAGACGGATTGTTGTCCAGCTGGAATGGGATTAGCAGCGCGCCAGGGGCCCGAGGCCCACAGTCCCTGTGGCTTTGTTTGAATCTGAAGTGTCGACGTGGAAAGGGGTGAAGCAGAGACAGAGGATTGAAGTAATCCCCTCCTCTTCAAGACTGCTTCCCGGAGGAGCAAATCACTAGTTAGCCACTGAGGACTGTAGACCACCAACCGCTACCAGAGCCAGTGTTTACCAGTCAGACCTTGGCAGGTAGAAGGCTAAAGAAGAGACTTCTCCACCCATTACAGTAATTAATATATATTCCAAAGGGTAATGCTGTGATGAAAACATGTTTTTCTTTAGCCAAGCAGAAATCATTAGTGTTGTCTGTAGGATTAAAGGCTTCCTGCGGGGTTGCAGCAGTTTGGAAAACAAAGCTAGTACACTGGGGCCTTGTAAATCAATTATAAAAAAATTTTATTTGAAGAATTAAATCATTATGATACTATACATCGGCCTTTTGCATGCTTTGGCTCCTTGTTACCCCAAACTTGAACGTACATCTTTAGCATATCTTTGGATTTTATGCGATATACCAAAGAAAAGTAGTGCAGCATTGTGAAGTGGAAGAACATAATGCATGATTTGCTAAGTGTTACCAAATACAAATCTGAGAAGTGTTGACTTTGCTGTGTGTAATTTGATCTCAGGATAAATAGTGTTGTTCTCTGAGGGCCTCAGAGGTTTGATAAAGACCATTTGTGAATGCATATAAAAGTTTAAATCACATTCCAGGAAAGAACATTAATGTGATTGAATGTCCCAGTTAAAGCTCGACAGTGAGAGCAATTAAGAATATGTGACAAAACTTGAAAACACATTGCTCACAGGTGCTCTTAATCCATACCCAAGCAGAAAGTTTAGTCTCCACATGTACAACGCCGGTATCCCAAAATACTTATTTAGGGAACACCTTCGGATGGAATGAACATTTCAAGTATAATTTTCCTTCCACTTCACAATCATGGGTTACTTTGTGTTTGCCTGTCATATATAATCCCTTTATAATATATTTACACTGTTTGTGGTTTTAGCAAGACCATGTTAACAAGTGGTAAAATGACTATAAATAATTTTGTAAAACACTGCACAAGCAAAAGGATATTAATGGATTCAAACATGTGTAACATGCAGGGGTTGGTAGACACGTCCATACTGTTCAAGCTTTGTGATTGTAGAGTCTAGGTACAAACAAGAATATAATTCAGAGGGAGGGCCTTTTTTCCACGAACATCACTCTTCGATTTGTGATGCACAATTTTCCTACATATTTCTCCTGACAAGTGTTATTTTAAGGTAATCCCATTTATAGATCCCAAAGTCACGCTAATCACAAAAAGCTTAGCTCCTGGGGCTAAACTTGTCAACTTCATAAAACCTTGCAACAAAGAACATATTGACAGATATGTAAAAAAACAAATTAAAGGATTATAGGGAAGGAAAGATTTGGATTGTATTAGGGCTAGGCACTGCAAAATTAATTTTGACATGTTCACACTGGCATGTTAAAGTGTTAATGCCAATGCAGATCTCTAATAGTTAGCTAATTTGTACTACTTTGGGAGTTTTAATTTGGCACTTAAATTAAATATTGCTGAGAATATGAATGCACTGCCAGGGTCAGGTCCCAGTGGTGTAAACTGTCCTGCCTCATGCTGCACCTGTGCTCGTGAGTCACCCTCAGCGCTGGGCCAATACCAACAGACTGTCTTTCATCACAGTATGACAGAAGCACATGAGATTAGAACAGAATCCACCCAAAACAATCACACTGAGCTTGGGGATAATCCCGAGCCCAAACATCAGAGGGAAACAGGAGGACACTGCTTCGTGGACCATTCAACAAGAATCCACCCTGAAGGAAAACAACAGTGCTATGCGCTGCTATTGTGTGACCTGGCTGGCACTGGAAAAACAGGATGTGATGAGTTTCTGTGCCCACGGTGACTGGTGAACCACGGTAGAACCCGTCTGGAAACTGGTGATACTGCTGGAAGGAAACAGTTGCTCCAATCATTCATTTTCATGTCAGCATAAAAATTTTTGTCTGTTGTTCCATTTTGAGACGGACAAGAATGTAAAAAAAAAAAAAAGGCAAATGTACAGTTTCAGTCAAAAGTGCTTTTGTGTCCATCATGGCCATGAATGTCATGTTAACTTAAATTTTAAGCATGGATTCAAACACTTCGTATTCAACGAATTTAAAGACCTGGTTACTACCCCACATTAAATATATGGAAAAACAATGACATGATTATGACTCATTTAGAACGTTGCCATTGGACCATACCTTTTTGTTGCCACTAACAAGATTCTGGCATAATTCTTGTTGGATCCTGAACCGCTATTGGTAGTTTATTTAAATTGAATTAGAGAAAAGTCAAAATAAATAAAAAGTGTACACCAAATTTTAGTTTTTAAGAATTAATTCAAGAATTAATTCAAGTATTAAGATTTAACACTAGAAAAAGACAACTGTATATAAACTTTTGACTGGCATTGTATCGACTGCATGGCAACAAACGCTTTGAAAAGAGCCGATTTAGGGTCCGTTTAAAATTTGTAGCTGAGGTAAGAAGAAAGCTTTTTTTTTAAAAATTTGAACAGTACCTCTATTGAAAGCTCAGGTGACTGATGTGGTTTATTTTGCTGTCAGTGCTTTACATCTTGTTTTACAGTCATCACAAAGGCTCAAGTTCAAAGACGTGACACAATGCCAGAGCATATGCAACACAGCTTTTTGTGAAACGTAATATATCAGTATCATCTTAAACCTTTGTCTTTATTGCAGACATCCACCTGTGTACACGATTATGAAAGCAATGGCTTGTATACAGCTTGACCTTATATGACATTAGGCTTTTGCCATTTCTCACCAGCAAGACCGGGGGCTGTTTTTAAGGCTGTTGTACTTGCGTCAGTACCTTGAGACACTAGGAGTGACAGGTCAGAGACTGAAGACTGGGAATGAGACTGATCCCTTGCCAGACAGTCTCGGCTGGGGGCCACCATTCAGTTGAGTCTTCCAGAGAGTCTTCACGGCCAGAAACCCTCCACCATCCTCTTTCTGTCCACCCTCCCTGTGTTCACTTCCAGACATGCATAGATTGCAGAATTTCCACAGAACTGTCCAAGCAGAGCTGCCTGTGTTGCAATCCATGACTATTGGTTTCCTTTAGCATTATCGGCCCTTTAACAGATAACAGACGGGCTGTGACATTGAACACTGAAGCAAACTACAAGCCAGTGTTTGGCTTCTGAATTGACTTTGCCCCCAACTTCTCTCTACAACTTGCCAGATTTAAAGCTGTTAAAGCTTAATGCTGAGCTTGCGGCCCCAGATGGACTCCGTAATGCCAGTCCGACAGAGCACGCAAATGACACACTGACTTATTTATTTCAGCAAGGCTTATTGTACACATACAAACCACTGGCATTTAAATGCCTCTTCACTTCATTCTCTCCTCTTCTGGTCTGGATGGAAATGTCCTTGTGGTCACTCTCACAGCATTGAAGATGGTCATTTTTTTCCCCTAAAACATTCTTTGAAGACATTTATTGCAAGACTGTAAAGAGTAATGGGGTGTTCCATTTGCCATAATGAAACCTAACCACCCTGAAGATAGTTCATTGAATCCGTCTGTCCATCTGTTTAACAGTCCGAGTTGAGCCACAGAGCGGAAATCTCAGTGACTTGCCAAAGAGCAGTTAAAAGAAGGTGTTTTTTACATCTTATAGGATTAACCAGTTTGCATGATGAGATTAGCGGTAACTTCTTTATTTGTGGGAAACCTGCTTTTCATAAGTTGATGTGAATTCTTTACTTTTTTGCACAGTAATGGTTAAATTGTAAACATGAAGAATCTTGATATTTGGGGCCTGGGTTCGCTTAGCATGGTTCTGTTTCTATTTTAACTCAAAATGTTACATCGTAATGTGTTGAGGCTAAAAGTATCTGTTGCATATTTTGATTAGTCAGTCAATGAAAATTGTTTTCAGTTATGCTTAAAAAAAATCCAATTTACTGCTGTTTCTCCAAGCTCAATTGTAATAGTTAATATAAGCGCCAAACCAGCTGAATAATTTTTGATTGCTAATACAAAGACTGGTTTTTAGACAAAAATAAACTGAAAGTGGAAACAAACTAATATTAGAATACAAACTGGAATAGAATAAATGAAGCACACATAAATATTCCCACATAGTTTTACCAAAACAGTGAGACTATTTACATTTGTTCTCATGACATACACTAAAGGAACTTCAAATATTTGTTTTCAACATCTTTAAGAAAATCTGGATGATTTGTGCTTAGCTAAAACTATTTAATTTTGTCTTCTCTTTTTTTCAACCATATTGAATACAGAAACTATTCCTATGGCCCAGGTCAAAACTTTACATATGTAGTTTTTATGCAGTATGTCTACTTTGACATTAATCACAGCTTCAAATTTTTTGTAGTTGTGTTTGAGCTGCTTTGTTTTCCGAGATTGCTGCTCAAGAAAATTTACTTTTTTTTTTACTGTAGCCAATAGCTGGGTGATTTGTCTGAGAGTCTTGGATCATTATCATCCCCATAAATGAAAATCTTCCTCTAATAATTTCTGACAATATGCTGCCTTCATTTCGGTATCAATGTGCATCAAGGTCTGCATGAGAAAGTAACTTTGCATTACAGTTTGAAACCAGGTTTTTTTTTATTTGAGGAAGTAAGACTGTGTGATATCCGCCAAGCAAGTGTGAAAGATAATTGGTCACTGAGGAGCTACTTTGATGGAGTCGTTTAGCTGCAGCACTTTGCATTTCATCACTTCTTGCTGTCAATTATAGTTGACTTACAAGGGACAGGGAATGTAAAGCATCAATTTGTGGGTGGGTGATTACACTAGAGAGGAGATGGTAGGACATATCATTCATTTAACATGGCTGCTTGTCCTTCAGTTATCCCTTGTTGAAGTGGAGTGAGTCATTTCATTCATTTAGTTCATCTCTCAGGTGCAAGGAGAGTTTGTTAGAAATGCGCACAGTGCCATGCAAAAGTGTTCAAACCTACGAAACTTCACGCATTTTCTGATGCTACAAACCCTTAAGTTTAAATAAGATGTTACTGGGATTAGGTATGATAGACCAATCCCAAGTAACTAATATGTATTGTGTGTAATGAAATCAAGACAATGTTTTTAAGATATCTAAGTGGGTAAATCCTTTTTGCTGGTACTGTACATTTATTGGAATACATTTGTCTAGGTCAGTGTTTCCTTCTTGCTCTAAAGAAAGAAAAACAAAATAAATTCCTTGATATGCAGAATTTGGGACCGAAAGGACAATGGCACAGGTGAGCTGGTTCTGTCTTTCTTCATCTTCATCTGTTCCTGGCTCTTGGTTATCCTCATCTGCTTCCTCTTCTGAGTTCTTCCCCTCTCCTGCCTGGCTCACTTGAATCTCATCTTCTGAAATATCTATGTCTGACTCCCACTCAATTATTCTTTTAAGAATTCTTACTGCCTCTGTCAGAGAGCTGTCCACTAGAAAAATGAAAGAGACATTGACATGTTGGTTTGTATTTTTTATTCTTATTTAAACAGGCATAAAACTACATTTTAAACAAAAGAGTAAACATGACCATCTCTATGAAGACGGATTCTATTAGAACCACTTCAGAGAACCTGCTCAGTGTTGCACTTTTGTACAGGTGGGAGACATCCCTCAACAGACCTGTTGGGAGTCTCTGTTTAAACAGATGGTTTGTATTTACAAAAGCCTATATAATTGCCATGGAACTTGTAGAATAGAAGGACTTTTTATGCCTCATAATAAATGGACAACATGGGATTGTTTTGTTCTTAGGAGTAGGCTGCATTGAAAATGAAGAGCTGAGGTGACAGACGTGAACCTCTTCCCCCACACAAAGGTAGCCCGGGGTTTCCCAAGTTTGCCTTCTGCGGCCTGATAACTTTGAACTGTCAATATTCTGCTAATGGCTTTGGGAGGAGGCTAAGACAATAAATACTGACAGGTAATTACGGTTGAAAGGGCAAAAACTGGGGGCCATAACTCTATTTTAAGTTCACGGTTTTTATCTCTAAAGAAAACAAAGTTCTAAGTAATGGGAGGTGAAATTTCAAGGCACTAGAAACTTTAGAAGGAATCCCATTTGTTTTGTTCTCTTGATAGAATACTGAAGGTGTTTTTATTTTGGTCTGGGTTGGTTTTTCTGCTCACTCAGAAATGAAGCTATCCTAGGGAAATTCAGTTGGCAAAGGATCCTTTTTTGTTAAAAGGATATTTGTGTGAAGAAAGCAAAACCAGACAGGTTATGAAGCTTTTACGGGAATCATGTGGGGTTTTTTTTTCCATTAAACAAATTCTTTCTGGAAACAGTGATTTGTTGTGCTTTTTCATGCATCACATTTGTTATCCTTAAAATTAAGAAGTAGAGCATTTGCTTCTATTCTGTCAGTGAGAGACATGAATTAAATCAGCTACAATGAGTGGAAACAGCTAATGAATATTTGCTGAATGTGGTGACATTGTTTTGCATAACTCCTTCACAGTGTGCTCATATTTCTCTAGGATTTAAATTTTACTTAATTAAACTCAGCTAGTGTAATGGTGTTGCAGGAAATTAAATATTCATTTGTTGCACAGCACTGCACAACACTAAGGAATGATTAAATTATGAGTAATGTGTGTTGGCCAGCCTTTAAAAGATAACGTGATTGATGTAAAATCCACAGAGACGCAGTTGTTGCATTTTAAATTATAGCTCTGTGTAAAATGAAAGCTGCATTCATTATGGAAGCAGAAACATTGTCGCAGACAAAACCCCTTTACTAAACATAATCTATTGGTTTAATTCATTATGTTTTGCGCAAATGCAACTGACAAAAAAAACGAACTCTCACTGGATTCCCACACATTCACTCTGTGGTATCAGTGTCTGTATCTGTCCATCTGTCCCTCCCCACCTCTCCTTATTTAACACACATTTTCTTGGAAGCGAATGTGAGCCATATTAAATCTGACTCCTCTGCTGCGCAGTAATGCGAGCACCAGCGGTTAGTTTTATATGATTCACAAGCGTGTAAATATTTAATAGAGAACCGGCATGGAGTGCTGTGTCACTGTTCCTGCGCCGTCAACCCCGCAGATGTAGAGCGAGTAAATACAGACAGGATTTCTCCCTGACAGAGGAAATTCATGGAGCAGCTGAAAAATTCATGTACAGTACGGTGGTTATTTTTCTTCACAGACACTGTCATACATAATTATGCAAGCTGTTTGTGGCTGCTAGATGTGGAAACTGAATAGGTATGTTTTGACATTTACCCTAAATTCAGTTGAGCAAGGTAATCCCAAATTTATATAAACTGATAAGTGATATCAATAAGTATTGCCGTCTTGCATCTCACACAAGCCCGGAATACTTATGGATACTTTGATTTTTTAATTTTTTTAATTTTAATTTACATTTTATATATTTATATTGGCGAAAGATAACCTAAATAAATACAAAACACTGATTTCAATTGATCAGGGGAACTGTTCAAACTGACCTGGCCCTATGTTAAAAAGTAGTTCCTGCCTTAAACCTAACATCTAGTTGTGCTATACTTAAAAACAATAACTGAAATCAACTGTTTGTAAAAACTGGGAAAGTGTATTTGCAGTCAACACTGAGGAATTTTAACCCACTCTGATCTCCAGAAATCTTTTTAATTCAGCCATGTTTGGGCGTTCTCAAGTATGAACACCAAAGTGTGATTGGTCTCAAGGTCCCATACTGATATCTGAATAGTCTCCTACAGGATTTTTGATCAATTATGGCATGCTGTTCAGATCTTGAGAAAGAGAAGCAGCTTCAAGTCCTTCCACTGTTACTTTTAACATTTACCTCTCCAAGTGAACTGTGTGTATCCGCCAGTCCACAGAATATTTTTCCTAAAGTCTTGGACATCATCTACATGTTTTTGCCAAATGCTCAGCAGTGGCTTTGGCCACTGACTTAGACTCAGACATGGAGACCATTTTTCCAAGTTTCATTCTTATTGTTAAATCTTTAGGACTGACCTTAACAGAGGCCATTGAGATCTTTAGATATCTTTTGGGTTCCTCTGTGATCTCCTGGTTGAATCTCTTACATGTTTTTGGAGTATTGTGGTTGACTGACCTCTCCTTGAAGAGTTCACCACTGCTGTATGTGTTCTCCGGTTGTGGATTATGACTCTTGCTTTGGGTTCCTGCTGCTAAAACGTCTTAGAAATGGTTTTGTAAGCCATTCCAGACTGATAGATGCCAATAATTGCTTAGCCATCAGGGAGGTTCTATTTAAATTACCTGTGATATCTCCAGGTCAGGTATCAATTATGGCTGGGTTTGGTTTGTAAAATTGAGCAAGGGATGGCAATTATGTTTTCTCAATGGGCCAGGCCAATTTGGATATCTTTTTCCCCTTAATGAATGAAATCATCATTGAAATACTGCTTTTTGTATTTACTCAGGTTATCCTTCTTTGGTATTAAATTAGTCTGATAATCTGAAAGCCTCTGTTGCCAATAATAGTTTGCAGTACAGCAAATGGTAAATAATACTGTTTCTCTATCTAATTTATGCTACAAATAAAATGGAACTTCATAAAATAAGCAACCAATAAGAATGTTTTTATTATTTGTTTATTTATTTCACCCTTCTTTTGGGCAAATCTTTATATGCCATAAATAATATCATGTTGTGGTTTTCAGGGTGGTTTTGTGAAGAAATGCCAACAGCATGCATAAAAGAACATAGAGATATGAATTAATTAAAAAAACTGAGGTTTGCCTCACTTATGTAAAAATGGGTGGAATGTTTTTGTGTGTAACTTTCTAACGTCTAAAATTTAAATGACTTACATAAGTAATATTATCTTCTACAGGCATTAGTAATGAAAATATCTACCATAAGAAAAAAAAATCCAGAGATTGAGATACAACTTGATGGCTAAACAAATTATATGGATACTGATACTGAGGTCATGACAATTCATATGAAACTTCTGGGGGGGAATAATCCTTTAACCAAATCTCAATAGGCATGGCTCTAATAAAGGGCTAGCTATACTGCCTTTTAGTCTCAATATTACTGCTGCTCTTCAACAAATCCCTACCTCCTAATTGGGTAGGTTTTTAACTTTAAGCAATCTACCAGAGAAGGTAATGCTCTTTAAGAGATCTGTCAGAGACCACATCCACTTTGACTCTGTATATCAGAAGAAGGGGTGAGGGAGTGCATATTTCTAAAACAGCTATAAGCTCCCTGATTTAACAATATAGGAAGAATAATGAGCCTCTCCTCTGTTGTCTCTGCTGAACAGCACACTTAAGTCCTCCCCCAGTAAACCCTCATTCACAAACAGTAGTGTGCTTAACATTTACATATATATGCAATTTAAAGGGATCCTTTTTGTTTCGGATTAGTCTACTCCCCTCTTGCCTCAAGGGATTCTATTGGTCCTTTCCGCTTCACTGATGCTTCATGATGAGCTTCCTTTAGGCTTAAGCAAGACTGTCATCCCACAGTTGAAAGTTGCTCACTCATTCTTTTGTAACATTGTATTTGTTCTTCTGCTCAGGTTTATGACATTGAAATTTACTTCCGAAGAAGAGATTACGCCTCTGCGCTGAACTTTAGCAATATGTTGCTCAACAAGTCCTGATGACACATTGATAGGGAAATTACTCTTCTTCCCTCAAATAAACATCAGAAGATCTCAAGAGGAAACAGACTGTATGAATCACAGCAACATTAGGCTGAAATTTCCTTGCGTCTTTTAATTGTGATCTCATCAGTTGAGCGGCATCGTCATCAGACGAGTAAGTTGAACACATCTTGATGGGTGGAGGCTCCATGGGTAACGTATGTCATCAGAAGATGGATGGAACTGCAACAATACTCTCAACAACTTCCTGTCATTCATCCCTCTGTCAGGAAAGCAGATGTTACAACTGTGTAGTGCTTTCTTTCCCATGTGGTTCCACTTTTGTTTATTTATGCTCTCATTCACATCCTTCTCTTGAGTGGATGCTGAAACTGGATGTGCACACATCAAGCCAGGATTTTGCATGTGTAGGCGGAGGGTTTTTGCTAAGATTGCCCAAGCTCTGTCATGCACATGATAGGGTTGCTTGACCCTATTGTAAACCTGCAGGCTGACCTGCTGACCTTTTTTAGAAGTCATGAAATGGGGGGGGAGCTTCCCATTTCCCTGTACCGGAGTTTCTGGCTCTTCTGAGCTAGAAGAAACATTGTCAATGAGCTCCAGAATGGATTTTTAATGACACCATTGCTTTATTTGAATAGTAAGAGTGGGACACAAAGAGCAAGCAAGTGCAAATATAGGTGTTTGTGACATTACTGGACAGATGGCAGCATCTTTTAGAAAGGAGGTCAGCATGTCACAAAACTTGGGATTCATTTGCCAGTGTTTGGATATTTCTCTTTCAAAATCATTTCAGTTTCCTAAAATTGTAGGAAAATTTAAAATCTTTTATTGTAATGGAGGCAGACCTTTACCTTCAACCTTAAAATGCATAATATAAAATGGGATCCTGTCCTGCTTTGCAGACACACCACAAAACACATATAATTTCAGCACACTTCCATTTTTCAAAATAGATACCTCTATGATTCTCCTCCATGCTTACAAGTTTTGGTAAATATTTACACACAGCTAAATTACCCTTGGATGGCAACATTTATCAACGGTTCAGCAGCCAGATCACTGAGATTTCTACAAGGTGTTTGTCAACATTATCAAGACTCTCTGTTATTTAACAGGTGTCTTTTAACATGTCACAACAAAGTATAAAACATCTCTGATATTCTGTGAATATCAGAGATGTTATTCTCTGATATTGGTGCTTTTTTCCAAAGCGCCAAATAAGCTAACACAACTTTTCAACATTATTTTCACTTTTTATTCAACTAGCGTGTCTCGATTAAAATTCAAGTGAGTATTTTGATTTTAAACAATCTGCTGTTTTGACAAAACTTACTGTATAGATAAGCTGAAAGCGTTGGAATTCGGTTTTGAGAACTACATTAACATAGTTTGCTTAAGTCTTCAAAAATAAAGAACATGAGTAAAAAATATTTTACTTGACTTTTTGTAACTACATGGCAATCCCTTCCAAAATAATTTCATTAACATGTGGATTTCTAATGAGCCCACTCTTATGCTAACATTTTTGTCAGCTAAGTTGCACACACAAGGAAATGCTGCTAAGCCATAACTTGTAGTAAATTCTAATGCCTTTCCTGTGTCCACCTTCTTGCCTCTTCAACTCTAGCTTCCTTTGCTGAGCAAGGGGCTCCTGTGTGCCCCCAGTTCACATGCGACAGGATGTCATGTTAGGGAACAGGAAGGGAGCAGGAAGAGAAACTCCCTCACCGTCACGGAAATAATGGTTGCCCATACCTTGAACTTCATGTGTCATTTACGAAGGCAGCACTTACAAATGATGTGTTCGCAGGAATATGGGGTCAGTTAGGAAGTGGGTTACCGGGTGGTCTGCAGCCAAGTGCTAAAAAAGGTCAAAGGCCAATCAGGGCGAAGCACAGGGTGGAATATTTCCGATGTTCTTCATAAGACCGACATCAGGGATTGTGTTACTGTAATCGTTTTCCTCAACACACATAAAGAGTATTACCAGCATACAGGATGAAGACACACCATCATATCAGTAACAGCACATTGACACTGGCCGCACACCCAGACCTCTCTGACGCCTGTCCACCATTCGCTTCGTCCTCACAAGCCGAGTGTCTCATGTCCTTCTCTATTTTTACCATCAGGCGCTGAAAGCCTCTGGAAGCTCCTTGTCAATGGGCATCCCATTCCACTGCCAACAGTGTGTCACCATTTATTAAGTCATCATTACTCAAGGCTGCTCCAGCTGCCGAGGTGCCAATGGCTGTCGCAAATAGATCAGCAGCGATAGGCCAGGCTGTTGCTGCGCTCCCCTGAAGGGTGACCCGTACGGGCGTGCTCCAGCACATCTCTCCACTAGCGAAGATCGACACAGGTAGCCAGGCTGGTGTTAGTGCGGCTAATGCAGACAAATGGAAGCGGGGTCATGGATCAGGGCAGAGGAAAGAGACAGAGGTCTGCAGCGATGCGCTGAATGAGAGAGTGCTTTCATGCATCTGTCCGCACCTCTTTTTGTTTTGGGTAAACAGCGAAAAAGGTTGTTTAGACTAAAGGGGTGATGAAATATGAAGCTGGGGAAGGTGAGGTTTGAAGTGAAGGCACAATGGAAGGCATGGTTGCATGCAAATACACACATGAAAATTTACTTAGATCAATATAAATAGAGAAAAGAGCCTCTAAACAAGCAAACATTTGAATAACAGTATAACAGTTGATCAGAATTCATCCAAAAATGTAGCTGTATCTATCTTCCTCCTTCTTCTCAAAATGAGTAAAACTGTATTCAAAAGTACAATGATATTTTAAAAAGTATTTTTTCTACTTCTAATTTTGCAATAAAACAATAAAAGGATTGTCCTGTTTTTGGCAATAATTCAAGTAAAGCAAATCTCGTATTTTTAAGGAAATTTTAAATAGATAGGATAAGATGGCATTTTAAAAAAAAATAGGTGCTCAACCTTTTATCTGTTTGCCATTTTCTACTTTTAGGTTTTTGGTCATTTTAACTTTATGGGGAGAAAAAAATTCTTACAACCTTTTTCTGTTTTGTCCACTTAAATGTTTCAGATCATCAAACACAGTTTAATATTAGTCAGTCTTTCAAATGATGACTTCATTTAAAGGGTAATAAATTTTTTTACAAACTAACATGGCCCTAAATCATCAATTAATTATGATTCACCTTGATTTTTTTGGTTCAATTCTACATTACTACAGATTGTTAGAATGAAGAAAGTGCTTGAAAAGAACATGACAAGACGACAAAAAGCAACACTTAATGACTTGGTTTAAAAAAAAAAAGTCAAAACAAAGTCACCAACATCTACTAGTTGGGAAGGGGTCGAATCACTGTAACAACCATTATCCACAAATGGAGAACACATGACAGAGAGGTGAACCTTCCCAGGACTGGGAGGGCTCCCAACATCACTCAAGAGCATATCAACAAATCCTCCGAGGTCATAAAACAACATCCAAAGACCTGCATGCCCCACTTGCCTCAGTTTAGATTAGAATTTAATAATAAGAGAGTAGGTAAAAGTAGCATCCGTTGGAGAGCTCTAAGGTGAAAAGCAGTGTTGACCAGAAAGAACACAAAGACCCATCTTACACTTACCAAAAACCATATTGATGGGCCCAGGCTTTTGGAATTTTTCTCTGTGGACTCTCAAGGAAAATCTGAAAAGTTCTAGAAGTTGTATGCCATTATGTCTGGCATAAAACTAACTCGGCATTTTACAAAAACAGCATCATAACATAGTCAAACCTGGTGTACTAGTATGGGGCTGCTTCAGAACCTGACCAACCTGCTGTAATTCATGGAGCCAAATATTCTACTTTTTGCAAGAAAATATTGAGAGAGCATGTCTGTAAATCAATGCCATGACTTTAATTTGAAGCATATATGGGTTTTGCAGGAGGTCTTTGATCCAAAGTACACCAGGCTGTCCGTCTCTTAATAGCTAAGAAAAATAAATTAATGTTTAAAGGAGGCTGAAATTAAAACTATTCTGTAAAATTTGCCAAATTGTTTCCTCATCAATGTCTTAGTCTAATTGACAGCTATTTCCAACACTTGATGGTAGTTGTTATCTCCAAGGGTGGCATAACCAGATTTAGTGGTCAATTACGTTTTCCACAACAGGAAAGGTTGGTTTTGATAGCTTTTTCCCTTGTAAAAAACAGCTTTTTATTTGCTGAGGTTACCATGTCTCATTAAAATTTTTGTGGGGCCCAATTTGTGGAGTTTTCACACTGTTGACTGTAAAACAGAGTTCCCCTAATATAAACAACAGTTAGGTTAAGATACACATAACATTTAAACATTTTGAAGACTGTCTACATCATTTGTGCAAATTCTAGCAAGAAAACAAAACTTTTATGTACAGTGTTATGCTCTTAGTTCTTGGTATAAAATGCCTTTTTTACAGACATAAAATTATCAAAATGGTGATAGATCTTGAAAAAGGAGCCTTATTAAACTAACTTAAAAAGGAGTTATTAAATATAAATAGCGGCCAGTAAAGCAGACATTTAAATATCATCATTTTCAACATTGCAGAACAGTCTATTTTAATAAACAAATCAGATTACAATCACAAACCTAAACTGCTTTAGAAGTCTGCACCCTAAAAAACTTCCAAAAATTGTGACTGAAATATGATCTATAAACAATTAACAACAGACACAAGAATGTGAAATCAGATACGCTTCATGTTACAGCAGCAATAGTTTCAAAACATGCAACGTGCATGGAAGAGCAGGGATCTGCGGGCGCCCTGATATCACATACACACTCGGGTTGCTTACGATACACCACCACCGCCAGTTTTCAGGTTGTTTTCTTTTACTATCTTGATGTGTCTGGATTGACACATCAGCACCCCTGTTTATCAAAGCTTTTATCACCTCATCACTGCTGAGTCATCCCTTAGAGGAAGCAGGAGGTGCCCTCACACACACACACATGCGCACGCCCCCCAACCTGTAGGGGCTGGCTAAGGTTAAGAGAAGGGGGCTTTGTTGACCTACAACAGTGATTTGAATGACTTTACCAGAGACAGGATCTGTCCCAGACTATGCAGGTGACCCACCAGCATGTTTTTCTCTTAATGGAATGGTTTCATCTGGAAAAGTCTAAAACACGCTTAAACCTCATTCTCTGAAGTGGAGAATAATGCAACTCTTACCATGTGTGCTACTTTCCCAGAAGAGTAAAACATTTAATGCTAATTTGAGCCACTTGTTTCTGATATCTTATTCTTTTGAACATTATATCTAATGGTCGTAGGTGACTGTTGGGATGTAAACAAAGTGGAAAAACGACAGGTTGGCTTTATGGCTTAGCTCGTTCTTCAACCATAGAGACCAGATTAATGGCCTAGTTAAAGTGCACAAGGACCTAATTCTTCCATGTATTTCCCTTAGTACCTTTCTGTCACTTGTGAGAAAGACATTTTGTTCGTCATTTACCGACACTTGTGCACGTCACCACAAAGCAAAAGGGAAAACAGCCCAGGCGACCACTACTTGTTTTTAGACACAGTACATTGATAAATAAATGGCCAGGTTTAGATTTAAATTCAACTAAACCTGGATAAATAAAGCTTACATGAAATCTTCATAAAAAGCCTCAACTCTGACATTTAATTGCAATTAGTTTTATAGTAAGTCTTATTTTAATTGATGTTTTATTTCTCATTTTAGCCAGATGACCACGTGAAACATGACAAATTATAACCCCTACTTGGTAGTAGATTTTGAAACACAGAGCTCTTTTCATTGTCAAAGACTGGATTGAATTATCTACTGGAAGAAAGCTAGTTTTCCTTCCCAAACAAGTTGAGTACAAAATGGCGAAGACTCCAAAAATGCAACTTGCAAATTACAATCGAAAACAAATTAAAGAAACAATTCAGATTTTTCCCCCCCTGCTTAGATAAGTGTCTTGAAATGGTGATCCTTTTAACCGACCAAAAAACATAGCAACTGTGCATGGAAAGTAAACAAAATTGTACAACTGAAAGGAAAAGTAGATATTTTTTTAATCAAATTTTCCTGTTATTTTGTGTGACTCACTCTTTTGAAACCACATATCAAAATAAACTGCCTTCCATCAACAGGTTTTGGTGGAGTTTCTCTGGTCTGAATAATATTATTTGAAGTGAATGCTTCAGAATGAGTCAGCCATTGAGATGGAGCAGAAGGTGTGGTGGTTGCTAACCAGAAACACAACTTAGAAGATGATGAAACAAAACAAGTCAATGGAAAGACAAAGAACTGGTTTCTAGGATATTTTTTAATAACATTGGTGGTATCTCTCATTTAAGAGGAAGATATTTAATCAGAAATTGAATTGAATGAATTAGCATTTTCTCTATTTCCCATATGTATTTTGCTTTTAAAAACAACAAGACCCTCCTACAAATCAAGTAAATATACTTGACATATAATTTACTAGACAGAAACTGTGGATTATCTACTGAAACCTTGCTGTTTGAATTCCAACTTCTTTAGGCTACAAGTGGAAGCGTCCTTTGGTGCAATAGCTGTTTATGATGTGGGCCACATGGCTCTTTGCATGGGGTAGCAATCAAATGAATTTATATTGCTTATTTGCATGTCCAGTCACTAGAGAGTAGGCATCCCCTTGTATTCTGCACAAAGCCTAAGAAAAAAAAACAGTTTCATAGTTGGAAAATGTTCCTAAATTAAACAATGTTTAATTTGAGCTAGCTTCATCTAGAATTGTTTAGCTTCAAGGCTACCACATATTTAAATAGATGACGCCATGTAAACTATGTTTATCATTTGTATTTTTACAAACTCCATTGCTAAGTATTTACACATATCTTGCATCTATGTCTTCATGCAAAACAATTTGCAAAAACAAACACTTTCACCATTTTTTTATTTTTTCATTTAAACTCATGCATACGAATCTGAAAGATTCCTTTTAGTCAAGGATTTCATACATTTTTTGGCATCTCCCTCTTCTGGATTCCTTTTTTTTTCTTCTTTTTTTGCTCGAGTAGATTAACTCTGCTTTTCAAGCACCCTAATAAACCAGGTGGGGGCATCCAGTGATTAAACTTTAAATTTCATGGTCAGACAGTTAGTGGCAGAGGAATTAACACAAGGGAAGGGGTTTCACTGCTGTGAGGGAGAATAAATTAAGACGGGGGGGAAAAAATGACAAAGAGCAAAGGAAACGAGTGCGGAAAAGTCAAGACTATAAATCTTAACCATTCCACTTCCTCTCTATGACACTGCCTTCATCACTGCTCTCAAGTAATACCCCACCTCCTCTTTCCTCCTGCTCTCCCTCCCTCTCTCTCAGCTGCTCTGCCTTCCCTCCCCTCCCTCGCTGTGGATGGTGTAGCTCTCTCGCAGTCTGGTGGAGCTGCACACAAGGATTAGAGGGTTGTTGTGAGTGTCTGCTCAAAGAGTGGGAGCCAGTGGACAGAAACAGATAAAAAAAAAATCTCCAGCAAGAGGATAGCCTTGTTATACTGGATAAGTGCTCTGATTTTATTTTACTCTGCCTTTACTTCTCATCACAGTCGAGCTGAAGGGTCTTCACCTGGGGGAGGACAGATAAGCCAGTCAACTATACAGCTTGGATTTTCACACGGGGAGCCATGTGAGCTGTACTCCCCTCTGCTGACTTCACGCAACAGAACTGCCCCAACAGTCTGCACTCCAAACCCAGGAGCACAACTAGGATTCGCCCACCCCCTCTCTCCCTGGAACCTCTACTTTCAGCGCTTGCATACCTCAGTGGAGGACACCTTTCTTGGGGTCGGGCTCTGAGTGGCCCCCTGGTCTGGAGGCCAGACAGCAGCACTCCAGCACCATGGATTACCTGCTTCGGACTGTAGTGCTGCTGTGCTTCACGTTGCAGCCGGGAAGAGGAGCTGATCCCAAGCACAACGTTCCCAGACTAAAGCTGTCATTCAAGGGTAAGCCCATTCCTTGTGTTTTCTGACTCCAGGTTATATGCGGATTGCTTGTGTATTTTGCTTTTAAACCAGATCTGTTTTTCTTGCCCATGGGTGCTCTTTAGTGCTGTTCTTTTCATCTATTCTTTGGCATGCTGAGTATCCCTTTTCTTCCTTTATCAGAGTAAGTCTATTTCTGTTTCTGTGTTTGTCTCTTGGTCAGCGCACAAGACCTACCTCTCTCCAAAACCTTCCGTATTCTTTCCTCCAATTTCCTTGCTGCTTCCCTTTCACTTACTCTGACTGTCTTCCAAGAATTTGCAATTCTCCTTACAAATGGGGAGATTGTTTCCATATGCTGTGGAAACACTCCTGCCTGAAGTTAAATGTATATATTGGCCGTGTCATTTCTCCTTTTGTGCTGTCCTCTTCTGCTAGTACTGCACAGCCCTGTTAAGTGCAATGAACAGGCAGCAGAGCCTTAGTTTTTGTGACTTCTGTCCCAAAATCTCCCCCCAAAAAAGAGCTGGTGGGATCTTGCTGGTCATGACATAGTGTGTCCTCTTTGATGCATCTCCTTACCATATTTCGAAATCAACAGTTGATGACTTTGAATGCAATTAAATGTAACTTTTGTCACCTATTTGCACATTTAGGGAGAGTAAGAATTTATCATGCACGTGGACATTTTTGACGTATCTAGCAAATATGTTATTCTCTCTCCTGTGTTATTTTGAGGGGAGACTGCGGAGCGCCGGTTCTTCTTCTCCTTCTCCTCCCTCTTTCTCTTTTCCCCATCTCGTCTCCTCTCTCACACCCTACACTAAATCAGGCTCCATGTAATAGCAGACAACTTGGACTGAAATAACTGGCAACATTTTTGCCATTTTTTGGGGGTGAATTTTTAGGAAAGTGCACTGCTCCAAGTGTGGTCTTGTGACTCTCCGTTACACCCTCTGAAAATTTAGCTGATTTGCAGTCGAAAGCATGAGTGTGTGGTTGAAAGTCCTTTCATTCACATGATTGTCACCAAAATCTCAGTTGTTTTTTTGTTTTTTTGGGGACAATCTCAGTGTTTTTCTTTTCTGAGGGAGAATCAGATGTTGGCTTTAAGCATGGTTTGAAAATAATGTCTGTCACCAATTCATCTCTATGTTTAGACAAGACATTTAGCGCAACTTATGTTTAGAGGCCTGCTATATAACATGCTTTATTCTTTAGATGGAGGGCAAGTTGTAATTTTGAGGGCAGTATAGTTTTCTTTATTATCCTTTCAGTTTCCAAATGGATATGATTCCACATGCCCTTGGGCTAAAATAAAAAATGTCAATGACTTCAGTATTTGTTCTGTTAAGTTTCCTTCACAAGTCGTTATCCAAGGCTTTAAACTGTGATGACATTGGAAGATCGACTGTTGGATTTACCTGCTTCGTGTCAAACATCTCCTGGGCTCTATCACATCACTTCACACAAAGCCAAGCTTTTAGGGATGATGGGAAAATATCAGCCCTTCTGCATGCAGGCATCTGTTTAAAGAATGTAAATCTAGTCTTTTGTGATCCTCTATGACGTTCAGTCTGACAAGTGAACATGCTGCTGACAAAAGTGCGAGACAAGAGACGTGTCGCCGAGCATCAAAGTGCGGATTGACAGACTGTACAAGTGATGGATGTGCATTGTCAAATTGAGAAAGCAGGTCTGCTTCTCGTCTTGTGAGATATACAATACTGTAATAAAAAAAAACAAAAAAAACATGCATTTTGCTTTAAAAGTCATGTTGTTTGTGCTAATGTTCTTGTTAGATCTTGGTGTTAGCACTCAACACTCTCTCTTGTGATTTCCTCCCCCTGGACTGAAAGAGGTGTCTCAGCTTGTGTGCAACAAATGTGTCAGGTCTTGCATGTCCTTCTATATTCAGACACCTGGTTCTTGTGCGTATGCATGAGCTCACGATTTCTGATCTTTTATTGGGCTGTTGAATTCTCTGTTGAGCGCGTGATTATAGTCAGCTGTTGGCTCACAAGAATGCCTTGTGTGCCACTTTCTTCGTGCTGCCCGCTCACGGCGATTCATGTGTTTCGTCTCTACAGGTGTTTGATGGCTCTCTGGATGTCCATCAGAGAAGAATTGTCTGTTAACACCAATAATGTGGAAGAGGGTTGAGGGTATAAGCACTCATTTTTATTGAAAGACAAGCTGTCAGACGTACAGCAGATGAAGCAAAAGGAAGGGAGACTAGACTGGTTAAGTGAAGTGTCAGTCATCACCTCTGCGCTGTGTGAAGCCAGACTAGAAATTAAGTCAAATAAACAAAAGGGAGGAATTCTCATGTGAAGAACAGTCAAACAAGCAAATCTCCAGAGAAGGATGATCACACTTTGACTCCCAGGATAGTCTCATTAGCTATGCAAGTGTATGATTAGGGGTACTCGGATATACACAGAGCATGTAAGCAGAGTCCCATGAAATCAGCCTCAAATGAGAGCTGATGACAAGCCCCCAAGGGACTCTATAGTCACACACAAGTGAAGAATTCTTATCATCTAGGAAAGGACAGGCAAACGACTGCAGAGAGAGCAGTTTGTGGCGAAGAACGATTGAGAAATGGAGACAGGTAGATAAAATGACCTCTCTCGGGACACTCTGGTAGAGCAAGTGGAGAGTAAATGATTTCCCAGTGGGGTCAGTTAGACATTCAGCGAAAAGGTTGCCATTTCACGGGGGACACTGCGATGATCACAGCAGTTAATGATTTTCTCTTCTCCTTGAGACTGCAGTAATGCTTACTTCCTCACCTTGACTAATATAATAAGGAAAGCATGGGGGTGAAAGTAAATGCTAGGAAGATGTTTCATTTCACCACAGATCAACTTGTTTGGATTGCTGATTAAAACGATTACACTTTGAGGGAAGGAGAGGAGCTGACTTCAGGTTACTGTTTTACCATAAGAATTACAGGAGACAGTGATACACTTTTGTGAATTAAGATCCCTGAATTGTAATCTTGCACACTGTAGGCAGCCATCAGGAGTAACACTGACCCCTAAAGGTCAGCCGAGGCACAGACATGCCAACAGTGGAAGTGGACATGGCATAAACTTTGTAACTTTGGACCTTTTTAGCAAATGAAAAAGAAGGCAAGACTTAAAAATGTTTGGATGTTAGGGTTAGGTGACCCTACCACACGACCTCTTCATACCATTCTCCTCATCAATCAAAGCAAGAATAAGAAAGACAGAAAAAAACTGTGAAAGGGATTAGACATCCGCAGTTGGCTTGTAAATACACTTGGTGTGGAACTGCTCTCAGGGGTGTCTGGTCTAAGCCCCATAATAAGCCTGTATATGTCTAGGAGTGACTGAATTCCAGTAAGATAAGTGCAGTTTGTATGTTTGTGGGTGTTTGCATGTGTGTTGGTTTATCTGTTCTCATTTTTACCCCCTGTTTTTTCTCTGATGTGTGAATTACCATGTGTGTATCACATTTATAGAGTCTCTCATCTGTATCTGTCCGTTCTACTGGCTGTGGCTGACAGAGCGGATGTAGTTAATTACAAGGTGTACTCCCAACGCGCCAACCTTGGAGATGCCTGCCTCCGTCTCCCTCCTTTTCTCTCGTTCTCATAGTTCTTTCCTTCCCTCTCCTGTGGCTAAGTCGTCTCTGAAGGAACCACAACACCACAAACCCTAAGTGCAATCTTTAAGAAGTCTGTGTGTGGGGGCATTTTTTTTTTTTTTTTTAACTCGTCTCCTTTTTCTGTCTCTTTGATTGCAGGTCAGTTAATACATATCTTTTCTTTGGTTGCTAGTCTTTTCAACTGCATTTTGACAGACACCCACACACACACGCACACACTTACTAAACCTTCATCTTTGCTCCCATGCAGCCACATTTCAGTGGCACAGCCAATGTTTTCCAGTAGCCTCCATTTCAATATGCCCCCACGTTAAACTTGAATGTAATTCATCTCCATGCACTCACTCACAAACCTGACCACAGAGTTTGCTAAGCTCCCACCAATCTGGTCCACAAGTTGAAAGACGGTATGATGAATCTGTAAGCATACACATTTGTGCTGACTCTTGTTGCCCCACAGATAATTGTGCAATGACACAGCTCAACTTGCAAAAACAAAAGCCATTTATCCAGCCATCAAGAAATAAGATAAATAATTTTTTATTTTAATTTTAAATATATATATATATATATATATATATATATATATATATATATATATTTGGAACAAAACATTAAGCAAATTGGCAGTACTTTAATTTGTGGAAATGTCTTTTTGATGTCTCTGTGGTAGGCATGGTTACTAGGGATATAAAAGGTGTTACTTAAAAACTGCCTAAATGTTATGCGATACCATTTTGCTGGATTGTACGTCTTTTCATGAATCAAAGAGCTGAAATGACTGAACTATTCTCTGTCTGCATGGAGAATTACAGCAATGGCCCTGTGCACCACCGGTCAGCTGGCAGAAAGAAAGCTAATATGTTTTTCCAGTGCTTACAAGAAAGCCAAAATCAGCTGTTTGGAAATATTTCCTGTCATCAAAAAACACACATATAAAATCTTGAACTGGAAAATAAAGCTTAAATGATTATTTTAAATGATGATGACACAAGCAGCAGCTCTGTGATGTAGCTGTCCCTGGAGGATGGCAACTGAAGCAGACAGCCGAGCTAATACCAGCTTGTTCTATTAAGAGCAGAACAGCAAAGAGGTATATTATTTTGTGCAGTAAAGCCCTGAGTATACTCCTCCATTATATTTTTCACGTTGACATTAACTTCAATTAAATTGAAAGGTATTCTAAGCATTAGTTCAGTGCTTGGGTAAAGAAAAGAGCTGTAGTTCCGGTTTTCTTTGACACAGTTTATTCGTTCCACACGGTCATTCTCTTCTTTGTTTCTTATTTGAAGGTTGATGGAAACAGGCAAATAGAAATAGATGTGGGAAGAAGACATTAAAAGAACCTCATTATTGCTATGGTCAGGAAAATAAAATAGACCTTGTTTTTAAATTCCAGAGATGCAGTCTACGCAGATAGACCAGAGTATTTGAAGTATTTAAAACAATCCATTAACTTTGATGGGGAGAGTGTTGCAAGTAAGGCAAAAATGTTTTGGAAAGCATATAGATAGGTGTGGGAAGGAACTATGTTTAAGAGAAAACTACTTCTAAATTTAACTGATTTTTATTTGGTGAATTCACTATGTATCAGAATAAAAATGAATAAATAACGTAAACAAATGTTTAGAAGTGTAAAAAAACAACTTGTCAGTAAACTTAGCTCGTATAACTTATGTTTTAAATAAAGCCTTAAGGAGTAGTGCTGTCGATTTTTCTTGTAAATGTTTGTGTAGAATCTCTACTCAACCTTACCATATCTTGAAAATCTCGTACTGGCTCGTTCCTCATCTTTGGTTTTCTCCCAAGATTGTTGGTTGGAATGTGGCATATCTCCTGTAAAGAAAATACATTCATACACATACAGAACTTATCAAAAAATATGATCAGAACTCAAAAAGCCACAACAGGAGAGATCACCAGCATCGTTTGTGTTTATTTACCAATTAGTGTCTGGGTGTTGCATAAAGACTTTTTGGTCTCTGTGTACTTAAGAAATGCACAGGCATGCACACCAGAAAAATATCCTGTGTCTTTGCATCTGTGTTTGGGACGCAGGCTTGAGTTACAGCCTTGTGCAGATTGCAGTAATGTGGGTATGAATGGGTCCCACCACCTGCTAAGTCTTGTCAGTCAGATGGAGAAAGGGTGCACCGTTCAATCTGAGCAGAGTCCTGTTACAAAAAAGAGGGACATCTTTACAGAAAGACGCACAGAATGAGTGACAAAGGGAAAGGATTAGCAGGCAAACAGACACGGTAAACAAGTCAAAGGAAAATGTAAGGCTTTGTTGATTGGAATAGGTGTATATTAGAGCATTGTGCATTATCATTAAAGCCAAAAACTATTAAAGAATAAGTTCTCTATTTTTTATTTATTTATTTTTTACATTTTGCTCTTTATTGGTTTTTCTTTCCCTCAACTACTTTTTCCCAAAAGAAACCTCAAAAATTAACAAATTACAGATTACAGTTTAGACGTAGTAATTTTTCAGTGCAAAGACATTAATAAAATTCATTTAATACTTACGCAAAAAAAGGGTAACACGTTATCCTCAGATACTGTAACGAGCTGGGATCTTTGGTTTTGTCCTCAGATTTATTACTGAGTTCGTCTTTCGCTTCAGTGTGTTCGATGTCACACTTTGCCGGGGTTACATTCAGATCTCTAGCCTCGCCTCATTAATTTGTAATAAAATGGCAGAGCTGACATTCAGCTACACCGTGCGGCTGACAGGCTGCACTAACAGGCTCAGGCTCCAGACACAGCCATGATAACCACAGCCTGGTTCCTCTCAAAGTCCATCCATCAAACTGCATGGTGATAGCACTATCTTCCCTTTTTCTGCAGGAGTGACATTGTGATAGACACAACCCATTTTTAACAGTTTATTCTACTCCATCAGGCTCACATTGGTGGCTTTATTTACGTACCAAAGAGAAATGTGCATGTGTGTGTTTTCCCAGACAGCCTGGTTATCCTGTGAGCATTTGAGCACTGTGTGTTAGTGGGATCCCTACAGCTGGGAACCAGGCCCCAAGCAGTCTGTGGTCAAAGCGCTGGTCTCTGCGGTCCAGCCGTCCAATGACTACAGGAGATACACGCTAATGAAATGGTTCCACATTTTACTGCTTTTGTTGTGCGAGTGTTTTTCATGTGAGCTCATGTTTCTGGCTTAGCCTGCTGTCATTATCCCTGATTTTAGGTTTCTGTTGCCTTTATCTCTCACTCTGCTACACTTTTACTGCTTTGCTTATCCCGTCAAATCCTCTAGTGAAATGTGTTTTTCCTATCCTGTCTCCCTCCTCTCGGTCCCTCTCTCGTTTTCTGAAGGGGAAACAGGCATTTCTTGCCATCACAAAAATAAGTTCAGAGTTGAGGATGAGAAACTTTGAGTGTAAAATTTAAAATAATTTTAGGCTATTCAAATGGATGTGAAAATAGAAAATATTTGGATAATGATAAAGATAGTACAAGCTGGAGTTGTTGAAATGAATCTAGTAGGGATTATTCCATTTTCCTGCAGCATAAATGTTGCCTTCACCAATACTACAGTTGGCGTCTCTAGTAATATATACTGTCATTAAAATCAGACACATATCCAGTGTCTTATTAGGATTGTCTGTATAAATATGAAGCTAAAGACTAAATATATCAAATTTGAGTCAACATTTTTTTTTAGGAAGAAATAGTAATTCCAGTAACTTATACGCAGGACCTTCTTAGGTTATCCGTGTTGTCGATGAAACTTATACTGCTGGAAAATAAAAAGAAGTCCAACAGCTGTTAAATATTTAATGGACAAATATGTAGCCGTTTAAATTTTAAGCATTTCTGATTGTTCTGTGTTTGTACAAGTGATGAATATTAAAGATAATGAATTCAAACAGCTACCATGTTATTAAAATAATATCACAAACAAATTACAATCTTCAGTAGTGATGTAATAATGCAAAAATTCTATCATACATATTGTGTCTATTTATTATGGTTGTCACTATTAACGGGGGATTTATTATTTTTTCAAAAGGTACAAAAAAATGGATGTAATAAAATTATTTACAGTACCTAAAATAAGACGAAGTGCATAAATATAATTATCAATATGGTTGTTAGTACTAGTATTATTATGTATATTATTATTGATCTTAGTATTTTATAATTGTCTCTTTATTAAAAGTAGTTACAGACTAATTGCATTCTGCAGACCATAGTGCACCCAGCAATCAGACAGCTGTGTTTTGACCACCCAAGGTGAGACTCGTCAATCATCTTTGTCTTTTTTTAAACAGTCTTTAAAGTATGTTTTTCAAAGTTCACCTCAAAGCATTTATACTTTAAACTCTTATTGTGAAGGTCAGCAAGAATTTCTATGTCAAAATTTGCTGCATTTATGCTTTGAACAATGAAGACACTTGTCAAAAGTTCAACTTTGCAGAAAAGTTTATTTTCTTAGCAGCAGTTGCAGTTACTGATGTTGCGTCCTTCATTGCGCAGTTATAAAGTCAAGAATACAGCTACTTTGAACATTTACTGCCCTTTGGTGGTGGAAAGACTCCTGCTTTACTTTTACAGCCCTCTGGTGAAGTCATTGTTGCTGCGTTTCACGGACAATCAAAAAGTGGTGTGTGTACTGGCCAAATATGCTTTCAATGTTAATAAAAAAAAAACAATAATAAAAACTAAATACATTAATATTTTTCTTTATTCTAATCATTAAAATTAGTAGCAACTTTATCCCCTCTACATAAAACCCAGGCGCGAGCTGCTAAATTTTGCACATGAAATCGGAGAGGAAAAATAAGACTGAAGCCTCTGCAACGGCATAGAAAAACAATCCCTAGAATGTCTATTGCAAATGTCATCAATAAACTCTAGTCACAGTTGGTTTATAGTTGGTGTTGTATTTGGTTATGGATCTGTTAGCTCGTGAAAAATAAACTGCAGATTGGTTTTAAATGCCAAAATTGTAGCAAAAATGAAGTCGACACTGAATTCATTCATTCTCACATTTTTTTTTCTAATCTGAAAATTCACAATAGAGCTGCTCTTTGCCTCAGAGTTCATGGTAAAAAGGCATGCTGAAAGAGAACCTGTTTCCTGTCAAAGTCTGTCACTCAAAATACACCTGAATGAGGTCTCTCGAAGGTCGGGTTGTGTTATTATACAGATGGTCGCCAGGGAAACCACCCCACACCTGCTACTGTGTTTTAAAAAGACAAAAGTGAAGTGGTGAACTTTTTCTGGCATGTGTGGGTGTCCTTGAGCTTAAGATATTATTTTAACACTTTCTTTAGCAAAGCTTAAAGCAAATTTCTTCGGGCGGCTGTCTGTTTTTTTTTTTTTTTTGCGTGTGTGTGTGTTTTGTTTTCATTTTCCAACACCTGTGTTTTTTGGCTGCCATGGGAGCAGCAAATTGTGCTCCTTACTGCATATTAAAAAAGAAAAAATGTTAGACACTGACATTTTTGGAGTTGTAAATTTTATCTTTATTTAATCATCATTGTGTAGTCGTAGGCTTTTGCAAAGAAATTATTTCTTGAAAATTCCTCTCCTTTTTAGAGAATTTGCTGCACAATTGATGGACGAAACAACTCCTGAAAAGAGCTGCAATGCTCTAATGGAATACCGTCTATTTGCTGGATCTCAGTCAAGTGTTTTCTACTGTGGGGCTTTTGTGGTTCCCGTCACTCAAATGCACATTTGCGCAGCCGCGTGAGCCGACATTCAGATAAACATAATTTAATGCCCCGTCTCCTTTCTTTCATGGAGTTTCATTATTCCGCCGTTGCGTGGCATGTAGGCGTCTAAAAATGCCTGCCTGCTTGCTGAATGGGGGAGTGAATGGCACTCCATAGACAATTGCACTTGAATTTTGAATGTAGTTTTTTTTTTTTCTTTTTTTATTTCCAAAGCTTTGTGATACATGATGCACATTATTTTCTGTACTGAAATATGATAGAGACACAAATGCTAATTTATGTCAATGACTTACTTGTACTTGCCAGTTTCAAGCTGTACTTCTCTATATATTTTTTTTCTTTGTGCATGAATTAAATAAGAATTTAAAGTGCTTTGGGTGCTTTTAGTGAAAACCCCTTACATTGGCAAAATGCTCCTTTAGTTTTTTGAGACAAGATCAACATATTTTTTTGGTTTTGCAGAAAAAGAAGAAAGGAACAACTTGATCTAAAGCCATTAACCAAAACTTTTTACTATATTTTTAGATCTGAGTTCACGGCAGTTTTTTTTTTTTTTTTTTTTTTTTGTATTTTCAGGTGTTGAGATCCTATCAAACTTTTACATTTTACCATTTTATTTTTCATAAATTTTAAGTATGGTTCCAGCGAAATTTATTAGTGGCATCTATGGAAAAAAGTTTGCCATAAAATTAAAATGTATATTTTATCAAGCACTTCTCAAGCAAGTAATTTGATTTCATTTAGAAAGAAAAAAAAAAGCATTTATTTGAGAAAATTTCTCACACACATTAATTCTCCAGCACAAGGACAGAACAAATATTTTTTTTAAACAGTTGACAACCAATGCATTATCATAATTATTGCCTTTTAGAATAGAAATTAAACTTCTGAGTAAAATATCATGTTCCAATTATTCAGTACTGGTATAAACACAATTGTAGCATTTTGCAGAAGTGATCTGTTTTGAAGGAGTCTATTATTATTTCTGCTGATCTGGTGTAACGTTCACTGATTTATAAGGCTAGAGTTCTTGCAGTATGTTAATTTTGACTAGACAGTTTTATTGTATGCTCAAGATGGACTCCAGATTTATTCACAATTACATAACATGACAGATGTGTGTCTGTCGGGAGGTCCAAGTGGATTTCGTACTTCTGGACACAGGGAATTCACCTAATCTGTGTGTGGAATCCACCTGTGCGTAATTTGAACTGAGTAGATATGAAACATATTCACGACGGCCTCGAAGGATTATTGGAGAATTTTAAGCTCTTTTCCAATAGAGACAGGGAAGCCCGCTTAGTGTTGATTCAGGCGATCCTGAAAGAAAATCTGCATGTCAACGTTGAGAAGTAAACCAACTGAGAAGCTGTAGCAAGACTTCAAAATTACTCTCCAATCTGACTTCAGCTGTTGTTCGAAGAACAATTTTCAAGACTTTTTCTATAGATGTCAACAGTACCTGAACACAAATGCACTCCACAGTTTTTAGATTATTTACTCTAGATTTTCTAAACAATGTATTCTTTTTAAACGTCATGTAATGAAATACTTTGCACTGGTTTGTCACCTAAAACCTTATTAAAATGCATAGAATATTGTGTTTGCAGCAAGACACAGTAGGAAGGTTGACGGTATGAATAGTTTTCCAGGTACTAAACATGAGCTTTGTATGTAAATAAGGATTTGTGATCAAGTTTCCATTGTGTCTTTAAGTAAAGTTAATTCACAAGCATAATTAAATCACAAAATTTCAGCGATTTCATATAATGCAGGTGTGGCGTCCTTTTGCATATGTTTGAGTGAATGTAAAAAGTATGTTAGTGCATCTGTGTGGCGGTGTTCACCTTGACGAGTGTAGCTTCAGGTTCCACATGTAAACAGTGGAATTTGTTATTGAACACGAGCAGATGGCGCATTTGTGTAAAAGAAAAGAGAGCAAAATGAATACTGAATGGAGAAAGATTGCATGTGTCCGGCTGAATTGTGTTCAGTGAATGTGTACAGAGAAGGTTTTGTGTTAGTATCTGTGTGCACTATATGGGTTGTATGAGCCTGCTGTGTGAGGCAAGGGGGCCACATTCATCGGCGTGTTTGTGTGTGTGTGTTCGGGGGTCCCAGGTTAGGGACTGTGTTCTACATGCTGCTGTTAAACTAGCTTGTGCTGCGTAAGTAAAAATTCAGAGTAGATTAGAATTGACTGAACATATCTGTTTTCAAGTAGAACCTGTGTGATATATGTATTCAAGTCACGGTGTAAGTCTAAGAGTTGGGTTTGCATTTTTAAAAAATAACACAGTGCATTTATGATAAATCTCCTTTTCCTTTGTGTGCCAGAGTTTATGTTCTCTGTGAATATGCATGTTCTCCGCTCTGTTGCTATATTTTGTATGAGCTCTGCTGTTCCCCGTCTCTTGTGCTCCCATTTCCAAACGAGCGTGTCTGTGTTTAGGTTGGAGGTCCTTAGGTGCTTACGCCCCAGTTCTCTCAGAATTTTTTCCCAAACCACAGCAGATCTCAGCCCAGATAAAGCCCTTTCTGTGTTTTCGTGTGCACAGGCCACCTTGTCTTTGTCAAAGATCACCACATGTCGAGAGATGTATGTCTATCTTTTTTTTTTTTCTTTCTACCTCGGCTCATTTAGAGGAAACCTTTCGTGACAGAGTTCATGTTGGATTAGCTCCTGGATTCAGCTTGTTTTCACATCACACGGGTCATCACATACAGACTTTGCATGACAACTTTTTTTTTCTTTTCCCGACGATTTACCTCAACTCTCAGTTGCATATTCAAACTTATCTTGTTTCTCCTTTGCCATCCCAAAATCTTTCAGATGTAATTCATTATTCTTTGTCCATGTCGAGTTTTTCTTTTGCCATGTCCATTTCACTTTTTCATTGCTGAAACATAAGAAGACTTCTTGCCACTCTGACTGAAAATCATATTTCCGTATTTCCCTCTTGAACTAACATTGATACATTGATCAGAATTTTGTTCCCTCTGAAATAAAGTTTGGCTCTCTCTTCCAGACCTATAATATAAACAGTAATGGGGATATCTTGGTTTTTTATAGTATGGTATGTTATATTAGCTATTAATATTGTTAAACCTAGCAACATTACTAAAACAACAGAATCCATGTTTGTGCCCAAGAGCACATATACCGTTAGTTTAATCCTAAGATTTCCAAAGGGCTGCCAACATTCCCAAGTCCAGCATGTTCAATGGCAGATGGAGGTTGATTTCTCAAAATCAGAATACAAAGCAAATTTGCTGTACTGCATTCTGCTTACCTATTGTCTGATTTAAATCTAACGCTCTCTAAGTCTGAATGAACCTGAAGGCTTGTCTCAATATAACACAGAAAATAGGCTTCTTGTATCCTTGTGCTTCTTTTTGACTTCATATCTAAACACATCATCAGTTTCTCCACATTTCTGTAGATTTGGGTTGGTTGCTTAGAAGCAGATTTGAATCAAAGTTCTTCTATCTATGCATTTTCTAAATAATCCCAATCTGGTAGAATTGAAGTGGTGACAGTTATGGTAGTCATGTATTTGCGAATGGCAGGATATTGAAATATAGTAATGATCTCTCCACCCTGAAGCCCACACACATTCCCTTCTCTGGCACTCTACAAATGTTCACGCAAACTCTTGACCACAGACCACCACTCATACCTACCCACACCCACCCTCTCCGCTTCCTTCAAACCCAAATTCAACTGACGTACATATGGTGCAACCATCTTTATTAGGTGACAACCACGCCCCTCTTGCAGCCCCATGCCACCCGCCTGTTGCTCTTTCAAAGCGGATAGAAATACCGCGTCCTTCATCTATCTCCCTTTCCATCAGTTCCTTCTTTCATGTGGACAGATGTCCAAGATCTTACACGTGGTGACCGGCTGCAGATGGCTTCTATAACGTCCCATCAAGCTGCGTTTTGTAGGAAGAGATGACTGGACTGTTCTCTTATGTGTATTTATTTGGTTGTGCTTGTTTTGATGTCATGTCTTTGGTGTCTAATCTTAATGCTGATGGTGATGCTTGATGTATTATTTTTCTACATGTTGTGTATTCAGTAAATCATTAGTAATTGCTTTATCTTTTTTTTTGTTGCAAAATTTAGTTTTAGACTGCCTTGCCAGTTTCAGAACAAGCTAACATTTTGCACTTTATTATTGTGAAAAAATATTAATATCTAGAATAAGATCTTAGATACAGAAATACAACAAAACTTTGCTGTCTGCTATAGAAATATGTATTAAATATTGAACTGTTTTTTTGTTTGTTTATTTGCACAGTATGGTACTTGGCTTTAGCAGATTTTTGCTCAAGCTACTGACTTAAAATAGTTTGGTGAAATATGCTACTAAAGCATGTTACAACAAAACAATGTTTTGCTTTTAAATAATCACCAGCTTTATAACACCCAATAATTTTATTGCATTTATCACTAATGGTATAAAAACTTAGATTCCTTTGCTCCGTTGTAGGAGTAGTTTACAAACTTGTGGCAGAACAAACTTATTTTCCACAAGCCTCCGTAATGAAAATTTTAAGCTTTTGAGTTAGCTTATATCTAATATGAATTTCTCATCTGATGGCACAGTATGACTCAATGAAAAATTCATGTTTAATCAATTGTTAAAATTTTGTAACTTGAAGTGTGAAAGTCTACCATAACTATAATGATTTTGATCTTCTTTTTTTTAAACATCTTTCATATTCACACTGTATCTTACAAATTAATGTTGTGAACATCCCACTAGAATGTTTTAAAATCATTTGAAAACTGTTTCTTGCTGTTACTTCATCTCCTTTTGTGGTTCTGATTAAAAGGGAGAATTTTCCCACAAAAAATATTAAAATAGATCAACTTTTCGCAGAACAAATCTGAAGAGGGATAAACCAAACCTGCTTTTATTAAAGTTTCCTGAACAAGAATCCAGAACAAATGGCTTAATAGACAGCAGGCATGCCCCTTCTCTCAGTTTTTCCTTTGGTCAGTGCTTATAGCTGAGTTCTAAATCTGCATACTTGACTCATCTTCTAAATTGACTAAAAGGTTTTCCAGTTGGTAACATTTAACCATCCAGTACCTCATTGTGGGCTTAAAGGGACATTTGAGTCTCTTTCCTGGATAATACCAGAAAAAATTCAGGACATCTGATTGAATGTGCTTGAAGAACTGTGACACCTTCTTACATAAAATAAAATAAAAAATGTTGTTTTGTTTTTTGTTATTATTATTTCATAAGTCCCGGTACTTGAGAATATCAGCCTATTTTACAAAATAGGTGTAAAACCCAATCACATCAATAAGCTCTTGCCAAAAAACTCAGAATTATATATTTTTTTACATCAGTTCTATTAGTAACATAGTTAATTTATTTTAATTTATGCCCAAACACCTAGAATCAGGAATCATAAGTCTCTTTTCAGGGACTTATGTATTGAAAGGAAATCCGTTTCTGTAATTTTATTTCCATTTTGTTTCAGCTAGTTTTTGTGAAAACATGTCATCTCTGTTGCTGGCTTTTGTACTGCAGCTCTAAGCTTCCTCACTGTTGATGAAACCCAGATTTTGTGATTAAACTTTAACTTATGGATGAAGTAGCAGCTGGACCTAAGGCCACAAATTGCTCTTGGTTTTCTTCTAGTGCTGTGACACATCAACATCTCATACCTTACACGAACCTGTACATCTAAATGAAACATTGTGCAGAAGTACATTGGCAGTCATAAATCCCTGAATGGTAATTTATGTAATATCCTATTTGCAGATACATGAAACCACCCACGCATAATTCCTTACATGAAGTGTTTCCACTGTTTCTGACTCCATTATGAATTATTCAACCAATCACACGGCTGAGCAGTCTGAGCTCGGTTCCTGATTGTGACATGCTGTGAGCTCTTAAAACTGCTAATGCTGGACTTGAATGGCATGCTTCGGTTTGTGAGTGCCTGCAAATATTTATGTGGACATTAATGAAACATGTAATTTCCTTAGTTATAATTTTGCAGTGCCTCACATTATGATTAGGAAAATCATAATGTGATTACTACTATTTTTTAGTAGCTTTGCCGAGCTACTAAAAAAGGAGAATATTAGCAAGCAGCAATATATTTACTGGCACTACTTGTACTTGAAATTCAACTTTGCACTTTCGTGACTCTTTGTATTTCTTTCTTTCAGAAATGTTAGAATCCAGTAACCTCCTTACCTTTAATGGCCTGGCAAATAGTTCGGACTATGACACATTCTTATTGGACGAGGAGCGAGGGAGACTGCTGGTTGGAGCCGAGGACTATATCTTCTCATTTGACTTAGTCAACATAAACAGAGACCACAAACAGGTAAAATTCAAACTCCTTTTTAGTCTGAAGTTTGGTTATATTTGTGTGTTGGAGAGAAACTCACACTCAAGTTAAATCTCCTCTCCTCTGCTGCCCAAATCCCCTCTGGAATCCATTACTTCATCTCCCTTTCTCTTTGCCTTCATTCCGCCCACCGTCTGTCTCAGTCCAGACACGGCTGTTCGTAATTCCATTACTCCACCTGGACTAGGTTAGCAGTCTTTTTATCTGATTCGGGCTGCTATCAGACACACGGGTCTGACATGGACTTGCCTGCAGGCTGCAGGGAGCTGCACAGGGAAAAGAAACTGATGAAAAATACATGTGAAAGAAAAAAAAAGAGGAAATGTGTCCCTGAATTTCTTTGTCTTTTGTTTACAAGCGTTGCTTAGCATCATTACAGAAAAATGCCAAAAAGCTGCATAGGTTTTCATGCTAACAAAATGCAGCTGATGCACAGAGGAGATGAAGCACATTATTGGACTAAGGAAATGTGAGAATGTATTAATGCATGAACATGTGTGTGCATACATTTCCATTGTCTACTGACATCTGTGTGACCAGGAGAGGAAAAAAAAGAGCTCTGTCACAACTGCGTCCTGAGAGTATAGTCATCCTAAATTTACTTAAATACAGCTCAAACATGCACACTTATTCCTTCAGTGTGTGTTCACCAGGGGCCACATGTGAATAACAGAGAGATCAAACTCCTCCAAGTCAAGTTGCAAAACACAACTTTCTGATCATATTTGAAGTGAAAAGTACAACCTTATGTTTAAGACTTTTAACGAGAGGACATTTGAATGAGAACAGCTGCTGATACCCCTGAATATTCTAATCTCTTTCAGTGTATTTTACAAAAACACATGTGAAACTTGCTATTTATTTCTATTTGTTTTGCTGTGAGCTGTTTTCACGTCATTATCTGGAATATGTTGTAAATCAAACATTTAGTAACCTAAAATCGATCGCTTTAAGGCAAATTCAACTGAATTTCAGTGAAAATGTGTCCCTTTTTTTATCCCCCTGATTTACACCAAGGACTTACAGTTTCCCTGCATTCGTCTCTTGAGAGGACATATTCATCTTTCTCTCAACCTCCATTCTAATGTGAATTTGTCTTTCTTCTTTTTGCACAGATTGCGTGGCCTGCCACCCCCTCCAAGAGGGATGAATGCAAGTGGGCAGGGAAGGATTCGGCAGTAAGTCCCTCATTCATTATGGCATCATGTTTGGATTCTATCCATGGACTGAGTATTCGTTATCCGTTCAATTTTCTTTTTTTTTTCTCTCTTAATCTTTTTAGATAAATCTAAAATGTTATTTAGAGTAGAAGTAAGGATCTCGATGGAGTATTCTTAAAAGGGACAATAGAACTGGAGAGCTAGAAAATTACCTCTGATAAAGGTGATCTTCCATTTCACCTCTGCCACATTTAACTCTCTACTGGCCAGTTCACCATTTCTCAGTGATACCTGCAAATAACCTTATGGATTGAGTGTACATGGTACATAAACTGGGCAAGGACACTGACACTGAGGTGATTGACTTTCATGATGAATAGATTAAATTGTGGAGCATGTTTATGAACCAGACTTTCAGCATGCATGTGAATTTTTATGTGGAAATCTTTTGTTTGAATTCATGTTATCTGACACCATGTGTTGGCTGACGTGGGCAAATCTGCTCAAACACGGACTGCATGCAACCGACTTTGTGTGCTCACTGGTGTTAGTGTATCTTATCTTTGTGTTGCTGTTTAGAAAGGCCCTCTCTGTGTTGTATCTGATCTCAATTTCATGGTTGGATGAATCTTGAGTGCGGGGCTGCAGGTTTTGTTGGATTATCTGGAATTGCACGCATCCTTTTGAAACTCGGTGGCTCCTCTGGGCTCAGAGTCAACGGCAGATTTCTGGGTTTCGCTTAAAATGAAAATGACCACCACTTGCAAAGTCATTCGTTCCCTTTTTAGAAATTTGAGAGCTTGGCATGTGGCAACTGCAAACTTTAAAGTCATTGACTTTAACTTTATGTGATAGATCAACTAAAAGTAGTATATGTTAAGTGAACAGACTGTGCACTTTGCAATTGTGAAACATAGTAACGGCAGTATCAAGTTATGGATTTTCCTTGGCAGAATAGAACATGAGTGATGCTAATCATGTTCCTTGAATTTGGGTTTCAGCTCCAGGTATTTAGGGTTGTGTTTCAACCATCTTTCCACATCTAGCGATTTATCCTTTAGATAATTCTTGTTTGGAAAATAGATGAAGCTCAGTTTGGTTGGATAAAAAGCGTTTTTCAATTTTTGACCAACTAATAAGTTGAGTTTAGGTCTAGCCTTTGACTGGGTCATTCTAATACACAAGGTGTTAGCCCAAACAATCTTACAGGTACTCTGGCTTGTTTTTCGTCTTAAAGCTGAACCTCCACGCTAGCCTCCCGTCTTCAACTACCTCCAACATGTTTATTTAATTGCCTGTACTTAGTTTCACTTATTTTCCCCAAATGAACACCCACTGCATAATAGTATGACCACGATGTTTAACTGGGTGGTTTTGGGGGTAAAGTGCAATTCTACTTGCATTGTGAGACAATCTGGAAAACATCAAGGGATTTGAATACTTTTGCATTCCAAAGTACATGAGCAGTACACTGGCACTCCATCACACAGACGAAAGAGTTCACAGAATCGCACAATAGACAAAATTAGGTATTTGCATGCTGTGAAAATGTTTACCTTTGAGAATGAAGCGGTGCGAGCTGAGACGGCGTAAAACACAGAGAGGCCTTGATTAGGACATTACCAAAGTATTCAGAGCTCCCAAAGCAATGCCTTTCTCTAAACCACAATTTACAGCCATGAAGCAAATGCAACAGCTGCCCGCCTCTAAAAAATGCCTAAAGACTTTATTGCTATCCCTAGCCCAGCGACTGTAACATTGTCCAGGTTGTTGCACCACAATGTACTGAACCATGAGTTCAGACACACGACTAGAGCTTTGTGTTGAAATTCCTGATGTCATTTGTGATTTGCTGCCCAGTAATCATGGGAAAAGAAAATCAAAATCCAGCAATTTTCTTGCAAATGTCCAGTATATTTTCTGGATTTACTCAGAGATCCTATCCTTTTTTTTTTTCTTTTTTAATATTCTTAACTTACCCACACATGTCAAAATCTGTCCACCCATTTCTCTGACGGAGACTCATACTCAACACCCTGTCCAAAAAGAGTGATTAAATTTATCCAAAAATGAGTCATTTATTCTCTGTGTGGATTTTGTTTGTCACGGTTTGTGATCAAGAAAACGGTTTATTGCTGGAGGGCAACTCACAGCTGCACTCGTGTCACTATTCCCAACACCTGTCAGTGTTTAGGTGCAACTTTACCTACCGCATAGCTGACGAATCCAACAAAGACACCCGTGTTAAATTCTTAACACAGTTGACCCTTGAGGGGCTTTATTGAAGTTGATGAAATGCACATAATAGGGCGTGAGAATGATGTGAGCGGACAGAGGGCTTCGGCAGTTCAACGAGAGGAAACACAGAAGGTAAAGTCGTTAAGGAACGGAGACCCATACATTCAAGGCAGCAGCATTACATGCAGGATCAGTCGTATAAATGTCTTACTGATGATTTTAAATTGATAATATTATTAATACTTTTAAATCATTTTGTGTAAAAGAAGTGAATATAAACTGACCTTTTTAAACAGTAATTTAGGTGTAAGATGAGTTGCCCCTTAAAGTTACTTTCCTTACTGAGAATTTAACACCAAGTCCAATGATTGCAACTAAAATGACAGCTGTGTAACTGCTGATATTAACACACCTTGTTCAATATTTGAGAAGGCAATGTTATGGGATGCAATTTGAAAGATCATATTCAAAGAACAATTGTTTACGTCGTTTAACGTTGGTACCAAATTGTGTTGGTGTTGATTTCTTTCGTGAGACCAGACAGGCTTCCAGTCAAGAAAGCTTTCATCCTCTAGCCACCCCAATTTTAATAAATAAATCCCAATTTTTACCTTTTTGCTCACAGGCTAACAATCTAGCCATTGAAAGCCAGCCAGCAGTTCTCTCTAACTTCATCCCTACTAAATAGAGAGAGTGGTCACCCTGTTAAACAAGAAACTAAAGTACATTATTTCTCAGAATGTCAAAGCTTTTCCTTAAGAAAAATTACCAAGGAAGATAAAACAGTTGGAGCTGAAACAACACTTTCTGCCCTTTTGAAAAAAACCCCCAGAAATTTCTATGCTGCAGGAAGGACTGCAACTTGTGATCACACTGTTAATTCATGCTGCTCTGGAAAATGTCATCACTTCAACCTGATGCCCTGCATCCATTTTTGCCTCACATCATCACATAATCAGAATGAGGCGTCTGTGAGCTTGAAAGTCTGAACAGATATATGTGTTAAAGAGGCAGGAAAAGAAAGGGGGTAATTTGGCTGTCATCTAATGTGATGTGTTCTGTTTTTCCAAATCCTCCTGCAGCTGTGTACCTATTTGTTCGACGGATATTGAGCATGTATTTGTAATTGGGCTAACCTGAGCTTAATCTCTTAAACATATGTGCCTAAATCAGCTCCTCAAGGCTGCTAATAAGCATCCTGCATTAACCAATGCTGCTGATTAGCGCCCTAATAAACAGTCTCACACCGCTGGGACCATCAAGAGTTAGAAGAGAGCCAAACCAAACAGTATGAGAGAATTCAAGCCTATGGATCATTAAAAGAGCTGCGGCTGATTTTCCTGATTTGACTTTCAGGTGGGGTTTCCTTGATGGAGACTCTGCCTCGCAAGTCTTTCCAAACCAACTGGAAAGTCGTTCATATACTGGATTTTAATCAAAGCTGTTCCCCAAGCCCGGATACTTTCTGTTTTTAGTTAGTCTTTTTTTTTTTTTTTAGTTTGAAGACACCAAATGCTTATGAAAGCATTTCTATGTCTAAACTTTTTCTTTTACATTTCCTTAGGTTACATAGGCATATTTTGGGGGATTTTATGTGATAGAACAACACAAAGTCGTACATTATAATGAAATGAAAGGAACATTTCCACTCAACCCTTTTACCAGGATATCCATCTCTGCAATCATTTCAATAAGTTGAATTCACAACTCACCAGTTTGGTTAATACACCCAACCTTAGACAGATGGTTTTAAGTGTCTTGTCTTATTTTTGGTCTGGGTACAGTCAATAAATACACAGACCATACTTTACTTTGCATTGAAGGTTTCTTTGAAGATGTTGTCTTTTTTTCAACCACCAAGATCAAGGCATTTGCACCCATGTCCTCCCCAGTGTAGACAGTGGGCAATTTCTATTTCTAAGCCTGGGATAAACAAGAGACCTGATCTGTCTGGTGTTCTCCAGACAGATCAGGAATAAGTTTGAAGCAGTGTTAGTTTCTTACATACTTAATCAATCTTTGGAAAGCACATAGAACACTATTCAGTCTGTCATAAAAATATGGCAAAAGTATTCCACAATTGCAGCCCTACTAAGACCGAGTCATACTGCCAAATTAACAGCCCGGTCAAGAAGAGCATAAATCAGAGAAGCAGCCAAGAGGCACATGGTACTTTTGGAGGAATGCCAGAGATCCACTGTACACGTTGGAGGATCTGTTGACAGGACAACTATTAGTTGTTCCTTGTAAAAATCTGGGTTTTATGCAAGAGTGGCAACAAGAAAGCCAAAATTGTCCATCTCCAGATGTGCAAGCCTGGTAGAGACATGTGAAACGTGACCTGGCACAATTGTGGTGATTATGGTTGTGGTGGTTCTACAAAATGTTAACTCAGTGGATAAATGCAAATAAAGCCACAGTTTTTATTTATTTATTTTTGTATGTATGCATTACTTTTCTTTCAACTCATAATAAATCACTGCTTTTTGCCGATTTATTATATAAAATTGCCTTAATAAGTTGTATTGTGACAAAATATAGACATTCAGTAACTATGATTACTTTTACAATTTTCTTTACATTTTCTTTACCAAAGTTAGATTCCCTACTAAATAACAGAGATACATTAATGTCATTTATCTGCTTTATGTTCTGTATAGTCCTTGTATAAACTTATCTGTAATGTTAAAGCCCTTGTGTTTCTTTTACTTGTGTTTCAGAAGGAGTGTTCTAATTTCATCCGGGTCCTTCAACCGTATAACCAGACCCATCTGTACATCTGTGGAACAGGAGCCTTCCACCCCATCTGCGCTTATCTGGAAATGGGCAAAAGAGCAGAGGTATTTGATTATTTAATATACCTCGAGATAATTTAAAAGTTCTAGTTTTTTAATACATTGGTGGATATGCAGAAGATAATTTAAATGAATGCTTGCTTTTCGTAAGGAGCAGCAATGCCGCTGCATAATCTGAAATGTGTACCACAGCAATTACCTTTCCATTTGTGTTTTCTTTTGTGTGAGAAAAGTGGGGAAAAGATGGGCCAGCAAATAGTTCAGTTGTAGCAGTTGGATATTAAGTAACTCTTCTCTTACATTAAAGATTAATCAGTTTTCTCAGTAGAGGGCTGCAGGTTAATCAATGCACCAGCATGAGTTCTGCAGACCAATAATGGGCAGAGGTGTGAGTGCTTTCACCACTAAGGCCTTATTTTAGACATTTGTTCGCTTGAGCTTAAAAAAGTGCCATCACCGGATGGAAAAACAACCATCTTACTTATTTCTGCTCTTTCCTACTTTACTTTACACTTCCCTGTTGCAGAAACTGTTGTTGACCTGTGGCAGAACAGCCCAACTGTGTTATAAAAAACAACACATTACTCACTGCTCATGTCAGGCTGAATTTGTTTTGCATCCCAGCCCAAAATAGAACACTATAATGAGAATATATTGTAACTCGAAACAGAGACTATAAATGTACCTTCAACCGGGCTTATATGTGGCTTTCATTAGCCTCAAGCTGAACTTTGACCCCCTTTCACCGCAGGACAACATATTTCGACTGGCCTCCCAATTTGAGAATGGCAGAGGGAAAAGCCCCTACGACCCCAAAATGCTTTCAGCGTCACTCCTGCTTGGTGAGTTTGACCACTTCCTTTATCATCTCAAGGAACACGTTCATCGTGGAGACGGTTCTTTTTTTCTGACTGAAACGACTCATCGGCAGATGGAGAGCTGTACTCTGGAACATCTGCTGATTTCATGGGAAGGGACTTTGCCATTTTCCGTACCCTCGGAGATCATCATCCAATCAGAACAGAGCAGCATGATTCGCGATGGCTTAATGGTATGATAAACTTCTTCTTTAAGGCAGAAAAATTACTGATCTATAAGACACATGCTGTCCTACCTTTTAGCTACACAGCATGTATTGATGTCCAGTTGTACAAAAAGAGTGCTCTTTTGTTTAAGAATTATGAGTATGGTTGGTTAAAGACCAGGAACATCAAAAAAATTGACCCTCATCTCACAATGCTTTAATTAAAACTTTTACCTTTTTTTATCTAAGTGAAAAAAATAAGGTAAACCCATTGCTTCAGTTGTCAGTTTTAGGTTGGGACATATATGTTGTAATAGCAGTATGCAAAGATTGTTAAGGCCGTACGCCTGGGTCTGTTCTAGCCTCTTTGAAGGAGAAAAACTTCCTTTAAATTTTAAAGTTCATGTTTGAAAACTACACCAGCTTCCCACACCTAAGGCTTCCTGTAGAGGAGATGTCATGAGGGAGGGATCAGCCAACAAGAAGTGGACTTTGGTGTGGCCACAGTAGATAGTTGATGGAGGAAATGGCCAACATTTGGACTTCCTCTACAGTTTCTGAGAAATATTACTATTTTTACAAGCAAAACAACATTAAAATTAAAACGGTCTGAAAAGCAGCCATTATTTTGAGAAACCAGCTCTAGCAGCAAAACTGTGGGTATTATTTTTGGCTGAATCATAAACTACTCATGAACCAAAGAAGCAGGAGAGCAAAACGTCACGGCTTAGAGAATTTAAGCAAATGATCAAAATTCAAAGGTTGGTTAATGCTACATATTTGTACTAAATTGTGGCCTTCCTCTTCAACCAACTGTATTTTTGGCTTTTTAAATGTTCAACTTTCATCAATATTTACTTGTCAAGTAAAATTGGAAAAGTGTGGTCTACACCACCAGTACAGCCCATAATTAGAAAAAAAAGTCACTGCTGATCTTTTCATTAGACTTTGAAGCATTTAATTCTCCCCTAAGCCTCAGGTCTTGAAACATTTTCATTCATGTGCAGACATCAGATATCAGCGCTCATTCAGAGAGCCACTGGATTTTTCTTGTTCTAGTAAGATTAGAGCTGCAGTGAGGGTTATTGACTTCTCAGTCTCTCTGGCTATCTATCACCACTGCAAGAGGACTGAGAGAGCCACAAAAGGTCAGTTCGAACGTTTCACTCAAGCTGTGCCATCCCTTTTCCTCCCTCTTTCCCACAGAACTAATCCACTTTCAGCTGTTTTCCTGTAGTGGAGTCAAATTCCTTCCAGTTCCTCTCAACCCACCCATACCATCAAAATCACAAATACTGGTCTCGGTGGTGCTGATTACTGTGACATATTAATAGGAGTCATTTAGAAGGGAGAAGTCTTTGTTATAGCTCTAATCCCCATCAATCTTTCACCTTGTTCAAACAAATACGCCGGGGATTGCAGCCATTCGGCTCTGCAAAATCCAACGGCGTCTCAACAAAGGGAGGATTGTAATTGCATGGATTACTGGGGAGGGGATCTTCCATTGAGCCTTTATCAACAAGGTTACATGGTACTCGAACGTAGCAAGAGCAATACTATGGAATGAATCAGTAATACCAGATGATTCTTAAAGGATTTAGGGTTAAATGGTAGTTTAGAGTTTGCTAGGTTTATTTATGGATTTCTTCACATTCTCATTCACTCTGAATCTGGCTCTAATATCCTCTGAATAAAGAGTTCTTTTGTCGATAACATATGTGATTAATTGAAAAACGCTTTTTAAGCTTAAAAGATTTCTGATGGCGTACATTTAGCATCCCATATTCATCGTAAAAGGTCTCGGGAAGTCTACATGATTTATAACGGAGTTCTCGCACCAACGCAGGCGATTATAAATCTGCTCCCCACTTTGGCCGCACTCTCCTTTTTCACAGCTACTCCATATCCTAAAAGGCTGCAGAAATGTAACATGGCACTGCTTGTTTCTACCCAGCTAACCCCCAAGCTTTTCAGATGCAGGCTCGATTTACGCCTTGTGATGATGCCTTTAGTGGTTGTGGTAACTTTCTGCTCGCTAGGTGCCTAAATTCAGGTTTTCCGATTAGCCTTGATATTTTCTCAAACTTATGGTCATTATATATTTATACAATTGTTATTAGAGCCATGTGTTTTTGTGAGGATGTGGTATGGAGACGGGGCTTTTATTGAATCTGGATCTGGAGCACTTGTTCCAGGTAAAGTCAGGTAGTGTAGCAAAATGGCACAAAGTGTGGGGTTGTTAGTAATTTACTGAGGTATAACTCAAAATACAACTGAACTGATTTCGGAGTTGTAACATAAGAGTACTGGAATTAAAATTGGAATTTAGAAATAACTTGGGTCTACATAATCTGGATTTTTGATGTCCCTGAAACCTATCCGAGTCATTTATAAATAGACATTTTAAGATGCCATATCTTGGATAATCATTTCATTAAAATCTGAGCAATGTAAAAATTCATTTTGGTCTAAAATGAGTTTCTTCTAAAGATTTATCTGAGTTAATACAGCTGCTGTCTTAAATAACAGATGTATTTTTATGAGAGGTAACATTTTTGTTCCCCCTGTGTTTCCATTGCAATTATTTTCTAAAAAATGAATAGTGGAAAAATTAAAGGAAAGAAAAAATACAGTAAATGAATGTATTGGAAATAAAAAGATTTTGGACATCTCATACTCGAAATGTGCTTAATTTCACAGTCTTATCCAGAAGGTATTCAAGGTATTTTCTTTTTTTATAGACAAATGTACCAAAAAAGTTGTTTTCTTGCTTCAGAGGGCTAGTAAAATTAGGACATCCCGTAACATTACAGTAGGCAAGTTAAGATTTGCTTTAATAATGTTTTTTTTTTTTGCTCCAGACCCCAGATTTATTGGTGTAAACTTGATCCCTGAAAGTGACAACCCTGAGGACGACAAGATCTTCCTCTTTTTTAAAGAGAACGCAATGGACGGAGAGCACACCGGGAAGGCTACAATTGCCAGGATAGGACAACTGTGTAAGGTAACAACACACACCAACAGAATAAAATCCCTCTCATGATCTTAATCGTAATGACAACACCAGTGCTATTTCATTCTGTTCGAGGTAATTCAGGTATATGTAGAGCTGACAGAAATGTAATTTCTCTCTGCAGAATGACATGGGAGGTCACAGGAGCCTTGTGAACAAGTGGACTACTTTTCTAAAGGCTCGTCTCATCTGTTCAGTTCCCGGGGTCAATGGCATTGATACACACTTTGATGAACTCCGTAAGTGTGGGTTCTTAATTGGCAAAACTGAAAAAAATAAATAAATAAACCTTGACCATCCCTTTTTAAATGTTCTCTCATTTTTATGTCTGATTTCTAGAGGATGTATTTCTCATGAGCTCCAAGGACCCAAAGAATCCAGTTATCTACGCCGTATTCACTACTTCAAGGTACAGACCTTAAATACAATGACCTTCAGTCTCTGCACTTATGGGCTTAAATTCTCAAATAGCGTGACGAATTCTGGCCATATCGTATTTGTTTCGTCAATTTCCTGCCAGGAGATCAAAAGGAGTTGATTTATTTTTGTTGGCAAATCCAGTTTCTTTGTATGTTATAAACATAGGCTTTATATTTTCTATTAAGTAATCATTAAATAATTGTATCTTTTTTGGTGTAATTTTGTTAGTATTTTAAGCTCAGAGGAGAATGTAATCGACCAAGCGTGGTCCAGTCGAAATTCCCAGACAGCACTCCTCTAATTCACTTACAGGTGTCCTACGGTTGTTTTCCTCTCCAATCGAAAACCTCTCCACTTCTCTGCTTAGGAATTACTTTCATCCAATTCCCCCATTCCTCGCTACCTGTCCCCCATCTCATTGAAACCCTGGCAAACCTTGTCGGGGAAATCACATTACGGAGCATGAGGGAGCCAGGGAAACATGATATTCACTTAGCAGGAATGCACGTTCCTCCCCTGGCCACCACCCCAGCCATGAATGGGGATTTTCTTAGGGGCTGGGTGTGGCTCTTTTTAAGCATGTGGAGAGGTGAATTCATGGGGAAGGGCAGATAAATGAGCTGAAATGGCACAGATGGTGGCACTTATCGTGATGATGGTAAATTTGCATTTGGGAAAGGAGGAGGGGGGCATTTTTCTGTCCATTGCTGTGTGTGAGGGGCTTCGAAAGAGGACAAACACGTCCCCCCGTCAATCACAGCCAATGATAAGACGAGCTGAATGGAACAGCGGTGCGGGCTAGCACATATGGACAGGCGCCTTGCGTTGCCACACCCGTATGGCTTTTCTCTGCTGAGACTGGTGCGCGTTGGCGGGCATCCACCTACGTGTTTGCATGCCTGCTGCACAGAATCACCCACGCACGTACACACACATGCACTTTAAAATTCAATTATGGGGCATTGAGGAATTAAAGGGGTTTAATTGGTTTTCTAAGTGGCCGATTTTCAGAGATGAATAGACCAGACACTCAGAAGGAACTGACTTTTAATATCACTGCTTAATGAGGCACACGGAAGCCATAACTGACAGATCAATGTTGGATTGTGCCCCTTCGTGTGGATGTGTGTGTGTATTTAGCATATTATTTTGGTTGTGTGTCTGCACAAACACATAACCGCTCGTCTTCCTAAGCCCACATATTGGAGTGTCTTTTCTTGCCCCTGGAGTTAATTGAATTTCTTTGTAATTAACATTTCCAAATGCTAATCCATTCATCTTCCATGCTTTGGTGAATAATGTTGGCTGTGTGTGTATGCCAGCCACATCCCTAATTAGTCTGATACACATTCCTACTGCAGTCAGCAATACAAAGGACATCTTGAATGTTCCTGAGTCATTTGGTTCATAAGATGTGCTGAAGATCGGCTTCATGAAATAAAATCTTACATGTGGGCATATGGTAAAAAAAAAAAAAATTAAATTCTGGATGTCAGTGAGTAAACTTCAGAATATTTTTGAGAGCTAACAGACTAAATCAAATAATAATCCAAGGCTCAAATCAAAGGTTCCTTCTACACATTTTTTATGTCAAAACTCAACACTTTTCCAGACTCAAGGTTCCAGTTTATATGTGTATAGTGGTTATAGTGGTAGGTGCGTAGGCTTCCATGCAGGCAGGCATTCTCCGAAAAAAGAAAGAAAGAAAGAAGCGAAATAAGTGATATTAAAGGAAGGGAGGAACTAATAAAGGATGGAAGGGAAGATGATTAAAAGAAAGGGAGGTAAGAGTATTAGAATGGAAGGAACAAAAAAAGAATGAAGAGGAAAGGAAGGATCTTTTTTCTTCACAGTTTTATGGCAAGAACAAATGGGATAAAAGAAGGGAATAAATAAAAAGGATGGAAAGAATGAAAACAAAGTCAACCTTAATAGGGAAGGAAGAACTGCAGAATGATCAAAGGGAGAAAAAATGGAATAGAAAGAGGAAGGCAGGAAGGATGGATTGGAAAGTTTGGGTAGCTGAATGGTCAACGGAGGGATGAAGATAACATAGGCAATGAGATCAGGAATAAAGTCTTGACGCAAAACTGTTTTCCATAATACATTTAATATTTCCAAACTTATCCAAACCTAGAGAATTCAAACATCAAATTCTCTACCTTTACAGACTGTGTAGGAGCCCTGTAAAAAAAAGAAATAAGTTCTAAACAGGACGGAATGATAATTGACTTAAGTTCAAATTGTCACCGTATCATTGTATGATGGTATAATATTCATGGGAGTTACCAAATTACCCATCTAGATGAGCCAATGTGTAAATTGCTGCAATCTGTTTGACCCTACAAAGCAAAGACTGGATAGGTACCCCCCGCTCCCCCACTCTGTTTTTTACACATGACTGTTCTTTGCCTGTTTGGAGCTCATATGAACAGGGAAGGTGAAATCCATCCATCTGGCACAGGCAAAGGCTAGCAAAAATATTGGAAGGGATTTTAAGAAAAGCTCTCTAGCAGGTCTTTGGTTTTGTTGATGACGTGCCCAAATTCCTGTCTGTTCTCACGGGGCTGAGAACAGTCAGAGAGAAGTTCCAATCTGTCATCTAGTACTTAGGTAATGACAGCCTCGCTCCTCTCCATCTTTGTGTGATGAAGGGTCATTTTGTTGTCTTTCCTCAGTATTCCACAAGACCCTAATCCCGGCCTTGTGCCCAATCATTTATGAATCCCCCTTGTTTGTCTATAACAAACCTTTCCTCCCCCTTCCCATTCTGTATACTTTTGCACTCTCACCCTTTCTACGTTTGATGTTCTCTCCCCACAGTAACATATTTAAAGGCTCGGCGGTGTGTATGTACAGTATGGCTGACATCAGGAGGGTTTTCCTGGGTCCCTATGCCCACAGAGATGGGCCCAATTACCAATGGGTCCCTTTCCAAGGGAGAGTGCCCTACCCCCGCCCTGGCACTGTAAGTGTTGAGCTACAGAACATAACCTTTTTCAGAGGAATACATACGTAAAACCGCTTTAATTTTTTTTTTACATTTTAGTGCCCTAGCAAAACATTCGGAGGTTTTGATTCCACCAAGGACCTTCCAGATGATGTCATCACCTTTGCCAGGGGTCATCCTGCCATGTACAACCCAGTGCACCCCATTGGGGGACGGCCCATCATGGTTCGAACGGATGTAGACTATCAGTTCTCTCAGCTAGTGGTGGACAGAGTTGAAGCAGAGGATGGGCAATACGATGTCATGTTCATAGGCACAGGTACAATCATTTGTCACTTATGCCAGCTTCATCCAATGGAAGCTGTTAGATAATTTTGTGCTTTCCTTTTCTTTAAATCAAAGCAAATTAGCCTGAAACAGACTGATAGTGGCTTTTTGCAAACGCATACAATAATAGACTTACTGGTACATTGAGATTTCATGTCCTAGAAAACACAGAGCAGCATGGAATTTTAAAGTGGAAAGAAAAGAAAGCAAGGTTTTAAAACTTTTACAGACAAAAAAGTGTGGCCATCTTTTAAATCTGCAGGTCTGGGCCTAACATTATCTAAAACATTCCATTGTGGTTTTCGCTGTATTTTTAGGAATGCTGTCAAATTCTTCCCTATTTTTCTAGGGTTGCCCTGTATCTAGTTATCTGTTTTTGAGTAGTTTTCATGTCCTACTAGCAGTGTCACAGAGCAACTGGATTTATACACTGAATAGATGATACCTAGATTAAGTGTACCTATCATGTGACCTGGATTTTATTCAGGGGTTTGTAGCAACCCCTTTGTACTCAGGGGTTGCTACAAATGCACTCTACTCTTTTAGGACTTGTATTATGATAAGAATTTCTTGACCATTTCTAATTTTTCTTAATTTCTCAATTATGTGCTTCATTGTGTTGACCTGTGACATGGAAAAAAATCAGAAATAGTACAAGATACTATATTTCCTACTATAGTACATCTGTTAGAACCAGCTGCTGGAAGAGAAAAACGCAGCATCTACTGGGCTAACCAAAAAATCCATTCCTAAATGGTTGTTCTTTGTTGGTTTTAACTGCTGTGAAGGGATCAGAAAATAAGTATTTATGTCTCAGTTTTGTTCTCATGACTTCTGCCTCAGCTCCTCATTCTTTCTCAAGCTCACTTTACCACAGCAATTTTGACCACACTCGATCAATCTATTCCCACTGCTGACAGAAAAGGGGCATAAATGGCAGAGTTTGATTGTTGGGGCTTCCAGTCGTCTCACATTTAAAATGCTTAAATGCACCGAAAGGGACGATTAAGCAGTGAAATGATTGAGAGAAAGATGCATGGGCGGGATTTAAGTATTTGGATGAGTTGACCTAGTCTGTAAAGTTAAAACACAATGAGTCAGACACACTTAGTCATATTTTTATCTGTTTTCTTCAGATATGGGAACAGTGCTAAAAGTGGTAACGATTCCCAGAGAGAGCTGGCATGACCTGGAGGAGGTTGTGCTTGAGGAGATGACCGTTTTCAGGGTAAGATGTTGAAAATTAAGCAATTCTACCAGATTGTCCATATTGCAGATCTTTTTGTTTTTTTCTTCCAACTCCGTGTTTTTCATCGCTCGTATTGTGAACTTCATGCCTCTTGTTTGTTTTGTACAGGAGCCCACTCCCATTACCGCTATGGAGCTTTCCACCAAACAGGTAAAAGCTTGTTTTCACACGGCACCATAACACCAAAAATGTTCAAGTGAAGTGATTGAAGAAGCGTTTGTTGGTTTTTCATCAAACAGAGATCATGTTCCTTCTAACAACAAAACCCACAAGCGACTTCTTTTCTTATTGAGTAATTTTCCAGTCGAGCCACACAGGGACATTTAATTTTACGTGCTCGCCTTTTCTTTCACTTCCACAGCAACAGCTGTACCTTGGCTCAGCCCTGGGAGTATCACAGATGTCTTTACACCGCTGTGAGGTGTATGGGAAAGCCTGCGCCGAGTGCTGCCTGGCCAGAGACCCTTACTGCGCTTGGGATGGTGCTGAGTGCTCCAGATACTTTCCTACCGCCAAGAGGTAGGAGCTTAGACACATTTAAAACTTCTCTGTAAGCTTTATTTATCCTCTGAGAATTTGCTAAGGCTGTATGTCTTTTCTTTCTAATCATGTTAATGAATATAATCACTCCTCAGAGCTATCACTACACCTGCAAACTGCATTTGAAGGTGTGAATGTGCTTGGATCATTTGCTTCTCTAATGCCAGATCCCCACTAGCCCTTTAGCAACTGTTAAAAATCAAACAAAAAGAAAAGAAAAACATAGACACAGTTCACATGCCAGACCACCTAAACATGGATGTGATCAGATTATTACAGACACACAAAAAAAACTCTCGTTAAATATGCGCAAGCACAAGTATGCATTCCAAGAAATACAATCCAGGAACCTGGGTTAGTATTCCTGCCAGCAGCAATTTTGTGTCCATCACCCCACAGCCGGGCTACACACACACACACACACACTCATAAATATACATACTCTAGCTCACATGCACTATATTATAGCCAACAGGAGCTGTCTGACCGCTTCACCCTGCAGCCAGGAGGTATGAACACCCTCAAATTACCCGGCGCTGTAACCAGCAGGCTTAAGCCGACCGCTGTAGCTCTCGCACACATCGAGCAACACCAGCCCTCTGTCTCATTCATCCAGGACTTCTCACACCAGCAGAATTAGGCCAGTGAGTTTACTCCAGCCTGGCAGGGTTACAGCTGAGATGGCACACCCAATGGTTAAAGGCCAGAGCTGGCTCCTCTCAGGTCTCGTCAACACGGCACATAGTTTTCCTCCCTTGAACAAGAAAGGGACATAAAAAGACAGAAATGCCAACCCACAAAATGCACAGGAAGTGTTTGAGCAACAGAGAATACATTGTTAAAGCAGGGAAGAGGAGAGAACATCGCTTATTTACATTTTTGGGGGGATTTGAAAACATATTTTCTTGGAATTTATGTGACCAACACAAAGTAGTTCATGATGTGAATAAGACTTGATAAAATAGATTTGTCATTGCTCCCTTTTACTTTGACACTGCTAAATAAAAATGCAATTACCCTGAGAAATCAACAAATTATCATAACCGACCTACAGGTGTATAACACATTCTCAGTTTAAATCCATTCTTTTTGTGAAATCCTTGGGGGATTTTTAAAGTACTTCAATTTCCCTGCTGGACAAAATTGTCCCCACAGCATGATGCTGCCACTACCATAGACATATATTGTTTTGACAGTAATGTGGAGTCAAGTTTTTTTTTGCCATTTTTCCATAAACCCCAGAATTGTAGTGTGCATGACTAATTCTTTATAATTTCCCCAGATTAATTAATTTATCATACAAAGTTACTGTGATCCTCTTGGTTTCTTCTCCAATTAATGTGCCTCTTGCTTAGGGGGCAGTCGTGCCACACTCTGTCCATTTTCAAATGCATTGCATTTCATTTTTGGGTTCCAGAATAAGGAGTAGATTTTAATTTGTTCAACAAAAAAAAAAAGAAGCATGTAGCATTTTTCTTCTAAGTAGCAATTATACACCAATTTGTGTTTTATAAAATTCCAATACATGTTTGTGGCTATAATGTGACCAATTTTGAAAAACAAAATTCCAAAGTTTTGAAAACATCATTAACCTCTTTAGTAGAATACACAATGCTTACCGACCATTTTAACGAACTTTTTGTTTCTTTTTTGGTTTTCGCTGCTCAGCGTCTTTCCGTTCACCCCTCATGTTGAGCTCACCCCATTTTCTTATTACATCACGAGTCGGCCTGTCAACAGTTTTAAACTGTGACAGTTAGAAGCGGGGGGGGAACATTCACAGCTATTCAGTAAAGCCGCACTATGAAAATGCCTCACCATTATGTTAGAAACCCAAATGACGTAGTGGAATTCCACAAAGAGATGATAAAAAAAAATGAGGCTTTTCTCAATGGCAAAACAATTCAGAATGTGTTCCGTAATAACGGCTCGGCAGAGGAAAATGAAGCGAGGCATTGCCTTGATTAGCAGGCTTACGTTTCTGACTTTCTTTCCAGGTTTTAGGATTTATTGTTTATTTTTGCTCCATTTATGCGAATAAGCAGTGGTATAAAGGGTGAACGCCATACCATTTTTCAGCTGCATTGGGTAATGTTACCCTCTAGTGTTCGAAATCGAACAGTACATGATATAATACTGGTGGTAGGGGTCAGTATAACATGGATTTCTTTCCTGGTGTTTTCATTGCCAACAGTCTTTTAAACTGACGTTTCAATCACAGGAGAACCAGGCGACAAGACATCAGAAACGGAGATCCGCTCTCGCAATGCTCAGACCTTCAACATCACGGTACTCAAAAACTGCCTCCCACACACACTCTGTCTTCCATTGATACCAATTTCTCTGACTGTTTTTCTTTTTTCTTTTGTTAGACGACATGGATGGTTTAGGAGGCAGCATAGAGGACAGGAGTGTGTTCGGTGTGGAAAACAGCAGCATGTTTCTGGAGTGCAGCCCCAAATCTCAAAGAGCACTGATTTACTGGCAGCTGCAGAGGCCCAACGATGATCGCAAGCAAGAGGTTTGTGTGCACATTTATGCGAGCATGTGTCGTTTTTTGTCAAATAGGGAACATCTTTGAAGAATGGGGAAATTTCTGGATGTAAATTCAGTGTCTTTGCAGTATAGATTATAGGTGATAATAAATCCACCTTTAAACCAAAACAAAAAATATATCATCTTTGCAGATAAAATGACTTTTTACCCCCCTGTTCTATTCTCTGAGCCAAAACCTTTGTTATCTTTAATCCACCGAACTCAAAGTGCAAAAAACCCTGGGTGTGGATGTTTAGGGTCGCTGTCTTGACCCGAGGATGTAACCAATTACACTTTGAAAAGATTTGCACTGTGGCGTTATTTTTCTAGCTGGTCAGTGAGAGCATGTTGTTTCAGGATCCAGTAAGAGAGAGAAATAGGATACAGGAAGCTGAGTTGAGCTACAGAGCCATGGGCCCGAAGGTTTATCTGATGCAAAACAAAGACGTTTTATAAGTTGGTCTGAACGGATATTACAGCTGGATTAGAAACACAGAATATGATATGTGTTGATGTAAAAACGAGTGGGCAGACCCGCGTAAAGTGTTTTCCCTTAGCCTTTTTCAATGCCACAAACTGCATTGCACTTAATTGGGATTTTATGTCATAGCCCAACAGGAAGTAGTGCATAAAGTGAAGTTGAAAAGTTGGGATACATGGTTTTTAAATATGATATAATAGTGACAGGCGACTTTGTACACAGCTTCATCAGCAGTTGTCTTAAAGTTGCTTCAAGAAAATAAAAGATATATCACAAAAGAAAACAATTTCTGTAATAATCTGAAGTTGCTATTTGTTTAAATAAACAACAAAGAAATTGGGTGTAAATGTTATGAATGGGGCACCGTGTGGCTCAGTTTGCAGTGGTAGGCTGTTGTTCTTAACACACTTGGGTTCAGTTTCCAGTCTCGGACCATTTGCTGCATGTCTTCCCTTTTCTCTCCCCCTAATTTCCTGTCCATTTTCTGTACAAGAAAGGCCACTAAAACCTCAAAAATAAAAAGTTGGGGTATGAAAAGTTGTGCATAGATTAAATGTGGTTTAGACTCATTAAGCTCCCACTATATTCTTGCTAATTTGTGTTCTTGTGCGTCTGTGTTTCTATGTCAGATTAAGATGGATGATCGGGTGCTGTGTACAGACCAGGGTCTGTTGATCCGCAGCCTGTCCCTGTCTGACACGGGAGTCTATCACTGCCAGGCGGTGGAACACGGCTTCATTCAGCCCCTGCTGCTTCTCAACCTGCAGGTCATCCCCACCCAGAGACTGGGGGACATTCTGCCTGGGCTTCCCAGTGCAGGGGGTGGCGCAGGTAACTCAGCCAAGCACAGAGTCTGGTACAGAGATTTCCTGTCTCTCTTAGACCACCCGGAGCTGAACAGCGTGGAGGAATTTTGTGATAGAGTTTGGAAGAAAGAGCGCAAACAGAAGAAGGTGAAAGCTCCCAACAGCAATGGCAAATCTGACAGTGCCCCGAGCTCTGCAGCGCGACCCAAAGCTGCGGCCCCCACTGCTCAGAAACAGCAGGCTAGTCCGCCAAACAGCAGGCCGTGGCTTCAAGCTGGAGATCCAGTGGGGGAGGGCCCAACTCGGAGCCAGAATACCCAGAAAGGTCAACCGAATCTGAGTGCGGTCCCTAAAAACGGCCCGAAGACGCAGAACGGAGCAAAGGTGCAGGGTGGCCCGGGTGGGTCGCAGGTCGCGGGGGGCGCACGGGTCAGCAGCCAGCATACGGCAAAATGGAGACGGATGCAGGAAAACAAGAAGGGACGTAACAGGAGGACCCATGAGCTTCAAAGACCCCCACGTAGCGTTTGAGAAAAGAAGCTGGGATGCACACCTTCAAGCAAGTCTACACACGTACAAGCACAAAGCCATGCATCAGCATCAGCACATACTATGGGTTGTGAATCCATCATAATATAAAACAAACAAACAAAAAAAACACCCAGCACATTTTCTGAGATAACATACATGAACCACATCCTTGTAACAAAAGCAAGACGAATGGACAGAACTTGTGAAAAAGACAAGCAGAGTATTGAAAGCCAGGAATGCATTCGATAAAGTTGTAAGAACACGCATGTTTGCCTCGGAATACATTCTGGCAGACGCTCTTTCAAACCTCCTGTACATAAGCTATAAATTTAAGACTGGGACTGAAAAATGTTAAGTCATGGATTTGTTTGACTTATAATGCTGACAGGACAGCTGCAGAGACGTTAATAAATTTGCAGACATTTACGAAGCAGAAGCGAATAATCCACCGCGACCTGTTTCCACGTGTGAACTTAATACACGGAAAGTGGTTGGAAAAATCGTATTCTGAAGAACTTTTTAAGGAGAAGAGCAGAGCAACAGCAGCGCCCTTAAAGCGGGAAAGAGAAGGGTTCACCTCGACGTGTGCACGGCTTGCACCAGTAGTTCTCAAACAAAGAAAAACAAAGGAAACATGCAAAGTTATACCACTGTGTAGACCAAGTTCTTCATCATAACCAATTCCTCTGAGGCTGGGAAAGCATTGTGCATGTTGTTGTCAATCAATATTTTAATATGCTATTTTCTTTACTCCTTACCTTACGAGAGTCTGAATTTTCTGTTACTTTTGCTTCCTTTCACAATCTGTGCTCAGTCGAGGTGCACACATCCTCTAAAAAGAAACGACAGTTCCTTGCAAAAGTACTCGCATCATTTAAACTTTTCGCAGCAAACTATTTCAAATACTCATGTATTTTCAAGATTTTATGATATAGTCCAACATAAAGTTGCACATTACTGTGAGGTGGAAAGAAATGGACATGTGGCTTTCATTTTTTTTCTCTAAATGAAAATCTGTTTCAGTACTTAGTAAAACCACCTTTTGCTGCAACTACAGCTCAGAGTCTTTGCTCAGGGCTCAGTTAGTTTGAGTGCAGAGAGCCTATGAATAGCAGTGTGCAAGTTTTATATCACCAATCTGCATATTCTCCTGTGGGTTTACATCTACTTGATTTTAACACATGAAAATAGTCTGCATTCGTTCAGTCCATCTTTCCATCACCTCTGGACAGTTTTTCTGTCCCAATTGAAGAAAAGCATTTCCACAGCATGACACTGCCTCCATCGTATGGCACTGTAGGAATGGCGCAATCAGAGTGGCAGTTTTTCTCCACATGCAGCATTTTGCATGTTGATAAAAAAGTGATTTCACACAGACAGAGCATCTTCATTTACATGTTTAAAAGTAGATGCTTAATTAATCTGGCCCAATTAATTAGGGACATATTTCAGGAGTGTGTGACTTGATAGTTTTCCAGACAACAGATTTTTTTTCATCTGAGATGGTGATGTTTCCACGATCTCCAAAGTCACCTTTGGTTGCTTTTCTGATTGTCCTCTTCTTGACCAGCCTGTCAAGTTAAGCTAGTCTTAGGGGTTTGCAGCTGCCATGTACTCAGATTAAGCATCACTCTATATTTGGTCATAACTTGGGATGTAGTTTCATAGCCTAACTTTACTTTAAACTTCTCCACAACTTCTTCAACCTGTTTGCCATATTCCTTGGTCTTCATGATGCTGTTTGTTCAACATTGTCAATTAAGAAGCCTGTGAGGCCTCCACAGTTTAGCTGTATTTATATTGATAGCGTACACAGAGGTGAACACTATTAACTAGGTAACTTCTTAAGGTTGTTTTTATTATTATTATTATTATTATTATTATTATTATTATTATTATTTTCTATTTACGGGTATCAACAAAAAGGGTGCTGAATAAAAATGTATGCCACACTTTTCAGATTTGTCCTTGTGAAAAGTTTGGAGAAGCTTGCATCCTATTCTTTCCATTTCACAATTGTCCACTACTTTGTTGTAGCGGAGAAAAGCGCATTGATGTTTGTCGTCGCGACGAGACAAAATGCAACAAAGTTTAGGAATACTATTGTAAGGCACTGCCCTGTTCTTTATGCGCATAATCCCATCCGCCCCCTGAATTTCCTGAGTAACTTATGATGTTAATACTTTTTTTTTAATTAATAAAAACTGGGACAAAAATCTCAGTTCAAAGCTATGCTGAAAACCCAGTCTGAATTGCTTTGTGTACATATATACATCAACCTTAACTATCTGTGTATATAAAGTAAAATTACAGTACAAGAGCACCATTTAATTAATATTTATTGTTCATTTTTTTGTGAAAGGGTTGGATTTATTTTTGATATATTTTTGCTCATCAGTGCATTGGCAAAATGATTGCATCAGCAACAAAGTCTAATTACAGCACCAACTGGCTAAGGTTTTATTGAAGAGTGTCCCCCTTTTTTGGGGGGGGAGGATAAAAGTGTCAAGTTTAGCACAACAACTTTTTGTGGCTTCACTAATCTCATTTTGACAACGATAAGCACAATTTTATCTCTTTTGCCTTTCGTCACGTCCCCTTTCTCTCTCGACCCGTCCACCATGTCCTCATTTCACCTAGTAGCTGTTATGTGTAAGATAATTCTCCGAACTGAAAAACATTAGCTGTGAATCTCTGTAAGAAATAGTGGAGAATATTGTTAAATCTAGTCTGAGGAGAAGACACGTTATACTGCATGTGAATGCTACCTTACAGTAAGTGCATCTTTTTCTATCGTCTTTTTACGTGTTTTGTGTGAGAGCTACAATTCCCTTGAACATTTTTTTTGTCTTTTTGCCAAAACAGTGATATGAATGACAAACATTCTGGCCAAAGCCGTTGAGGAATCCCCCCCCCCCCCCCCCCCCCCCCCCCTCCTTAATCTTTGATTCAAAGATGGCATCTACTGTGTCCTCCCCCTTCTCCTCAACTTGACTAAAGTAAAGTGTTGATGCCATAAATTAGAGCAGATAATGTTCCACCAAACACTCAGAAGTTTGTTTCTCCCTGAGATTTAGAAGTATGAGAGAGCAGAGAGTTACCGCTGTTGTGACACAGTTCTTTCTGGCATGCATTCAGTTGTCTAAATAAACATCTCCGTTACAAAATAAAAGTTTCTGTGCTCTCCTTTCTTACAAAAATTTCCTGCAAAGTTTAATTTAGGGAATGTTTTGAGTGTGTGTGTGTGTGTGTATGTTGGTGTAACAAGCTCATTCTAGGTCAAAGCTTTGAACTGCCAGTCCCACCGTGTTGCCTGAGGCTTCCTGAACCCTCATCAACCTGACTGAAGTCTCCTGGTAAGTTATTTAGTGTAAGAGGCTAAAAGGGCTTGAATAAGGTTAAATAGGGGCAGAACTTTGGGACGTATGTTGTTGCATCGACCGCGTTGACACATGTGCATGGCTTTTGAAGTACTTTGAGTGAAGTAAATGTGAAATTAACTGTCAAACAATGAGTACAAACATTTCAAGCCACGAATAACCCTTGAGTTTTGTGTTTGATGTTATATTTGACGAGGAAAGTTGGGTTTGGATGTAGCCACTACGGTAGAGGTATTCAACATCAGTCCTCAAGTTCCAATGTCCTTCAACTTTTAGATATGTTTCTGCTTCAGCACACTTGAGTCAAATAATCAGGGACTCTTTGGCAGGACTCTGGAAAACGTGACTGCCTGCGGAGGAGGGGATTCAGCCGTTTGACTCAGGTCTATTGGACCAGGAGACATCTGAAAGTTGCAGATGTGTTTTCAACTCCTTGAGGACTGGGGTGGAATACACCTGCACTATGGCGACACCCAGTGGTTCATATACAATATTACTGTTAACAAGAATAACTCCAGTCTTCAGAGGGCAGTGAGTGCCCTGCTCACTTTTTTGTGTCTTAAAATAGGAGGTAATAAAAATGTTTATATTTAATATGAATTAGTGGTGACATTTGCTTAAAATCAGTAAACATGTCCCCATAGATCAATGTGCTATAGAACAATTTTAACTTCTGAAGACATCCTGAGTTCAAGTCCAGTAGTCCTAATAAAACCAGTGATCTGTATGTGCTTCACTTTTAAAGTACAATAAATAAAATAGCAATGTCTATAGTGCTGTGGAAAAGGATGCATCACCTTACAGATGATGTTTTTGCTAGTTTGTCATACGTACATGCTCCAGACCATGAAGCTTTTTTTATGGCCTGGAATTATTTATTTATTGGGTTTTTTTTCAGATGAAGATAACCTGTGTAAATAAAACAGCCAATGAGGAAAATATACAAGAATAATCTTTCAAGACAGTTACAAACATTAATACTGATTTGTAAACAAATGCCTTCTCTTGCATTAGTGTGATGGATGTTGGCAGAAGGCTACAGACATGCTAACTGGTAATGTATGCAAGTGGGAAATCTACTGCCTAAAGACAAGTGTGAACACAGGCAGGTTTTCCTTCTGGTTTCAACTAAATCTTATCATTTGGCACCGTTCACTGAAGAATTCAAAGAAGAAAATGTGTCTCGACTTCAATGTGAAGCCGATTATCTTCTGTTGGTTGAAGCCACAGTCTGCTAAAAGCACGACATTCTGGATCACCGCACATTCGCCGAAAAGCACTATTGGAGCAGATCCAACATTTTCATATGTTGCTCTTGAAATGTTGCCTTGATTTACTGCATGGAGCATGCATTTAACAAAGCTCTGTTTGATCTACTTAATGGGATGAAAATATTGTTATCGCCACAAGATCACTGGACTTGTAATTTGCATTCCAAAAATGGCTTGATTCAATTGCAGTTAAAGTATATTCCGAAAAGCTAAATCTTGCAAGGTATTTGACTTTTCAGTGCTTGAATTCAATGTTTGCAAGTTGAATTAATTTAAGTGCATAAAAATGCAAATTTCTATTTTTAATTCTTTGGTAATAGAGAAGGTTTTAATAAAAAATGTATTTATATTATTTCTTTAGCTTTATTTTAGAGTATTTTAAAAAAATATATGCTGAAAAGTCTTATTTATTTCTTTATTTCCAGGTGACACTGAACTAAATGCTGTGTTAATCCCAACTGTCTTTAAAGAAAGTGAAAAATACAATTTTTGAAAATAAAAACATGTAAAGAACACCATGCAATAGATTTTTTTTTTCTCTGAAACAAAAAATAAGCACATAGAGTAATTTTGTTTTCGTTTTTACAAAAAGCTGTAGAACAAATAGCTGGGGGCTGAAGGATAAAAAAAGCAGTAATGTTCCAAGGAAACCACCAGAGGGCTCTGTTTAACACCCCCAGTGGTTGCTTCCTAATACACATATCATTGCTCATTCAGGCTTGTTTATAATTTTGTGCTGCATTATCCTGACCTATTCTAAAAGTTAAACATGAAATTAAGAACACAATAAGGTCATGGACGAAAATGGAGCGGCACATGTGTGTGTTTGCTGGTGTCAGCTGTAGTGATTAGAGTGCTGCAATCATGTTTCTGTCCTCAGGGTTCATGCATTTGCCGGTTACCATAACAACTGCCCTTGTATGTGCTGAGTGTTTGTCTTAGTCTTTACAAGAGTCATTTTCAGTTGCACAGAGGGAAAGTCTGTGCCTGTATTCAGCAGATTTTTATTAGCGTCTTTTTCTATCGCTTGCTCTGCATACACTCCAAGCTGCTTTCTTCCTACACCAGTATGGCTTGTCAAGTATATTCATGCCTTTACCGTTTAACATAATTGAATACTTTAGAAGATTCTGGTTGGTAGAATTTCGAAACCAATTTATCAGACCAGCGGGCATGAGATAACAACCAATCTGTTACATCTTACAACACCCCATGGAATGCCGGGTATCTCTGTATGCTTATGTAAACTAAATTCTGTGGGCTCAAGACATATTTCTTTAACAAAGTATTGTGTTGTGTGCGTGTGTGCCTCCACAACCAGAACTGCTCATAAGTCTTGAAAGTGGGTTTTATTAAGAAGCTCCTTTTTTTGCCCTGGAGTCATTTGAGGGATTGTGGGAAATAAAGGCTGTGGGCAAACAGTGAGGAAGAGATTTAGCTTGACACTAAAGGATAAGATAGCAGCAGGCTCATGAACTCGTTTAGGAACTAAATCAATTAAAATACATAACTCGCAGTTTTATCTCTTCATTTTGCACTCTCGTTTTTTTCTCACTCTTGCCAGCTAACACTGATCACATCTGGCTGATGGCAAAGCATCTGTAAGTGTGTTTCACCTTTAATCACCTACTCTCTCTTTGCTGTAAACTAACACTTTACATGTCTGCAGATATTTGCGTGCTGCACTCCACCCCGGGGGGGCTGCGGCATGCATTATCGTAATCTTTAAGGCATCCTGTAATTAGTAACCCTGCAGGTGAGTGGCAGCTGCGGAAAGAATCTACTGCAACTGAAGCAGGACCCTTAGACAGAGCAGCTCTCCTTGATGACAGGTGACATTTTCCATCCAGACTGAACCCTGCTGTGTTCTCCAGGTGCTCCTTTTTTCTTAGCTTCATGTTGATTGCAGCAGCCTGTGTTGAGGCATGGTTTGGAGCGGTACATAAGCAGGAAAAAAAAAGAAGAAGAAGAAAAACGTTAATTTTGTGACTTCCACAGGGGGTGATTCACAAAGATGAAAGATGTTTCAACTTTGCGCAGCATAGAAGCATTACCATCTTGGTGAGTATGGTGTTTTCAAAATGATAAAGATACTTTTTACCCACAAAACAGGCACGAAAATCCTTTATGTGCAGTTCCTCTTAAAGAGCTTATGTTTGTTTGTATGTTTTGTTTTGCAGTTGCAAATAAATGTGGCATGCTTGTAAATTAAGTCCACTTTTTAGACAAGAAACCAAATTTTATGCCATTCTTTCATGTTTAGTGTTGCTGTCTTGCTGGGAAGTGAACTTTAAGCATCCTTCCTTCTAGTATCGCCATGTATTTAGTGTCCCAACAGGATGATACTTCTCTAAGGATTCTCTGAGACTGTCTCAAAACACCTATATATAATATTGAGAACCATTGGTAAGATGTAAAAAGTCCCTGACAAACACTAGCCTCCACCTCCTCCACCCTTCACAGTGGAACATTGTCTTGTTAATTGTTAAAACCAAGGGCTTCAAGAGATGCTTTGCCAGGATTGCCAAAGCTCATCAGCCCAATTGTCATTTTAGATTTTATTGAAGCTGCATCAGGACTTGGACAGTTATCCCCATGGAGACGGCAGGCGTGGAAGTACTGTATGTAAGCCTCTCATTACCTTAGTAATGTGCTGGGTTTGATTTTGTCATCACTGTGACTCATCTGTGTTTAGGCCGCCCACACTCGAGGGACTTACCCCCTCGTTGTAAAAAGTGGTGATGCTTCGGTCTGTGACGCACTGTGCTGACAACAGGTGTGAGCTGTTCTGAATTCACGAACACTGAGGGAAAATATACGGCTTAATTGGCCATGAGAGCAGCATCGCTTTAACATTTTGTCTCACTCCTCCATTTCTAAAATAGGACCTTTCTCCCTTGGGCACTGCTTCTCTTCTAATGATGAATCAGCATTTAGACACTGAATGAGCATCAGCTGATGTCAGTGAGACGCATGAAGGGAACAAACACACGGAGGAAAACACTTTCTGTGTTACTGGTGAGCCATGATTTTAGAAAATTTCTAAGAACAGTGTTATGAAATACATGCATAATAAATAAAAGTGTGAATTTTAGGGTAATATTTGTCTTTTGTGCACTTGTACCATTGTACTTGTTGAAATTCACTTACTGATAACTTTCAACACTGTGCCAAGGTACATATGGAATGCTCTGAAAACATTTTTTGTACACTTCTCCTAACTATTACTTTTTGACAATGAGATCTTATTGATCTTTGATAACCTCTCTGTGAGGTATGGTTTAATGCTGAGCTTTATTCCAGGTTAATCAGGTTCTCTATAGCAGGTGGCAACTTAAGAATTAAGCATTAAATTAACTTTTAGCAAAGCCTTAGCTTAAGCAAGCGTACACTTAGGCAATCAGGTTATTGCACCTTTTTTATTTTCATATTTTCCTCTGAGAGGAAGAAGTTGTATTCATTTATCCTTAAGGTGAGTTTTTTATATTTTGCATTTGAAAACATGTTCCTATTCTGGAGAAGACTGCTTTCTCTAATGGTCCCAGAACACCCTTTTCCTTGACATCTCCTTAGAGCAAACACACAAATCAAAGGTAAATTCTGAGGAAAAGCACAACACACTGAGTCATTGCAAGGAAGTGCACAAAGGATAAGCATGCACTTCAGCACAGACTAGGCACCAAGGAAATACTGTGATTATTTAATAGTGCCAAGTATTACCTCGTCACCATTGCTGCTTTAAATTTATGCACCAAGCAGCCTGTCCTGTTGCTACATCAATCACAAAGCTGCACTCTTGGCTTTGGAGATTTGGCCTCCAGACAACAACCAGCAAATCCTATTAAGAGTCCTTCTACACCACAAAGTGCCCTTTCCCTTGTCCTTCAGCTGAGAATCATAATGTTGCCTTTAAATAAACCCTGATTTAGGTAGTTCACAAACGTAGAAAACATCTCAACGTCTGAGTGACGACACGTGACTCGGGTTAAATATTTAAATGTGTTGTGTGTTTTCACTTTGAGTTTTTATCAAGCGCATCTTCAGCCATGAACGTCTCAAACTGGTCTCATCTCGAGCTTTCCAGCAGCTCAGTGTTGTTTGTTTGCGCTTCTGCAGCTTTGAGTTTGTTTGAAACAAAGGGACTTATGTAAGTCCTTCACTGTTTGGAGAGTCACAATCAGACGTCTCTGTGCGTCCTTAGGGAACGAGGAATGCTATTCACACAGTTTGTGGCAAGAAACTGGCTGCTTTTGCACTGAAACAAACTAAAAAAAAAAAAAGATGTTTGTCCCACTTCTTTAAACATGCAAAGTGTGAATGTTCTCCCTACAGCTGTGTGGCTACCACATGCCATTAGCTTCTGTTTTTGTTCCTGTTGTTTTTGTTGCTTTTAATGGGATCAACAGATGGTGGTGCAATGTTTGCTCTGGTCGCCCGAGAAGAATTTGTCTCTGCGAAAATTGATCTCCTTTGTTTTGTTTTGCCATTTGATTCACAGTCTGACCCTTTTTTGTGACTGCGAGCTCGGACTGGACAACTCACACATTGCACTGTGTGAAAACAGCTTATAGGGCAAAGCAAAGTGACTGATTGGCCTATCTCTCAGAAGAAAAGAGGATTAGAGAGGCGGTTTTAAGTCTGCGCCTGGGTGCACCCTCATCGGACTAAGTGCGGGCGTGTGTGTGGGTGTGTGTGTGCTCGCAGCAGGTGCACCCAGGTACATCTAGCATATGCGGATAGTGAGGTAAAGTGAGGGAAGCAAGAGAAACCTCAGTGACTTTAAAAGAACTCTTTATCCCCAGTGACTCAACAGACAGAAGGAAACTTCCCCTTTGGACATTAGCTGGGATGCTAATAAGGATAAGTGAGGCTCAGCCCTAATGTAAGAGAAATTAAACATCACTTGCAAGAATATTGTCACCTGGGAACCGCCTCTCCTCGTTATTACTCTTTGAATTATAGGATGCAAACAAGGACACACTCCACGCAGCAGGTATGTAACTTTCTCTTTTTTTATATTAGAAATAGGACTGAATTATAATGCTAAAGCTTTCAGGGGAAAGTCAAGTAGCTTGTTTAGACAACCATATCACGGGGGGCAAATGACTTGTAATACCTGCAGGTGAATTCAGTAAAATATCTGTTTAGGTGTGTTTTTGAAGCTTGGTTAGTTTTCTACTTTTATTTGGTCCATTTTCTAGAGGAAAAAAAAGAGCCTGCCTTTGTTAGTCTCTTGCCTCATGCTCTAAATGAGTATTCATATTTAATGGGCCCAGTCTGTGTTATCTGGTTACCAGACTCAAGTTACATCAGTGAGGATAGGCTCCTCAAGCACACACATCTCTAAAACACTGGTGACTCCAGGATGATGGCTCATCATAATGCGCAATTCAGAAGTTGATCATTTATTCCTTAACATGTCAAATTTCAAGATATATTTTTGCTGAACTTCACATAGATGTACATCAGATAGATAGCTTCTTTATGTTTTTGGCCTCCAAACAAATTTTGATATTAGAAAAAGGTAATCTAAGTAAATACAAAATGTAGTTTTGTACATTTGCAGAAAACTTTTCCAAACCAATCTGTTTGATGGTTTACCGTATAAATTTTATGCCTATTAATGCGACTTTTTGCTGCATCAACTGCCGTCAAGCGTTTTGACATGCTGTTGTATGACGTCTTAATGTTTTCTGAACAGGTCGTTGTTGAAAAGGAGAATTTGTTCTCAATCAATTTACTTGGTTGAATAAAGGTTAAATGAAATAAATAGATATCATTTTTGATAAGTGGAAATAAGTCTTTTTAGTTTTAATTTAGATAGATTGAAGGTTTCACAACACAGACCTTTAGTTTGCTTTATCCCAAACCATTTGGTTCTGTAATCCTCGCCTGGCAGATGTCAGTGACTTTTTTTTCAACCATGTCAAAACATCAAAGTTAGAATATGAGGCATTGCTATAACATACCTTTCCATTGGTCAGTTGGCTGCATTAGAATAAAGTCCCTTACAACCATATCCTCCCAGCATTAGTTTTTGTTTGTCTCCATATGTTATAATCAATTAACATCAAGCACTCATCAAAAATGATTTAGTGACATACTTTGTTTTCACGTGGACAAAGCACTACAATAACACCCAACTAAACAGAAGCTAACAATCCAAGCTTGTAGAGTGGACAATCATGATTTTAAATTGAGCATTAAAACTGCTTTTAATACGTTTGGCCACAAGATGTCACTGCAGAGGCCTGCATTGAAAATCTTCCAGAAATGAACCTTTTTTTTTTTTTTGCTTTCAATACAAGCTTCAACGCTTCAGAATACATAATTAGGCCATAAAATATCGGTTAAAGTTTCAGTATTACTCTTGAGGTTTTGATCGAGTTAGAACACTCCGTCTCCTTTTATGTTTTAATCGGTGATTTTCCCTCAGCTCTTGTGCTCAGACCCTGACCCAGCTGTTCTGCTTCTATTGATTAGTCTCACCTGCCCCTTGTTTTGCTAATCACCTCTTAAAGAAGTCAGTCACTTTCAGTACCTCCTCCTCAGACTTTAGCTCCTATGTGGCTTTCTGAAAAGCTTGCTTAGCTTGGTGACATCTAAAATCTCTCAACCCTCAGTAATATTTGCGTTAAAGGTAATTTCACAATTATCCACCACTACAATCCATTACAGCTTGTAGTTGTAATGTGGAACAAGTTCATGTGACATGAATACTCTCAATAAAGCCTAACTACATCTGATGAGCTGATCCAGGTAAACACTTTTTCAACATTCTATTGAAAAAAGTTAAAATATATTACTTTATTGCATAGAAAATAGCAGTCTAACCATAACACTAATTTAGGCATCCATACATAGGCTGCTTATCCGCCCTCACAGGACAGAAAATTAGAAAATGCTCTTCCCAGTAAGTAGGCAAAAAAGAGTTCATTACGCTACCATCATTTATCACTGAAGACAGTCACGAAAATGCGTGCCTACACATGCAGATACACAATGCGAAGGAGATAACTGTAAAAAAATAAAAAATGAGTCATGCCTGTGCACAGGAAGGTCAAAGAGATGGAGGTGGGATGAGAAAATTTTCATTGATTAAAAAAAAATTAAATGGCAAAAGACTAAAATAAAAGTGTTAGGAATTCTGCAAAGCTCAGAAGTGTTATGGTTATCATTATATATATATCTATCATGTGCTATGGCAATTTGTACAATAGCCCAAGAATTTAAGTCAGAGAACATATAATTGCATATGGATACAGATTGGTGGAGTTAAATAACATTCCCTTGGATGTGAAAAGACAAAACATACCTACCTATTTTCATGGCCTGGTTGTGATCTAAATATGCAATCATTCTCCGACCGACGGCTGCGTCAGAAGCACCACAACAAAATAATTCACAAGGACGCCGTGGTTATTACAAGCTAGAGATACCCAGTGATTGTGAGATATCTAGCGTCACACTTTTGGTTCCTGTCATCACATCTAAAATTGAGTTCAAATGATCTGTACTGTCACACGTTCGTACTCCGGAGCTTCCTGTCCAGGTGCCTGGGGGGGCCGTGAGTTTGTTCCAATGAGGACACATCTGCCCAACAGCTCCTTCGGAGCAACACAGCAAATAAGCACTTACTGTCGTATTGCTACACTTCCTGTTGATGTAGAGCACAGCCGACAGGTTTTAATATCCCCGATGCTGTACTTCTTCCTGCTTGTGCATATTCCCACAGCAGTAGACCTAAATAAATATGCTGTAGGTCTGATTTGTGCCACGCGGGATGATGACTGGTTTACGAGTTCAAGTCGGCATCTAAACTGGGTTGTCTTCTTGAAGATGGGATGCTCTCGAGCCTATTTTGAGACCAGTTGATCCTTTGCGGCGCTCCTTTACATAACCCAAGCTATCAAATCTTCATAAAAGAGAGAAGAGGAGATAATGAATCCATTGTTGCGTTTCAATGAGTGAAAATTGGTTTCCTTACAGATTTATGCCAGTATACAGCATCATATTTATTTATCTAACAGAAAGGCTATAGAGACAATAGCTGCGTACTGAAAATAGATTATTCAATCTATGAGTCATCTGTAGGCCTTTGCAGATGTCTTATCTGTGTTTCTGAATATTTCATGATGGCAGACTCCACTAAAATTAGATTTGCATGTTTCGAAATCATGATGCCTGACGTTGTTTTGCTTTAAACTTTTTTTTTTTTTTTAAATATGTAATCACACAACTATGATCACATTCTTAGGTTCTACCAGGGGCCCTGGTTTCTTGACCCCAAACTCATATTTGCATTTGCTCTCCGCTGACACAGTTTTTGTATTTTGAGGGTTGTGACTTTTTCTTTGTTCGTTTAATTCTCACTCTGGATTTCACAGTTAACCTACATGTAGCAGTGATGGTCGCCTTTAAGCACATTTTCCTTCACTGATGTCTTAGGATCACTTGCGAGGCGGAGCATGCGTGGTTGGTCAGGATACGTTTGGAGAACCTCCGTTAAGTTAACTGGAGTTCTTCAGAGAAGAGCGGAAGTTGTTTTGTTTTTTTTTTCAACTTAAAGCACTTGATGTTGACTAATAAAATACATTTCCACTGTGGATAAATATAAAAACTCTACAAAAAAAAAAAAAAAAAAAATCACACCTATAATTTATGTAACACCTCGTTTGTCAAAATATAATAATAATAATAATAATAATAATAGTAATAAATTATTATTATTATTTGGGGTTGGTAATATTAGAAAACTGAAGTTGAAACAGTATGTATTTCAATTGGAATGGAATAAAATAAAGCATGAAACGGTTAAATATTACTGAAAATATCAGGTAATAAAATGTAGGTTTTCTTTTTCTTTCAAAGCATTTCGATTGAAAAGTTCACATTTTTGTTGGTCAAGGCTGGTGTGAATTTATTTAATAAAGATAATGGCGAAAGCAATGCCAGAAAAAAAATAAGTATTTTATTTTTGTAATCGTATTCCGGAAGTCGTTCAGTGGTTATGAGCAGTAGTAAAACGAAGACCCCCCTCACGGGAAACTGTGGCAACTGTGGTTTGAAGCTGGAGAGATGCGAGGGACAGAAAAAACAACGAGAAACGTAGGAAATGGAGAAGCGCGACTGGACAGGGAAATAACTGCAGAAATCTAAACAATCCGTCATGCTTCGATACTCGAAGGATCACCGTCTTCGAAGATAAAATAATAATAATAATAAAAAAAGACGGGTGTCGGATTGATCTGAGAACTGGGGGGGAACGGGAGGGGTCGATCATGGGGAACGAAGCGAGCCTGGAAGGAGGCGAAGGGCCGCCGTCTGGTCTGCCGGAGGGGCTGGCACCTGACGGAAAGGGCGGCTTCGTCCGGATCTCCGATGGTACTCCGGTCAACCTGAGCGAGCTAAGCGAGGATGAGAGGAGGCAACTGGCCGCGGCGATGTCAAGGGCGCAGGGCAGGCAACCTGGAGCTCCGGCAGCTGCACGAAGGCAGGGATTTCAAACGGCATCATTCAGTGCACTCCAAATATCTAAACGGACCAAGCGTTTTGTGTGTGAGAGGCCTGAGGGGGTGACTGCGTGTGTGTGTGTGTGTGTGGTTAAGAAATATGCATTAAGGAGGCGGAGAGTCACATTTACACCCATTACAATGCCACAAATCGCACAAGAAACCCCAGTTTGTTTCTAGAGTTCATTGTGAGGAGGAGTGATCGGAGTCTCCGGTTAAAATTATTCTTTTTTTTATGGCTGAATCCACAAAATTGGCTGTAAAGTGGGCAAAGTTGCAGCTCGTGGCGGTGTAAATGAATACACTCGAGTCACCAGAATGGGCCGATTCGATCGGTCGATCTGTGTGAAATGAGTGAGGAGACACACCTCCAGTAGCCTATTTGTGAGAAATGGTCGAAATGCCTGCTGGGTAAGGAAAATTGTCGTGCCCAATGTTTTTCTTCTTCTTCTTCTTCTTCTTCTTCTCCTTCTTTTTAATAATTTTGCATTTTGAACATCTTAACACTTAGCTACATATATATGCCACCATTATTTGATGGTAAATGTCGCGAATACGTTTCTATTTATCTTAGCACATTTTGATACAAAAACAAAAAAAATCCAGCAAAATTTTGTTAGTGGTATTTACAATGAAGCCATTCAGCCAGAAGATGCATCTCTGTGCGTATCGGATGAAGTAATGGGCCTCTGTGCTAACTGTCTCCAACTAGAGAAAAAAATGTTATTTATAACCGGGCTAGAGGTTGGGGGGAGGGGTGCATCAATATTAATATGACTATAAATAGAACAGAGACGTTAATTTGTTTTATTTTGATTGTGTTTCCCCAGACGAATTCTGTGTTGTTGTGTTTTTTCGTATTGAATCTCTGCTACATCTCGTGCCGTCTAGGAAACAGGCTTAGCGCTGTCCGTGGTGCTGAAAATACTCACTGCGGCGCTTTTTACGCCAATTATTATTTTGTCGACAGAGCCAGCCCAAGGTTTTATGAGGCCCCAAGCAGGATTTCATTGTAGGGCCACCACATAACATCTGAGCCCATTTATATTCTCCATGTTTTATCATTTATTTTGTCTGCTATTATTATTATTATTTTGTAATTCTGCTGTTCTGTATTTTTGCCTTCTGAACCCTAAAGAGAGGGGTAGGAGGTGATATGAATAATGCTGCATTTACATGCCAAGCATAGAAATAAAAAGCTTTTACATGCAGTGATGGGAAATTTGTGTGCAACTTGAGTTTCTACTAAAACTGTATGCCAGTGGGGCGTGCCGTGGTGGGGTAGGGGATAGCGCGACCCATGTTTGGAGGCCTTGGCCGTCGCGGGTTCGACTCCCGGACCTGGCGATATTTGTCGCATGTCTTTCCCCCTTTCCTGTCAGCCTACTTTCATACAAGGGACACTAGATCCCACAAAAGACCCCCTGGAGGGGTTAAAGAAAACTGTATGCCAGCATTTTCCATTAAATCAATTACAGTTCTTTAGATTTTTTTTATATGTATATATTTTAACCTCCAAAAACAAGTTCCAATAAGCACATAATTAGGCATAGGTCAATTGATTTGAATTCTTTTAGTAATTAGTAAAGTTGCCTTTTTTTTTTTTTGCCAAAATACATTTCTTGACTGAAAAAGAAAACACTTAGTAGCATGTTTGTCTTACAAATGATTTCAGACTTAGCTTAGACTTGCACTTTAAAGACCTCATGGCAATCCAGACTCAAGTCTTGTGAAGAAAATTCAGCTTGATCAGAGGTGAACATAAGCTGTTAAGTGTAGACCATTTGAGTAAATGATTTACGTTTCCCCTAAGCTTGTACACACTTGTGTGTATTTGTGGAAAGGACTAATTGTCATGGTAATGTTACACAAAGTACATTTTAATTCTGCGCAATGATTCTCAATACAACCTGCAAGTTAAAGCTTCCTGATTCGTTGATTTTCATGAAGTGCTTGTGTGCATCTAGCAAACATTTTAAATGAAGTTGGCAAACAACAGGAACATGTAATGACTTACATCCAGATAGTATTCTTATCATACATATTTTGAAAAACTGAACAATACTGAAGTATTAAACGAGTCTGTGACATTTTGAAATAAGAATAACTTAATTTACCACAGACCATCTTCTTATATTGCTATTCATCTAATTGTGCCATTACACAGACACTTCGTAGTCATCAAATTTAAAAACATTTCTGGATAATTCACACAAAATTTAGTGTTCCTTTTCATTAACTCAGTAGCTTGTACAGTGTTCTTTACTTAGTAATTTACTACTTGCATAGTAACCAGTCTACTGTTATACTTAAGAAAGCTTTTAAATGCTGTTTTATTTCATGATCTCCATATTATTTGAGAAATTCTGAAACTCTTGTTAACTGTGCAGGGTTGCATATTAAATGTATATCCAAAGTATATTTAATTAAACTTTTAGTATGATTAATATATTTCCAAAATATTTTGGTGAATTTCACTGTTTCACGTTGAATTGAATGTTCCAGGAATGTTGAATGTTACAAGTATTAAACTTAGCCTAAGGATAATGATTTGTATGTATAACCTGCAACTGGTCATTCATTTGGTCAGTAGACTCTCAGAGCCCCCACACTAGGAGGGACCCTAAACACGCCCAAAGTTCACTCACCATTCTGATCAGCTCTCCTTTATTCGGCTGCTACCCTTTACAGTAACATATTTCTCATGCGTGTCATGAAAATAATCAACTATATTCATTGCAACATTAAACTTTACTACCTGAGAATTTTATTTCATTACACCACAGCATCCAAGGACCTTCACTGCAGCAGAAACCAATGCAAGTGTGTGTTATAAACATGCACCATCATGCTTTAATCAGTGGCAGCCAATTGGTCCATTGGCTTCCACTGATGCACTTCTCTAAAGTTCCACTTCCACTTGGCATGCGCTGCATTCTGTGTGCAGGTTGGGCTTACAGGCCCTCTCACTTTGTCCTAACATGCAGGCTGCAGCTTACTGCTTCTCAGTCTCTGTCTAATATCCACGCTCCATGTCATTCACCAGTATTTATGTTTCTGTCAGCTGTTTGTTCCCTAAAACCTTTTTGAGGCCTTATGAGAACAAATGGATTTATATTTGTATCTGTGTGACTTTTGCAGGCAACTGAAACAAAATTTCATTTAGGGGTAAAATGGGGTAAATACAATTTTTTTACCTTTAAATGTTTAAAGATTGTTAACCCTTTTCATTTTATTGCACTACTTTGTGTTGTTCTAGCAAATAAAATCCTAGTGAATTTAAAGTTAGAGGTTGGAACAAGACTAAATGTAATAAAAAATAAAAAATTAAAGGGCTTTGAATACTTCAGATAAGCACTGTACAAACTGGTCATATCTCTGATAATTAAGTAAGAAATTGTTGTATTTTCCGTTTATATGTTTAATATTGGGTGTAGTTTTTGAGGATGGCACTTGTCATGGTGAGTGTGAATGAGTCAGCAGAAACAGACATGACTAACAACTTGCCGTTCCTTTTAATGAACTTTAAATATTAAATGTTGTAATGTCAGATATAAAATGTAACCAGCAGCACTATTGACCTGTTATAGTTGTGTGTTTTCTTTTATTGGGTTCTTTTACTTGTAAACAAATGGACATAACAAGGATCGTTTTGTTTCTGTTCTTTTCAGACCTTCAGAATCTGATGCTCACCAGCAGGTAGGCGCCTCCAGGGGCCCTGCAGGTCTAAGTAAAAGTCGAACTGTAGACGCCTTCAACCAGGGTCCACCTGGCAGACCCACACCAGGCCGCAGCCCCTCATCCTTAAGCCTCTTTGAATCCAAATTCCGGCAGGAGCCAAAAGGCCCGGAGACTAAATCGTCTAGCATGTTTGGCTCCAGTTTCCTCAGCGGGGCCAATCCCCTCAGCGCCGTGTCGTCAATGACGTCCTCCATCACATCTATGGGCGACGCCGTCAACATTCCCAAGTTTGGACTGTTTGGGGACGAGGAGGATGGCGATGCGACGGCAAAAGTAGAGAACAAGCAGGGAGGGAAGCCACTGGGGAAGGGCCCCCAGCAGGGTCAAGGACCAAAGGGACCACAGCAGGCTGGACCCCCAAAGCCAGGTCAAGGCCCCCCTGGACAGGCACCAAGGCAAGGTCAGGGTGCACCCGGTCAGGGACCAAAATCAGGTTCTTCAGGGCAAGGACCACCTGGTCAGGGACCAAAATCAGGTCCTTCAGGGCAAGGACCACCTGGTCAGGGGCCGAAATCAGGTCCTTCGGGGCAAGGACCACCTGGTCAGGGGCCGAAATCTGGTCAAGGTCCTCCTGGCCCAGGACCAAGGCAAAGCCAGGGGCCCAAATCAGATCAAGGACCCCCTGGTCAGGCCCCCAGGCAAAGTCAAAGGCAGCCGGGACCTAGACCAGATCAGGGTGGAGCTCAGCAGCAAAAAGGTGGCCCACCACAACAAGGACCTGGAAAACCTGGACCAAAAGCTCAAGGACAGCAAGGCCCCATGCCAGCAAAAGGTTCAGGGGCCCCCGGGCAGCAGGCAGCTGGAAAGCCTGCAGGTGGACTCTGTCCGCTGTGTAAAACCACCCAGCTCAACACTGGATCTAAGGAGCCACCCAATTACAACACCTGCACTGAGTGCAAGAACCAGGTCTGCAGCCTGTGTGGCTTCAGCCCACCAGACTCAGCGGTAAGATCCTCACAGCTTTTCTTTCTTTTGCTGTAGTTGTATTTTTCTTAAAATAAAAAAAAAAAAGTAAAATAAAAATTCAAATGGTTAATGATGTCCTAACCAATGAGCTAAAGTGAGATAATTTTATGATTTTTGTCTACATGTATAGCCGGGAGCTTTCCAGTTCTCAAAAGTTCACAGATAATACCACCACAGATTTCATAATGAATGATACACAGGAGTGAACAATGCCATGCATGTAGAAAAGGCATTGATTTTATTCTGGCATTTCTCTTTGAAGAAGAAAAAATATTACTCATGCACTGACGTTGCTGTTTGCATTACATGCTAAACGGCAAGAATAAAATCCCAAAAAGTACAAAATGTATCATTTTGATTCAAGCTTTGCCAGATTATGAATCATATTTATTTGCCAATATTGAGTGAGCAAACAAGAAATTTGACTGGTTTTCAATCATCCACAGTATTCAGACATAAAGAAACAAAACTTTGAGGACAGATAATGAATGTAAAGGAACGATATGTACACATATCTGCAGTCATTTTTTTTTTATAGTCATCATTGTTAAAAGTACTTAGTTAGAAAATAGTGTAAAAACGAAAAAAGATGAAAAAGATTTATTAAGGATACTCGCGCGCACCCCCCCCCCCCACGCATAAAAATTAAAAAAACATTGAGCAGAGACTGGAATTTGAATATTTCTCCTTAATTATCTCTGCTTCAAATGTTAAACACCTGAAAGTGTGTGTAGTTCGGCTCTTTTGAGTTTTCTGAAAGGTTAGAAATATTTTTTACACATGAAGGGCAATAATCTTTCATTTATTTTTTATTTCAAAATAGAAATCTCAGTTGTGGAACTAGTGACATGTTGTTTTTTTTGTGTGTGTGTGTGTGTGTGTTAGAGGGGGGGATCAGATTCAGTCAGACCTCAAAGGAAAAATGAATTCAGTAAGAGCAAGAAAAATAAGCCAGACTAGTGCATATCTAATAAATGTTACAAATTGTCCAAATAAATCTTTCAAATAAAAACTGGTTATGATGCTCAAATTGAAACTACAGCAGAGTCCAGTAAATCGGTCCTCCCTGATTCTAAAGAGGACATGTCACTTACAAGAGCGACACACATGATCTGGGAAACAGAGTGACCATATGGACTTGGGGAATGTTGATCAAGGTGACTCATATCATGGCCACAGGAAGGAACTCTGCCAGCAAGTGACGACATTCACTCACACATGAACTGTAAATGCTGGTTGGTCAGGAGAAAATCTACTTTTGTAGAACTATTCTTTTTTTTTTTTTTTTTTATTTCCATTTTTTTCTCCGAAGAGTTTTTGCGGCGCTAGTGGCTCGTATTTTTTCAACAGTAGGCAGACAGGAAGGAGAGTGAGGAGAGGGGGTGAGACATGCGGCAAAGGTCATCAGGACCGGGAGTCGAACCCGTGACGTCCACGTCGAGGACTAAGGCCTCCGAACGTGGGGCGTGCTAACCCCCTGCGCCACCACAGCACGCCCCGTACTATTCTTTAAGAAATTCTTCTGTGTGGATCAACAAGAACATTCTTTTTTATTTATTTTTTTGCCTTTTAAGATGTCAAGCACACCAACATACGAGAAGCAAATAGGTATGCACATATTGTTCTTTTTCTAGATGGTGATCAAACCATCAACAGCTGGCTCTTTCAACACTGTGCTTGGCACGCTGTGGAAACCAAAAGAGATAGCCAAACAGTAAACAAAAGGCTCTGGCCTCCATTGTCTTTTTTTCGAGACAGGTGTTTGGGTCTGTAACGGTAAACACTATGAAAGCCAACCATTTTAGCACTAATATTTACTAGAACAACCAACTGCTGTTCTGATTAATTATGGAACTTTTGCAAATTTTGGATTTTGTTTTTTAAAGATGGAAATCGGTCGCTTGACGACAGAACACTGATTTCTTGAGTGAGCTCTTTTATATAGCACTTCTCACTGAGTGGAATGTCACATAAAGATTTACTGTAAACGAAACGCAGAAGAATAGACAAAACAGATTGAAAGCAATACAAATCTAAAAGTCAATAAACATAGTAATTGGTAGTTTGTAACTGACTAACTAAATGCCTGCTTAATAAAATACCTTCAAATAAGATTAATCAAGGTAAGGAGAATATTATGGGATTCCACAATTTATAGATGTTATGAGTTCAAATGAGCAATCACCTCGCATCCTAAAATGAGTTTTTGGGACCACAAGTGTTAACTTTCTGGCTGACCTTCAAAACCTGTTCAAGGAATTTTATGACCACAAACATCAATGTGACAAGCCTCTAGACGTTTAATTATGTTGTGGTTCGTTTCTTGGGGATGATGGAGGGAACCTCACACAGCTCCAGAGACTTGTTAAATCTGAGGATGTGGGCGAGTTGGTCAGCGCCGGCTTTCAGGCAGAATCAGGAAAGCTTTCCTGGTCTTGTAACACTGAAAAGGCCTGTTTACACCTTTCTCGGTGCAGGCAGGAAGTCATAGAGGGGGGGGAGCGGAGCGAGTTGTGGAGTTGTTGGTATAAGAGTCCATGTAATCGTTTTTTGTGTGAAAGTGGGTTGTGGGTAAATGGGTTAGACGTGCAAATGATTGGATTTAAAACTTGCAGAAGAAGCCGTCGAGGTCTTCAGCCAGTCGTGGAGCGAGATTACAGCGTGTAGTGATGGGTCCCTACAGATAGGGATGTTGATCAAGTTCCTCCAAACTGCAACAGCTGAGTAGCTGTTCTTTAGAAAAGATACAGTATATGAGTAGGTTTGCAAGGCACTGTATAGACATGAACATACTACTTCCAGTTTTTAAAAATGTGATGTAATTATATCTTATCATGGTTACATGTTTTACACTCTATATATCAGAGTTATAGTTCGATGCAGCTATCCCAGGTTTTGATTCCTGATCTTGTGCAATTGGTGTTTCACTTTCAAGCTACTAATGAACAATGGTCACAAAAACCATAACATCTGACTTCTTTTCATTTGCAGGGTAAAGAGTGGCTTTGCCTGAACTGTCAGATGCAGCGAGCAATGGGAGGCATGGATCCTCCTGGCTTGTCAAAGCCCATGCAAGGCTCTGGCCCACCCTCATCTCAGCGAGGTGGCAAGCCTGGAAAGCTGCTGATAAAGCAGCAGAGCACCTCCGACCAAGGGCTGACGCCGCCAACAACACCAAGGCAGAAATCCCCAGGTTCCTCATCTCCTGGACCTCTTTCTCCAGGCTCCTCATTGGCAGGGTCACCCAAGATTGACCCCAAAACAGGGCGTCCCATTCAGCAGAAGTCCAGCCCTCAGCAGTCTCCAGCTAAAGCCAAACAAGAATCGAGTTTCTTTGGGGGTTTGGGCGGCATCAGTTTAGGAGGGCTGACAGATTCGGCTAAACCCCCCGCAGCGGCTGCACAAGCGGCGGAGTCGGTTACTGGGAAACTATTCAGTGGGTTTGGTGGATTAATGGAGTCATCGAAGCCTCCAACACAGGCTGCACCAAAACAAGAAGAATCCATGGCTGGAAAATTGTTTGGGGGTCTGGGAGGGCTGACGGAGTCAGCAAAGCCTCCTGCTGCTGCATCTCAAATGTTCAGCTTTGGCTCATCGCTTCTGAGCTCAGCCACCACTCTTGTCTCTGGAGAGGAAACCAAAGCACCTGGGTCACCTGACTCTCGACCAGGTTCTCCTCCTGACTCTCCTTTCTCTGCACCTGGATCTCCACCGGATTCTGACTCCGCTCCGGACACCCCGTCTGCCGGATCCAGAGAGCCCCCCAGACAGGCAGCCGCAGAGCAGGAAGAGAAGTCTACAGCGGCTGAGTCTGCTCAGTCTGAAACTTCAGTTGCCAAGGGAAACTGCCCTCTCTGTAACTTGGAGCTCAACATTGGATCGTCAGACGCCCCCAACTACAGTGTGTGCACTGAGTGCAAGAAGAACGTGTGCAATCTGTGTGGATTTAATCCTAATCCTCATTTGGAAGAGGTAGGAAAGCTATTTATTACTGAAGTACTTTCCAGCTTAACTACGCCTTTTGCTTTTTAAACAATGTACATATTCCTGTTGTTTTTCTGTGTTGTTGCTTGTAGACATGTCAGTCCTTTGGGTGTTTCATGAAAATTGCTCACTGCAGAGATGGAATTAGATGTTTTCAGGGATTCATTTTCCACATCAGCATCTTCCAAAACGTTTAATAATCGATTTGAATTGCTTTTTATAGGAGACATAGAATGATTATTCAACTAAAAACGTAAACATTTTCAAAACTAAAACTGAATTTATTCCGAGATTATGCACACAGGCTCAGAAATATACATATACCACTGCTGATTTTTCTTAAAGATGTTCTTGGTTGTTGGTTATTGATGCTATAGATGAGCAAAATCATTTCTGTTAAGATACAAATCAAAAATCATTTTTGTACCAAATTAATATTCCATGTACCTTTATGTGTGCTAATTCATAGTAAATTCTACTTTGCTGCTTGATTCCAGGTTTAATATTATAACATGTATATGTATTCACAGTTAATCATTTGAGTTTGGTAAATGGCAGGATGTGGTTTCTGGTTGCTTCGATTTACTTTTGTCTTTAGGTAATCTGCTGCATATTTATAACTCTCCTGGAATTCTTCCGTAACGGGAAGTAGAACTAAAATGGTGTTAAAACCGTTTTTTGCCTTTTAAACTTAGATTGTTTAGCATGTCTTTGTCAAACCAACCTGGTGCGACCTGGAAAATATCACATGCTTGCTTTTTTTACCAATACATTGGTAAACGCATGTCTCTTTTAAACTGACATAAAACTCCTTCTTTGTTAGGTATTCTGCCACTAATGCTTAATTTTTTGTTTTTTTAGACATTTTAGAAAATTCTTCAGTATGGAAAATTTAGAAAATTTTCAAAAATAATCACAGGCTATTATCGTTCCATTATAAGAATTGTTTTAGTCAAATCCCTGACACAATTATTGATACTCAAGCCATTTTTAATTTCATTTTCTTCATTAGTTTCTGCACATGTTTAATATCTTCAATGCAATTTTCCGGTTTGCTGGACATTAAAGGCCTATTGTGCCAGCTCAGTGTTGTAGAACTGTATCAAACAGCAGACAACAAAGTCTCAACCTTTTGATAACAAACATGGTGGGTCTGGTATAAAAACAATGGAACATCCATGGAAAATATTCACATGCCCACTGTTAAGCATGGCAGGTTATCTGTGATGCTAAGGGCCAGTTTCTCTTCCAAAGACCCGGGGGCCTCCAAAAATGTCCAGCACTTTATTTAGGTGTACTTCAGAGTGGAATATTTAAGACTAGTTTTTAAAAATATATATATTTACATCTACTTAAACGTAGACAGTTCATCTTATTTAACCCTAACCCTATCCCTGCAGTCATTTTCACTTTGAGCTCAGAGGACATTTTGCTTTGCCACCATAGAAGAATCTTTCATATTACAAACTGTATTTCCAACATTTATTCCTCACAAGTCAACTCTTGTGATTGGTTAACTCCATATGGGCAGCCAAACTTCATTAAGCTTTTCATTATCACCATCTAGTTTTGCCGACCATCCGTTCACCTATGACACAGCTGAACCTCTGGGTGCATTTTTAAATCCAACTTGGAAAAAATGAATGGCATACAGAATGTTCTGCACACAAGACTTTCGTTGAGCCATCTAACCCCCCTGTAGTGTGTGTCACCTCTGTGTCACTCGCTGTCATCACGTCCAGCTGCCAGCAAAGGTTTGCTCTCTGACGCATGTGAGGGCGTGGCTGTGGATACATGTGCTGTTCCAGGAATAGGAGCCAGGATACTTAGCTGCAGGTTTTTCGTGAGCAGAACTGTGGAACACTGAATGCACACGTGGCTGGTGACCCCTCACCTGTTGTAGGTGTGACGTTTAAGTGGCCATGTTGTCAGCATGTTGCCTTTTTGTTGAGATAAATTGTGGTGAATGCGCGTGCATATCGCCACGTGCGTGGGGGTAATCTGTATTTCCTTAAAAGATTTAAAGGGCAACAGGATGCTTGTCATCTCCTCTCAGGCTTCATTGTCTTCTTGTCTAATCCCCAACAATGCAACTTGTGAATAAAAGGCACTTGAACAGGCCAGCAACACATCTGATTTTGGTTCTCTGATATTTTATTCCTTTCACACTGTTTTATCTTTTTTTGTTGTTGTTTATCTGTGAGCTACCATTTTAGTTATTTTACGGCCATCTATTTTTGTCCTTCTCTTCTCCCCCCACCGTCTCCCTTTTTTTGATGTAAGGGGAATTCTGTAAAAGTATGCCTGGCGCTGAGCAACAATGTTCCTCCAGCTCAGACTTCATGTCATGTTGGCCTTTTCAGTAACGAGAGCGCGTGTTGGAAGAGTCTTACATAAGATGGGAGTGGCACGACTTTGCTAACGAGCGTGAATCAAGGAGTTGGAGTGTTTCATCTCGTCTCACCATCACCGAGAAAATCTACAGCTACGTTTCAGTTTTTATCAGATGGCGGCCTCACTGCCACCGCCTTTAAAACCCGATGTTTTAAAGGCAGGACAGGGACAGGGATGTTTGGTTGGACATTAATAATTGACCAACTCTACTGCAAGTATTAGATATGGATTTCAAAATTCCATACATCATTATGTGTACTCTTGGGAAATGGGGGAAATGACATAAAGGAAGAATGAATCATGGGAATGAACATACCATCATTGTTACTCAAGTTCTGCCCTGAAGATTTTGAAATATTGAAAGTATGCACTTATTGGCGCCACTACAAAGGATGCATAAAAAGTACATTTTTACAGCACAGAATTTAGTCACAGAAATTATGGTTATTTTTTTTTCTAATTGCCAATATCACAACTGACACCCCTAAGACCCTAAAACATCTGTAACATAAAAAACTAATATTTTAAAATATATATTCCACGTGTTTAATTTGATCATTATCGAGGAAGTTTAATGGGGTAAAAATGTGGAAATGTTGGACACCTATGTCGTATAGCCCTTCTTCTTCAAAGGAAAGAAAGCAAAATAAGCTAATCTTTAAAAACCAGGGAATTTCTAGAAAAACAATAGCTGGTCACCTGAACCTTCACATGTTGAGACACAGAGATAAAAAAAACAACTAATTTTATTTCAAAGATAAATTTGGACAAACACGGACACGTTTCTATCCATTTTACTGGAAGATCTAAAAGGTTAAAGAGTTTATATGAATGATTTTGAGAACTATGCAATTTGACTAAATATTGATAAGTGGCTTGCTCGTCCTTAGTGTCATTCATACATCTTTTTACTCTATTTTGCACATCTAAAGAATAGAAACGGTGACTTGTGCAGTGGATACTTTGTCTTCCTCCTTATCCTTATTCTGTGATCACGTCCACATTTTCTCCCATCCTAAACTCCCCATAATCTGCACTGGCAGAAAAAGACCAACAACACACACACCGGCTTTTATCACCAACCTGCCATACATTAGTATTCTAATAGTTTGTACATTTAACACGTCCGCTTCATTTTGTGTATTACACAATAGGCCGGTCTTTAGACAGATCTGTTTCTGTTTATGTATTTTTATCTGTATTCACTCCATGCAGTGTTCACAGCTCTCACCATCACTTGGCCTAGAGCCTGATGTGTGCAAAAATAGTAACAGCCACAAAAGAGATCCACTAAAGCAGGAGAGGGGAGAACACGAGGGACTAGAGGGCTGCCCCCTCCCACTATCTTATTTCATTTCACCTCCTTTAACAGTGTCATTCTGTGGGAACCATAATTTCCTTATTTGAAATGGGTAACATTTTAGTCTTTGTGGGATTCTTTTAGTTAAATTAATTAACTAATTTGGAAGTGCAGTGCAAGAAAATAAAAAAAATATCCCTCTTGCAAAAGCGTTTATACCTCTTAAACTGGGATTATTTTGTAATGTTAACACTACAAATTTCAATATATTTTAATGTCAAAGATGAACAAAGTATTATATGGTTATAAAGCTGAAAGAAAACAATGCAATATTTTCAAAAATTATTTGTAAAAGACATCTGAAAAGTGCACTGTGTCTTTGTGTTCTACTCATCTGAGCAAATACTTTGGAAAAACATTGGATGTTGCAATTTTAATTACAAGTTGTATGAGGTATGCCTCTATCATTTTTGCACACCTGAAGATAGTAATGTTTGCCCAGATCTTTGAAAAACAGCAAAAACTCACTCAGATTGGATGCACACAGCTTATGTTAACAATTACGGGAAGTTTTGTTTTTGTCTAATATTCCAAAGGCAATACATTTACATTCTGCACCCTCTTAATGTATTTGACCTTTTAGATGGACTTTTACCTGATTTGAAATTTAATTGTCTGGTGCGTTCACAGAAACGGATGGGAGCCTTTAGACGGTACGGGAATGAAAGATTGCTTTTTGCATCTGATGTCATTGCAGTGTTCAACAACAATATCATGGTTGTGTGTAAGCTTTCTTTTAGTATGCATAAAATATTCTAAAATTACCTAAAATGTGAACAATTTAGAGGGTTATGAATACTTTTGCAATGCTCTGCATCTTTCTTCAGGTTTAGAAAGTGGCGATTAGACCCTCCACAAGGATTTTCCCTCATCCCCTTTCTAATTTACCAATTTCTGCATGCTTTGGCCAGAGCCATATTTTAGCTACTGAGCATTTTGTGCCAAGGAATGACTAGGGGATAAGTTGGGGGGTGGGGGGCAAAGCATACAGCGTGCCAGCACTGAGCCTTCATCAGAGACTGGAGGACAGGCAGGCAGAACCTCACTGAGACTTGAAAACCCACACATTCTGGCACCAGCCTCATCTTGTTAGTACAGGCTGTTACATCCTGACTGCCGCTGCTCTCTCTTTCACTCCCCCCTTCCATCCTATTCACATACTGGCTCTTTTTCATTAAAACATTTTTTTTTAATGCATCCGGATGATATATGGAGAAACCAACAAAACAGCTTCGAATAAGGAAAAGGTCTAACTGCAAATAATTCTTTATGCATGAAACATAAAATGAAAGTTCAGTATATTTTTGGAGAGTTATAAGATGTGATCTTATATATTTAGCAGATTCCACTTACATGCCAGTGGAATTTTATTGTGCAATGGCAAGAGGAGTACAAACAAAATAACATCTTGATGTAGAAATCATAAGAACAGGCCGGAGGAGAGAAGAGACAATAAGCTACTGTGACAAAAAAAAAAAGAGGGACCCCGAGTGGACGAAGGGGGGAGTGGGAAGGCAGCGTCATAAAAGATATGGGTATCACCCTCTGCAGTTGTAAGGAGTACAGAGCATGACAACCTGACTGTTGTAATTTGTCTGAGCACTCGTGACTCGTATCTGTGAGTCACTTCCACTGCATTTATTGGTTAAAATTTACTGCCTGGCAAAATCATTTCATGAACATGAGAACCGTAGGATTGTTTAAAAAACGATGGAGGTGTGCAAAGCAGCTTCTTGGCGCTTGGAATCACTTTTTGATCAGAGACGGAGATGTCACTTCTTCAATAAAGCTTGAACAATACAGTATCTGTTATATTGAAATGTTGCCTAGTTACTGGTGTTGGAAGCCAGAGCCAGCGCTGCACAGTGCCGAGACGTTTCTTTGGCTTTTTGTCTGCAGTTGATTTTTAAGAGTTAAATGAGCTTCGTTTTGTCAAAGAACATTTTCTTATTTATTTGGGATGAAATATATTCTATTCCTTATTTAGTTTCTTTATTCAAATAAGAAATGGTTGCTGTATATTAGTAAAAGAGAACCCATCTGATCTCAGCCCACTGAACCAGACATAGTGTCAACTACATCAATAGGCAAAGATCTTTTTTGGCTCGCAAAGGAGCTGAGGCTGTAATGTTCGACCAGCAGCTTGATGCATTATAATTAAGATGGAAACTCATCAGTGAGAAGAAGCGCAACAACATTCAGACTTTCATTTTATCAAAAGCTTTAGTGTTTAAAAGTGAATTAAATCACGTCAGATAAAAATCTTCTTTCTAACATTGTTCTTTTATAAAAAGGAAAGCATACTTATTGCTGGATCTGACAGAGTTTTACAATACAATGTGCATCTCAGTTTTTAATCACAATCTGTAGTATTTTGAGTTTCATTTTTCCTAAGCTTGCATTTCTGTCCTGTTTTGTTGACGTGATTGTTTTCTGTGTTCCCTAATTTACTCTGCACCTTCCACCAGTGCCTCAGCTTCCTGCATTACCCAGTTGTTTCTCATCTGCTAATTAACTCACCTTTTGTAGAATTCCAGGAATCAATCTCACTGTCAAAAGGAGTTTGTGGGTTTTCTCACTCAGTGTAAGACCCTCTTTTATTGCTGCCAGCCTGTTTTGTTGCTTTCAAGAGTTCAGTTACAATTAAATGCCGTTCTCATCCTGCACCTCTAGCCTTCATTTTGCTGTTGTGGCCTCAAAATAAAAGTAGCTAAAGTCATAACATTGTGAAAATCTGTAATACGGATCCCAGTTCTCATCCCAATAAGTGCATTAACTATGTTTACTAGAGAAATAAAAACTAACATGGATCCAAAGAAATGCACAGGTTGTCATAGGCCTTAAAAAAGTACTTGACCCAATCGATCACAACATACTGTTTCATAAATTAGAACAGTATGGCATCAGATGATTGGTGTTTAGAAACAAGCAAGTGGGTGTGTGTCAATCTCATTGTTAGGATGTTTCTTTTAGGGTTCTTTAGGGGTCATGATTTGATCCGAAACTAGTTATTCTGTATATAAATATGGATTTTGTATTTCCTTTGTTGATGGTTAAATTTTTTTGACTCATGGAGTGATGTCCATTTTGCTGAGTAAGTTATAAAATCTCCATTGGTTTTGTGTTTGTTGCTTTTGTACATGTTCAGTTTTTTTTGTCAGCCTTGCCTTTTCTTTGGCGAAAAGCTGAAAGGAATCTATTTCTGTGTGGAGGCTGCAGTTGGCTCAGTTCCCCTCAGTAGCTCTATTAGAGACAGTGACAGAGGGAATGGGTAGTAAAACGTTCCCGTTGAAATTTCTCGATAACGTCAGTGATGACAGGCTCTGAGGAGGCTGGAGCTCACTAACAGCCTGAATGACTATTTCTATCTGCAGCCATCTCTCTACCTTTCAGTGCCTGCTCTTTCTAGTCTTTACGCCAAACCCCCCACGCCATGGTTCTGTATCAGGAAGCAGTGCATCTCTATACTTTGTCCATCAACATTTTGGTTGCCTTTCCTTGCCTTATTGGAGAAATCCACATACAGGTGTGTTAATCATTCCAAGGCAAGGGCTACAACATGGCGGTTCATGCCTTATTTAATCAAGCTGAGCTGCTACTAAATTCCCCCTCTGTCATCATCTTCCACCTCCCTCCTGTCTTGCTGTTTCTTCATCTTTCCACGCGCAGAGATGGACTGCATGACTCTAAAATTCATTTTTAGCACTAAATCCTGTCGGGGTAGGTTATAGGAGGATGTTAACACATTTGTCAAACTGTGAACCGAGGTATTTGTTTGCACCTCGCTTCTACACAAGAATATTTCGAGTGTGTGCGAGTCTGTGCTATTTTTTGATCTCCAGTCTCACCATATTGATTGTTTATCATTTTTCCGCTTTAGCAAAGCACCATGGGACATTACGTACCAACAATAGATCCACATCTTGAATAAAAGCACTCAGGAGGGTGTTCAGTTTACGTAAAGCATCTTCCTCTAGAGTACTCTTTTACAGCAAACACATGGGGATAGATAACACTAATAAAACAGTTGCAGCATGACAACACAGCTAGAAAGGCACTTCACACCAGGTGATTTCGAAGAGGGTTTTGTAGCCACCTATTGTACTTTGCATAAATAGCAAAATGTGAATTATTAGAACAGTCAGGACTTTGAATGCAATATGTATTTTTCAGATGAAATGTGTTGATGCTGAGTGTATTTTTGCTTATGTTTACATTTACGAATATTTACATGTTTCTAATTTTTTTTTCCTAGTGAGGCTATTATCATAAAATTCACAGCAAATGTTGGACACAAATTCCCAAACAATTGTTATCTGAAACTCTAGTGAAATAAGTGGGCAGAAATTATTGAACACATTTACAAAAATGTATGAATTACTTAACAAAGAAGCATTTTTTGTTAATGATATCTTTGAACTTCTCATGAGAAACTTGTCACATGCATTGTATCATTTGGACCCATTCTCTTACACAAAATACATAATGATATATATATATATATATATATATATATATATATATATATATATATATATATATATATAAAGCTTCTTCTTGAATGCTTTAGTAATGAAAACTTTTTTCATGATATATTAAATAGAATAAACCCAGTTCATAATGATGTTTGCAGGATTGCTGAATAAGTTAGACAAGGTTATCTATAATCATTGTTAAACAGATCTGGAGGCTTTGTATTTACTGAATACTTGTCATCGTGTTTGTCTTGCAGAAAGAATGGCTTTGCCTGAACTGTCAGACTCAAAAAGCAATGTCAGGCCAGCTGGGAGACGTCCCACCACCATCGATGGTGTCCCCAAAGAAGCAAGAACCCGCTCTGCCCCCCGGCCCCTCCACCACCCCAGTTCCTGCTGCTGTAGATAGCAAACCTGTAGCTGAACCAATAGATCCAATCCCACCTACTACTGAGATCAAGGTAGCAAATACATCCACACCAGTTTCACCTGAACACACACACACTCCTGTAGAGGACATCCCTCAGGAAACACCTGATTCAGAAGAACTAATAACACACTCATTAGCAGATGAATCACTGTCTGATCAACAGCTTTTAAATTTAAAGAGTTTAGCTGAGATAAACTCAGAAATCCCACCTGTTGAGAACAAACCGCTCAACTCTGAGAGCATACCAGAGGATGGTCCTCATCCTGACACAGAGCTACCTGACACTAACCAACAAACACAGAGTGCAATTTCCAGTGAAATTCTAGCAGCTGAGGAACAACACAGGAGCTGCGAGAAAGTGGCAGAGAATCATCCTCAGTCTGACAGACAAGTTCTTAATGTTGAACCGCAAACACAGTGTGGACCTGCCGGTCAAATCCCAGCAGTTGAGCAACAAGATAGCATTGACATTAAGGCAGAGGGTCTGTGTGTATCCGTTGAAGATGAAGCACAAAGCCAATTGACAAATGCTATTTTAGGCAACACAGCTGGCTCTGTCAAGGTAGAAACTAGGTCGGATGCCAAGATTGCTCAAAGTGAGGGTGCAGCTCCCGCAGAAGATCATAAAACCGTTGAGTCAACACCTGAGAAGCTCCCAGAAGCAACAGTTGAGCAAGCTGCTTCGGTGATCCATGAAAGAGTCACTGAGGAGACTTTACCTCCAGTAAAGCCAGATACTACTGCAACCGATGAAAACAAAGAGAAAATATGTGGCGTTTCAACTGACGAACCCCAAAATATGGCAGCAAAGCTAATTCTATCAGACACAACATCGGACGTCAACAAAAGAGACATCACTGAAGAATCTGGGGCAGACATTGTTACACCAGTTGTTTCTAATGATGTTACTGCAGAAAATATGTCAGCAACAGAGTTAATAACCTCCTTAAACCCTGCTGCCAAAGCCGATGCAACTGACAACGCAGGGGAAGAATTACAAGCAACACCAGCAAACGATACAGAATTAGAGATTTCTTCTGTCATTGAAGATAAAAATTCTCTTGAAGTGTTAGAGGAAGTTGGTCAGGAAGCTGAAGCAAAAAAACAGACTACAGACAAAGAAGAGGAGAAAGATTTAGTAGATATCTTTCCTGTTGCAGCTCCATTGGAGAAAGAAACTAATGTTCAAGAGAAAGCAAATATAGAGAACGCTGATGAAACAAAAGACTCTGAGAAAATTATTGATGACAAGAAAATTGTTCTGGATAAAACACATGAGGAAGATAATGAACAAGTGGGAATTGACACTGAAGTAAAAGTAGGCACAGCAGAACCAGCAGAGGTAAAATCAGAGGAGGGGAAGTCATTAAAAGAGGAGGGAATTACAAAGACAGATGATGACCAAAAAGTTTTCAGAAAACATGATGATGAAGCATGCTTAATTGGAGCAGTCAGCAATGATGCTGAAAATATTCTAATGGAGAAAGAAAAGGAGGTAGAAAAGGAAAGTGCTGCAGCTGTAACTGTCCCAGAGGAAATGCCAAAAGAAGATGTTCAGATAAATAAAGATATACAGCAAGAAACCAAGTCTAAGGCTGTTGAAGGAAGCCCTGTTGAGATGATGGCATCGTTACAGAAATCCGAAGAAAACGAAAAGTCTCCTGCAGTAGCAGAGGCTGTACCACAGACAAGAAAACAAAACCTGGAGGATAGCACTTTAGAGAATGATGAACAGTCTGACAAAGCAGTGGTTATCTCTGATCCACCATCTGTCGAATCAAAACAGCAAGAAGCGAATGCTGTTGAGGTGTCAGTTAAAAGTGTACAGCCTGTGCTAACCTCAGCCGATATCATTGAAACAAAACCCAGTGATAAAACCTGCAAGGAGAAAGACTGTGCGGGTGAAGTAGAGGCTGGGTTGGGTCCCACAAAATATCAAAATGAGTCTGAGGAAGTTGTTGAGCCATCACTCAAGGATAGGGAGGCAGAAACTGACAAGAAAGAGGATGAGTCACAGGCTGTCGTTGGCAGCCTGCAGGAAGCTATTTCAGTATCTGAAGCATGTGCAGTGTGTGACAAAGATTGCAATACAGTATTTGATGTAGAAGTGAGCTCCACTTCAGAGAAGCGTGAAGCTTCAAACCATGTGTCTGCTGTAGTACCTTCAATCCCATTAGCAGAATCTGAAATCCAGTCTGTAGTTAGTGAGCATGATGCAGGTTTGAAGGAGGAAAGCACGGAGGAGCAAATGGATGCAAAACCTAAGCCTGTGGAAAAGCATGGTGATGACGATGCAGTTCCTGAGGTGACCATAATGTCTAGCAAGCGTAGCAGTAGATCCTTAAACAATTTTGCATTTTTGCTATATTTTCTAAATTGGTTGTAAAAAGTAATAGCATATAGGAAATGGAAATAGTCATCAGTGTTGAATTATAGTTGAAAATAGCTAACGTCTTTCAAACATGGTTGAATGTATTTGTAATATGTTTTAGAACATGTGCTTTAATATATTCAACCAAATGGTTTTTTGTTGATAAAAAATTTTGTAACTTGTCATTACTGTAGATAAGACAAAGCCGTCCGCGTACAAGAATGCTAAAAAAATATTTTGAAAAAGATTGTTTGCTGCCAGAAGTAACAATGCATTTCTTTCTATTTACCAGATCAAACAAGAGGAGTCCTTGAAACAGCCTGAATTGAAAGAAGCTAAAGAAGACAATCTCACAAGCCCATCAGACCTAGCAAAACTAGAAAGCTCTGTGCTTCCCATTCTAGAGTCCCAGGTAGACACAGAGCAGGAGGAGAAACAGACTGATACTTTAAAGACCAGACGCAAATTGGAGGTTCTTCCTCTCTCGCCTGATTCTCCCAGTTCAGAAGAGGATAAAGACCTTTCAGAGAAGAATGCCAAAAGTCCTGGAAAGAAGAAGCTTCTTGTGCCAATTGATGTCAAGGCAGATTCCCTGGATGAGAGCAGTGAAAGTTTTGGAAAAGAAAGCCCAATGTCAGGAGATGATGAGGAGTTTATCAGGAAACAAATCATAGAAATGAGTGAGAATGAGGATGCCTCTCCATCAGATGAAGAAAGCTTAGTCAGGCGAAAGATTAGAGATGATGAGAAGAAACAGAATGAGAAGAAAGAGACTGTACAGAAAAGCACATCAGGAAAAACAAGACGATTAACTAAGAAAACTACTATTAGTCCCGATGATGATGATGTTCAGGAAATCACAGCATCAGCAGATAAATCTGATGTTGTCAAAGAGGATGAGAAAGAACAAAAAGAAGAGGAAGATCAAAGAATTTCTGCACCTCACAAGTTACAAACGTTTGAGCTGAATGTAACCAGCAGCCCTACATGTATACCTAGTGCAGATGGAGAGCCTGAAATAGAAAGTCTAACAGACTCTCCAGATGATCGATCTCGGGGTGAAGGGTCATCTAGTCTACATGCATCTAGCTTCACTCCCGGAACATCGCCGACATCTCTTTCATCTATGGACGAGGATAGTGACAGCAGCCCAAGTCATGTTCGTACCGGTGAGGTTAAACAGCACAGAAAAGCCAAGCACCGACAAACTGGGCAAATGCTACCAACTATTGAAGACTCATCAGAGGAGGAAGAGTTAAGGGAGGAGGAAGAACTTCTCAGGGAGCAAGAAAAACAAAAGGGCTCAGGAAAAAAGTCTAAAAAAGACAAGGATGAGATTCGGGCCCAAAGAAGGCGAGAGCATACAAAGACACCTCCGAGCAACCTTTCTCCAATTGAAGATGCCTCACCAACTGAAGAACAGAGACAGGAAGCTGAAATGGAGGACATCAGACGGTCATCCTGCTCTGACTTTTCCCCCAGTATTGAATCAGATCCTGAAGGATTTGAGATCCATGCTGCAAAAATTGGAGAAGTGCAAAAAACATATCAGCTGCCTATATCTGTATCTCTTCACTCCCCAACAGATGATCAAAACACTGATAAATCTCAGAAGAAAGCTCTCAAATCTGCTGATGAGGCCTATGAAGAAATCATGCTAAAGGCTAAATCTCCAACAGTTGACACAGGTGAAATTCAAGCAGAAAAGGAAACGGTATATGGTGGCATGCTTATTGAAGACTATGTTTATCCATCTCTTCTTGACAATTCTTTTGATCGGGAAGAGACAAAGAAAATGTCTGTTCCTGTTGAACCCAAAAAACTGAGATCGCCCGATGAAGTTTATGAGGACATGATCAAAAAAAGAAAGGAATTCATGCAGCTAGAACAGGAATATGAAAATATAAAGCCAAAAAATGAAACCCCTAATCCAAAAATTGTGTTTCAACCAGCTGAGAGTACCTTCCCACAAAGCGGCAGAGTGACATTAGGCAAAGATGGGAAGCCACTGTTAGATGCTGAAGCAGCCTATGAGGAGTTGATGAAAAGAGTTCTAACTCCAGGAACAAGCCCAACTCAGCCTGAGCCAGAAATGGAAACTACTTCATCAAAAAAGGTTCTTCACCCTATTCCAGACTTAAAGGTAACACAATGCTCTTCTGGAGAGTTATCCTCTGATGATGAAACTACAGTAAAAAAGGAACAGGTGGTGACGGGAACATCAGATATAATATCAGAAAAGCAATCTGAACATGTAAAAGAAGTATCCGAGATTTGCCCTTCAACCACAACAGAACAGACAGAACAGCAACCTGACAATGAAATCTCTACTTCTCAGGTTGAACTTGTCGACCTTTCTAGTACTGTTCCAAGATCATCAGCTTCTGTGATTGCTAATGTGTCACCCCTACCAACAGTTCCCCAATACACACCTAGTATATCTAGTGTAGTGTCAACAGCTCCCCCTGTCCCTCCTAAGCCAAATATTTTGCGCCGGGCTAATTCTCAGGAAAAAGGAGAAGAACCTGTTGCACCATCCCAGCCTCCTCCCACTCCACCAAAACCCACAGTTTTCCCCAGGAAAGCCCCAGTTCCACTTCCACCTCAGGCTTCAGCACCTGTGAAAAAATCTGAGCCAGTGACTATGACTTCACCCCAAGGATCGCCTGTTAGACAAGTTGTTACTCCAACGTACAAACCTCATATTCCACCTCCTGTTCCTCCAAAGCCAGCTATTCATGGGATTGTAGACAGTCACAGACCAGCACATGGTGCCAAACCACCAATTGCACCAAAGCCTGGTTCACAGCCACCTTCACCTGCTCATGCCCCTCTTCCAACAAGACCTACGGTACTTCCTACTGGTCCAAATGACTCAGTCCTTAATTTGAGCCCCTCTACAGAGAGCAAGACATTTCAACCTTCACCAAAGTCTCCTTCTTCCCCAAGATATGCCAGCAATCTTCGTGACACGTATGTAGTCATCACACTGCCATCCCAGCCTAGCTCTCCAGTTGACAATGTCACAACTCAAGCCCCCTCCGGTCCTGGACCGGTATGTCCCTCAAAGCAGGGTCAACATGAGAGCTATTATCAACCACAGCCTCAACACCCATATCCAAAGCAAAATCAACAACAACCAACTCCTCCTTCTCAGACAACCAGAGTGCCTCTGGCATATACACGTGTCACAGAGTCTATTGAAAAACAAGAGATTTGTAGCCCAGAGAAACATGTTTCTAGTTCTTGTCACATAATTGAGGCCATATCTGCTTCAGCACAGCCATCTGTTATACCTAGCCTCATATCTCAAGTGGTTACTACGGAAGTTCAAAGAACCACTGTCTCCGTTGTTCATGAAAGAACACCACCACCAGTACCAGCTCCAAGAGCAACTGGTGTTCCAATGTCAATGGAAAAACCTAAGCCTCAAATGCTAGCACAGACTGAAACGACCTCTCTACCCTCTGAGGTGGTAGATCTTAGAACTGCTAAGGGTGATTCAGATTCAAATATGAATGGTGTTGATCTGTCCACCGCTCCAGATTCAGGACGTCAGTCTTTTGTGAATGATGTCAGTCGCCACACCAGTGCAGTGCAATCACCTGTGGTCAACCTCAGCACTGAATCCTCCACTGTTTCAATAGTGACTGACAGCATCACTATTGTGACCTGTTCTGCCACAATACAGCAATGTGACAATATAGAGGTTTCTCAAGTCTCCTCCATGCCCCTTCAGTTAACAAAAAATAAGGCTTTTGAACCTATTTCTCAAATTGTATATCGACCAGTTGAGTCTCAGCCCTCCACTCTTGCAACAGCAGAAATCCCAATTAACCTTTCAGTTGGATCAAATACAGGCCCTGCAGGTTTCCAAGCCATGCCAGTCACTGCTTCAGTCCCTCCTGTGGCAACCTGTGTTGCCAATGGATTAACTACAGGAAGAACCACAGTGGCAGGAGCTGTTGATCTTAGTACCTCAAAACCTTTCAATACTTTGGTATCAGTTGATGTGACATCTGCAGATGTGGTTACAACCGTAATCACAGATGATGGCAAACCAGTGGATCTAACAGCAGGAAAGAGAGCTGTGTGCTGTGATGTGTACAAGCTGCCATTTGCAGGAAGTTGTGCAACTCAGCAGTCTACCACACCTCTACCTGAAGATCGTTTTGGATATCGTGATGACCATTATCAATTTGACCGAACACCTTATGGCATGAGAGGGTTTGGTGGAATTAAACCCTCCATGTCAGACACCAATCTTGCAGAAGCTGGGTTATTCATATACAAGAGTAAGAACAGTTATAATTTCAGTGTCACAACAGAGGGAGCAGTAGATCTCACCTCATCGAAGATATCAGACGCAGGTCAGTGCAGTGACATTGCAGATCTGTCACTTAAATGTCACTTTGAACTGCCACCGCTTATTCATGGCTAATGTGGATTTTTCATTTCTTTTGTTTTGTTTTGCATGGATTTTATTGTGTTTTTTATTCAACATAAGTTTTTTTGCATGTGCCTGTTTTGCTTCTTCCACTTCTATGTAGAATTGTTTTTTTTTTTTTTTATCTTGGCAGCATTTTTTTATTTGCTGAAGGCATGGCTTGATTCAGAATGAATTGTCTAAAAACATGGACTAAAAATATATTTTTGACTTTTGACAGGTGAAGCTGTTGACTACTCCAAGAAAGGCAGTTATGCAGGAATGGCAATCCCCCCGTATTCCCATTCAAGTGCCACAAGCGCTGTCAGTTCACTCTTTGGGACAAGTAGTGTTTTAAGATCATCAAATGGAGTGGTCTATTCATCTGTTGCAGCGCCAGTCCCATCAACATATGCAATTACTACTCAACCAGGATCCATATTTAGTACAGCATATAATACCTTTTCTGGTATGCACACAAGTGACACCATGCCTTCTTTGTCCAATCTCCAGAATTTACCACTTACAAGATCCCAAAGTTTTCTCTCCACCATTTCCACAACAGAAGAACAAGGAGATGCTCCTCTTAACCTGGAGATCTCAAAGGGAGGTGTTGCTGCTGTCAATGGTACAGCTACAGCAGCGACATCTTTATCCCTTGACACATATACAGATGCATCCCTGGAGGCTATAGCCGCTTCACTGGAAGCTCTCTCGTCCCCCATGGTTCCTGGAGATGGCCAGTATCAGGCAGAGCGAGAGAGGCTGGAAATGGAAAAGCTAAAGCAGCAACGCTTAGCTGAGGAATTGGAATGGGAGCGGCATAATATTCAGCGATTCCGTGAACAAGAACAGCTCCTAGTACAGAAGGAATTAGAAGAGTTGCAAGCCATGAAGCAGCAGATCCTGACTCAACAGGAGGAGGAAAGACAGGCTCATCTTATGATGCAAAAAGAAACATATGCTCAACAACAACAGCAACTTGAGCAAATACAAAGACTCCAAGAACAATTGCGACTACAGTTAGAAGAGCAAAAGCTTCGTCAGATGTACCCAGGTGCAGACATCCCAGGACATTGCATACAGGAGGCTATTGTCTTAGGACCTGATGGCACAGTGCTTTCTCGAAAAATTACAGATAGCGGATGTCAGACTGATGAGGAGGACGAAGCACTAAGCAAAGCTTACACAGCAGGAAGAAAAAAGAAAAGTGTTAAAAAGAGTGTTGATAGCTGTGTCCAGACTGATGATGAGGATCAAGATGAATGGGAGGCCCAGAGAAGTCGACAAAGCCGTCCCCGTACTGCTAGAGGTGATAGGGGTGGTGGGTCAGAATTGTCTCTTCAAGCCCACACTGAAATTTCTATACAAACCGACACAGATGGAAATATTCGAATGGACACGAGAATGGAGGTGTCAGACTCAGAAAGGACCTCACCAAAGAAACGCCCTACTCCCTTAGAAATAGCCCAGTCTGCCAACCTAAAACCAGAATTTTCTTCCCTTCAAGCTCATCCTAAATCCCCTAAAGTACTTTATTCTCCTGTATCACCATGTATATCACCTAGCAAATCCCTTGAATTTGTGTCTTATGATAAGTCCCTAGGCGATACCAGCCCACAAAAGCTAAGGGAAAGCATTGACCAATCAAAATCCTCTCCAGCAAGTCCTCGGGGACCCAAAACCATGCAGCGATCGATGTCTGACCCAAAACCCATGAGTCCAACAGGAGAAGAAAGAGCAACATCTGGTACGCAGTATGGGGATGGCCAACCGGTGAGTACTACATTCTCTTACACCACAGTGACAAATGTCAGACACTTGCACAAAGGTAAATGTATTTTGTCAATTGTCAGAAAATGAGCAGAATGCTGCTGGTGTTATTTTGTTCCATTTGCTTTGTAATGAGTAAAATGGATTTAAGTATATTTAAGGAAAACATTTTTCTGTCACAGCAAATTTCATGAAAGAAATTCTCCCTTGGCAAGTTACCATTGAGAATCCCATGCCTTCATTAATTGTTGGGGAAAGTAAGCTGAACATGCAGAAAGAAATGTTGACTCTCAGGTTTTAAGAAAGACAAATTGCTACTTTGTTGGACTGTAGAGTACACGTTAAAGTTTTGTGATTTTTATGGGAATAAATGCAGAAACAGAAAAATGGTGATACACAAGTACCATCACTTACCCAAGAAAGCAATACAGGCCAAAGATAGTTCTGCCTTTACAGACTAGACACTATAAATGTTATCAGATATTCAAACATGTTTGGGTGTTAAGGTTTTTAATTGACTGATATTTTATGTTACCATTTACTATAGGGGAAAGGATCAGGCGGCACTCCCACGGGGACGCAAAAGAAGGTGAAAAGGACTCTTCCCAATCCCCCCTCTGAAGAAGAGTCAACAACAAGTGGACAGACAGCATACACCACAAACTCAGCACGCCGAAGAATGTGCCGAAATTCAAACATGGCACGTGCCAAGATATTACAAGACATTGATCGGGAGCTGGATCTGGTTGAGCGAGAGTCTTCCAAGCTCCGCAAAAGACAGGCAGAACTAGATGAAGAGGAGAAAGAGATTGATGCTAAGCTTAGGTATTTGGAGATGGGGATCAATCGCAGAAAAGATGCACTTTTAAAGGAAAGGGAGAAAAGAGAAAGGGCCTATTTACAGAGTGTTGCAGAGGATAGAGATTACATGTCAGACAGTGAAGTCAGTAACATCCGAGAGACTAGGAGTGTCCAAGATGGTGGTGAAGACGAGGACATTGAGGATCACCTTCTTGAGCGCCCCAGAACAGCTCCTCACTCAGAACTTGATGATTTTGCTCCTCCCCAAACCAAGCATGAGTATGGAAAATACTCTCAGTACCAATATCCTCAAAGCCAATACCAGCAATCAATCTATCAGACTCCACAGTCCTACCAATCTCACTCTATCTACTCCTCTGTTCCTTCACTTACTACTGCCCAGCAGCAGAGTTATCAGCAGATGCTTTTGTTGCAGCAGAAAGCTGCAAGACAAGCGGCTCTCCTGTCAGAGCTTGATGCGACTAAATACGATGTCATTAGCCGTCAGCCTGATCCCACGTCATCAGCTTATCTTGGTGTCAAATATGACAAATATGGTAACCATCTAGACCTCAGAGCCCTGGAGGTGGGAAGCATAGCAGGTAGTCCAATGTCCGCTGTTTCTGATTCCTACTACACAGAGGTGGAACACCACACACCTCGGAGCTACATGCTGCTGGAAGATGCTGCAGAGTTAGCTAAGACCTCCACAGGTCTGTCTTCATCTTATAGTCTAGCCGAGAGGGAACTGGCTAAGGCAGAGAAGCTTTTGCGTAGAAGTGCTGCAGATCTTGGGTCTACTGACTATCTAGGCTCCACCTCCAGGCTTCATGCTTTTGGAAAGACTCCTGATGAAGAGGATACAATGGAGGAACCCTATGAATTAAAACTCTTGAAGCAGCAGCTCAAGCAGGAGTTTAGAAGAAGTACAGGTGGTACAGAAAGCTTAGAACAACTGACAGGTCTCTCCCAAAACTACTATACTCCAAGCACTGGTGTCTCTAGTTATTCTCAAAGACACTATCCAAAGTCAGACAAATACAGCATCAGTCGACTTACTCTTGAGAAGCAGGCGGCAAAACAACTTCCAGCATCAGTGTTGTACCAAAAGCACAAAACTCCAATACTAGATCCTAAAATCTCCTCCAAGTATTCCTCTATAACAGACAACAGGGGTTTGGAAACTGATTATAACTATTTGGGATCTACCAGTGCATCGCCCAGATCCAGCAGGCTGCTGCAGGATGAAATTACATTCGGCCTTCGAAAGAATATTGCAGAGCAACAAAAGTATCTTGGGTCTACCTTGGGAGCCAATTTAGCTGGATCCCTAAATTTGGGCCAGAGCTTGGGCTTGGACTCTGCTTATCCTAGTGGTAGCCGGTCAAGACCCTCATCCAGACCTACTTCGTGCTACGGCCTGGACTTGTCAATCAAAAGGGAACTTTCGAGTTCTTCACTGAGGCTTAAAGGAGATGGAGAGTCAACTGGAGATGGTCCAAGTTATCAAACCCCCTCTGGTCGCACCAAGCCCACCAGCCTTCCAATTGTGCAAAGCGGTCGTGGACGAATTCCTATTGTGGCACAGAACTCAGAGGAAGAGAGTCCGTTAAGCCCTGTTGGTCAACCAATGGGCATGGCTCGTGCATCAGCTGGGCCCCTGCCTCCTATTTCAGCTGATTCAAGGGACCAATTTGGTTCCTGTATGTCCCTACAAGATTCCCAGCAGCAGCAACATTTAAGAGACGAGCCAACAAGGGGTAGAAGTTATGTGCTGCTGGATGATCTTCAGGGCACAATGTCAGATAGTGAAGGTAAAAAACAAACTTGTAAGACTGCATTTCTTTCCGTTTTAAGTGTCTTGTGAATAATAGTTTGTGGGTGAGCTCTGCATTGAATGCTAGCATGCATGACATAAATATTTAGCTTGTGATTAATATTTTAAATTTGTGCATGCTTCTTTATTTTTGTTCTTCTACTCAACATTTACTTTGCTGTGCATCTTGTTTTCAGTACCTATCCATAACTATTGTCTGTAGGTTCAGATCTGAGGTGTATGCATGTTTTTGTCTATTGTACTGACTTTGCTTGCATATACAGTATATTGTAACATTTCTCTTTACATTCACTATATAGTCTCATCTTTTTTTGTTTGCATGATGATCTAATTTTGGTTCCAACTGCATTTGTAGACATTTCTCCCATCAAATATAATGTAACAGTTTCTAAATTTATCTGTAACGTTTTATGGTCACAAACACTTGATAACACAACACAAAAAACTCAAGATGCTGTTATCACAGGATGAAATGCATTAGATTTGATGGAAAACATTTATTTCTGCATAATAAATTCAAATCTTAAACTTGCATGTCTTTTATGCTTGTCTTTTGAAATGTGTGTATTGCCTGTCATTTATCATTTTGTCTTTCATGAGTAATACTTCTATTTCTAACCAAGATTTACATGTGTACACAGACCTCTATGTTTAGTTTATTGTAAAGTTCAACACTTTAAGTCAAATAGAGAAAAGAACTGCTAAAACATTTGCTTTTATTTCTAAGAGATCATTACTAAAAAGCAAAATAAAAAATTGAGACCAAGATCTTTTGAATACTTTTGAAATAAAAACAACCCAATTTGAGGGGTTTTGGAAACACACTGCTATGTCACATACGACATTTAAAAAATGGTTGCCGGGCTAATTGTTGTCATTTAGATAATGACGACAATTGCCTAAATGACATTCTTTTTTTAAGTCACAAAAAAAGAACGACTTAAAAATTAACCCATCACCTGGATTACTGAACAACTAGAATTTGGATACAAATAATAGTTGTCTTACACTTAATCTGTTTTTTCCATTTTAATGCGCCATCTTCTGCTAGGAGATAGCTAAAATATCAGCAGAACAATGAAATTGTCAGTTTTCCTTGTCCAAGGACCTAGTAAGATTGTCTATCTTTCAAGCAAAATATGTGCTTTCCTAGTTTGATGCATTAGAGAAAATGGCAGATATCTAGCAGACTGCAGTTTGTCATTAATTAGAACCAGAACCCAGGCATAATGTTGTGTTATTTATGGATCCACCTGGTCATGCTACATTTCCTCATCAGCTTTTAACTTGGGAGATTTTATTGTTTCTGTTTGTTGTCTTGCTGACAACAAAAAAACAAACATGATGCACCTCTCCCACTAAAATGTCAATACCCCCTTTTTCTGTTTTGACTTAAACATATAGGCCTTCATTTTTACATTACTTACAAAAATAGGCAAAATATAAAAGTCAGTAGCAATTGTTTTTATTCTGTCTGGTAATTATAGTAATTGCCACGATTTTGTAATGTAAACCAATTTGCCTTAATTACAGCCCTATGTGATTCCATGATGGCATTGAACAGAGACGATGCAACTAATGGTAGAGTATTAGTTTAGTTCTACAGTTATCCATGAGCTAACATACTAACCTGAACCACAAGTACAGTGTCTCTTTCAATGGAATTATGACTAAATGTTGGGGAAAGTGAGTGGAATTGTGAGCAGATTCTGCTTAAAAGCAGCAGATTTTGTTGCAAATGTCATAGAATATGTTTTGAATAAAACTGCTTGCTTTCAATTGAAGAAAATTCATATTTATATATACAACACCCAACATTTACATTCCTGGAGGATTTTGTTGCCCCTTACTATTCGATCATACACGCTTCAGTAATCCTGTTTAAGTCATCCACAAACTGCATTACTTTTCTGCTTATTTCACATCAATGTTCAGTTTGTAAATCACCAATACGTTTTCATATTTTATAATTAGCTGTGTCCTTTTAAGCATGAAATCACATTTAAATACACTTGAACCCACCCTGTTTTGTAAGATGCAAACGTTCTGACCCCGAATGAGTTTGAATTCTGTTCCTAAAGCCTATCACCTCAGGCGAGACGAGACGGACTGGTTTGACAAACCGAGGGATGGACGGCCAGAGAACGGACAAGAAAAGAGACAGGTGAAATATGCAACTTAATAAATTGGAATATGACTGAAAAGTAATTCAGTAGAGACTCAACATGTTTCAAGTGTTAATTTCCCTGAATTTCAATGATCATGACTTCCAGCTAATAAAAAAATTTTATTCAGCCTTCAGAAAATTAGGATAATACATTAGACCAAAAAGAAGATCTCTATGTCCTGTGCAGTATGTGCACTCAGTACTTATCTAGAAATCCTCTTTAGTGCTAGGGAGCCTCAGGTTGTTTTAATAACAGACTTTGCTTGTCTGCATGTCCCATGTCTCTCTTCACAATGACCCAAAGATTATCTCTGGCATTTAGGTCAGGAAAGTTTCCTAACCAATCAAGCAGATTGATGCCGTGGTCATTGTACTTTTGTCAGTGTGGGTAGGTACCATATCTTGCTGGAAACAGAAATCAGCCTCTCAGCGAAGCTTGTCCACTTCACTGAGATGTGGATAAGGCTCTAAAGTTTCTTTATAGACAGCTGTGTGACTTTAGAGCTCACAGAACTCAGTAGACCAAGACCAGATGACATGACTCCCCAAATTCTTTACTGGACTGCCAGCGATTTTGAATTTTTGTGGCCTACCCTTGTGGACAATGTAGTTCACAAGCAAAGGTTGCCTTGTGAATGTAATGACCTGAAATCATTGCAGACATTTACTTTTGTCTGAGAATTAAAGGTAATCTAAGCTATGTTTTCCATAAATATTTAGATCAAAACATAAAAAAAAAAATCTGCATTGAAACTGTCTTTTATTGGTTTTATGTGATATTTAAGCTTTCTCTGAAACAGAATTGTTCAGTCAATAATAGGTCTGTGCTATCTGTCTTTTGCAGTGATCAAGCTTAGAAATATATTTTTAATTATTAATAAATAAATTATTTTAAGAACTAACTAGAACCAAATGATTTTGTTTGTCTTATATTTATAAAAATTAAGGTGGGTGTAGTGCTATTTGTTTACTGAAATGACCGTAACGTGGTACAAAATGCTTAAATATTCGATGAACAAAGACGGCGTAATAACTGAATGTAGTAACTCACATACAGTGACACAAATACCTTACATGTAATGTGAGTGCAGAACATTAGTTACATATTTTCCTTTTGTATGCACAACAGGGAAAAGGTCCCTACTATCCATTCCCTCACCTCAGGGTCAAACTGCAGAGGGATCTCAAAGACCGCAGTGTCACAGGTAAAGTATCACAGGTTTAATAAAGTTAAATGTAGTACCGTGAAACTCTAGGTGAATGACACATTTCCATTCACAATGTATTGTAAGCTAATCACTTATCAACCATGTAGATATTATACTGCCTTTAGTGTTTTATGTTGGTTTTATTTAATCATTGTGAATTGGACTATATTCCTTATCACTGTAATTTGGTATGGTTAAATCTTCATGATAATATGATTTAAAGAGCACGACTGATGAGTGTCATGCATTTTATTTACCCTATACTGAAATCCCATTGAAGGAGCCAGTCACATCCTGTCACACACCTCCTTCAGGCTCAAAGATGGCAGACATGTTTTTGATCTTGCTAATCTTCACAGTGAGCTTGCCATGCTCAAAAAATAGCATGTCCCTCACATTTTATTTGACAGAAATAAACAAACAGCCCACAAGGAATTTTTTTTTTTTAAAACAAGTGATCAGGATTATTTTGACTCAAGCCTTTTGTTCTGTCTTCAATTACCATATCAAATTGTTTGATAATATTAAATGACTGTGGTTCTGATTCTGTATTGAAAGGAAGGGATGACTGATAGTATTTGTGCTGTATGTGGAACCATTGAGCAAAGGAAGAAATCAGTAACTTAATGTGATGAAATCCACATGGTTCTAGACAAAGGATTGGAAATGTTCACGGTTACTCTGAAGTATTTTAACACTTCCTGTAAATGTGAAGGGGGCATATTGTTCTGCCCTAAGCATTCTTTTATGAACATTGTCAATAGGTTGTGTTTTTTAAACCCTGTTAACTTTTGCTACTCACTTTCAAATGGAGACACTGTGCTTCTTTCATATTGGTAACATAAAATACAGCAGATCTCAAAAGTGCACACACGTCTGTCTGATAAAACAGCAAGCTTCTGCAATGTAAAATAACTAGACTATGATGAATCACTTCCTTTGTCAAAGTAATATTTTCACTTTCTGATTCAACTGAAAAGAAAAACAACCTGAGTAAGAACGCATATCATTGCAACTAATACTTTGCTAAAGCGCGTTTTGATTAGCTTTTTTTGCATTCAGGACGCCACATTTTTATTTGGAAATAATTGCTTTCTCTATATTGCAAATATTTTCCCAAATTATCAGACTGTAGGGATAATCTTACCCAAAAGCTCCTCAGGTGACATCATAGCATTTTTTTTTGTTTGTTTTTGTTTTTTTCTCAGACTTAGGTCAGGACCCCAGTTATGCCATTTCACAAGTTTTTTTTTGTTTGTTTGTTTTCTGGAAAGCCCATTCTTTTTTTTTCAATTTTAATGCATACTGTGATTCCAAGACAATAAAATAATTTTTTATCAATTTTCATGCATTACTTTCCTATTGAAAATAACACAAATTTGTTCAGAATATTAATATCAATATTTATGTTTTTTTTCCTGAACAGGAAATGGTTTGGGTATCCGTGTAGTTGGAGGAAAGGAGGTTCCAGGTGGGAGCGGAGACATTGGAGCTTATGTTGCCAAAGTCCTACCTGGTGGAGCTGCAGAACAAACTGGAAAAATTCTTGAAGGTAAAACCTTCCCCTGAATTCCTTTTCTTTTAGTTTGGTATTAAATAAAATAAATAGCTAAACAGGTTTTCTAACATTGAGAATTTTTGAAAATGCATTTCTAATTACAAGTCTAGTTCTGCTTGTTTTCAGAAATTACAAATCTCCCAATCTACTAAAACACACATTGTTGTTCAGAACTACAAATACTGTATGACATAGAAGTCACCATATCTACTACTACAGAAGCTAAAGTTTAAGTGACTGTATAGACTGTAAATGTAAATGTGTTCATAAGTTTCTCAAAATAATTATACACTTCTTGCACTTTGGTCAAGATGTGCAAAAAGCAATTTTCTTTCTACATTTTATCCAGTCTTTATGGGTATTCAGTTTAATTTGGATTTTTTTCCCCACCACAGAATAACCTTTTTCTACAAAGTTACTGGTGCTACACTCATTTACTACCCATCGCATTAAATATGTGTTACTTAAGCATTAGGGATGAGAAAAGACTTGAACCATTTCAAGAGACAATATTTGATTGCGCTACAAAAGCATGTGTATTGTATTGCGCAACAAAAGCCAGCCCTTGTAAAAAAAAAAAAAAAAAAAAACATTTTGTAATGACAAATAGGCATGAGAATAAAATGGTTTAACAAATGGGGAGACATGCACCTCAAGATGAAATAAGGATGTGCAAGGGCATTGTAGCTGACCAGAAATCTCCCCTCTGCTGGGGATGACAGTCTGCCAGGACAAATCAGGCAGAGCCACCCCGAGATGTGCCTCATCACTGCATTAGAACGGCGGATGTCTCCTGAGTTGTGTGCTGCAAGATCAGCCCTGAGTGAAGGCTCATGTCTCAAAGTGTCTGAATCAAACTCAGCAACAGTGCCATTGAAAATATGTAAAAAAAAAAAAAAAACAAGAAAATTTACTAGAGTCATTATCCAATCATTCTTTTGAAGTCCATATGAATCCATTGGAGTTTGCTGTCCACAGCCTGTCAGATATTTGAAACCTTTTATTTCACATAATAGGAGTACACTTACTTTTAAAGAGTATATTTGAGCTTTCCTCTGAGAATTCAAGCTAATATTTTCTTATGTCAGGCGGAAGCTCATCTATTATAGTCGTTGTCATGGTCATTCCCACATTTTCTTTGTAGCAGGTAGGAGGACACAGGACCTTATTTTCTTCTTTCAGAGATGAGTGAAATCACCTAGAGCAGGAAAAGGTCCAAACAAATGTGTGCAACTTGAAAACTGTGAGCTGTATCAGAAAAATGTTGGGAGTCGTGAACATCAGTATCGCATTGTGCCCTTTGGACAGTTTTCATGTTTCTATGCTATTTTTAGAGATCATGTTGGTGTACAAAACACATTTAAGGGTTAAATTACCTGTTTTAGAGGTGAGCAATAATACATCAAATATTACATTGCTCTCCAACCATTGCTATAGCAGGTACTAAATAAGAATAGATTTTTCCATAAGTTATCAGATCATTATTAGCGCTGAGCATAATGGTTGCAAAGCATTTGGTTTCAATTCACTGTGTTGGTGAAGGAGAAATGTTGGGATTTTCAGAAGCTCAGTGTCATGGAGAAGTGTGAGTGTTTGCACGTATGACTCTGTGTGTCTGATCAGTTCAGCTGGTCGCTGAAATTTGACATCTTTAAAAAGTGACAATTTGAAACTACAGTGTAGCTTCCCTGTCACTCACGCTCATTCAGCCCGCGAGTATCGTCGCAAACCCAAGACGCTACTGATGAGCTGCTTCAATCCATGTAAGTCGTGTCCATGTAAGTGTGCAGGATGGGAGATTGCTGTGGCTTTGCTGTGTTGACTAAAATTTGAGAACATAATGTCTGAAGACTGTCTCTAGATTAACTTTCTACTTTCGTACTTTAAATATCCTACTGTAAAATCTCACCTTAGATCATAAATGAAAAAAATCAGGGTTCTATCAGTTAAACAGACCCATTCAGGGTTTAATTTCCTTTGTTGTGGTTTGACGTGGCCTGCTTTAATCTTGACCATATAAGAAAAGTAAAAACATTGTAAATACAGCGTTGTTACTGGTGTGCTCATGCCCTTTCTATTCACAGGAATGCAAGTCTTAGAGTGGAACGGTGTTCTACTGACGGGAAAAACTTACGAGGAAGTGCAAGGATTGGTTGGACAGCTGTGTAATGAAGCAGAACTATGTGTCAGACTGTAAGTATCACATCTTTTACTCTTTTTACTGATGTTTTTTTATATATCCTCTTAATTTTATTTTGGACCATTTTTTCCCTTTATGCCCATCTATTTAGGTGTTTTATTGCTATAAAAAACTTAGCAACTCCGTAACTGTTAACTCTAGAGGTTATTGTGAGTCCTTTTTTTAAACTTAATAAATCTCTTATCTTGTACATAGGTTTTTATTTTTTACTTTATCTCTCATCATATACAATTTTCAAAACTAAAATGAAGTCTCTTCTTTTCAGTGATCTTAACATGTTGGCTGAGTCTGAAGATTCCCAGCATCTTGATTTGCAGGAGCCCAGCAAAGGTGATGCATTGTGTTTTCTTAATTTTGATCCTCATTTGAGGTTTCCCTTCAATGCAGTCTCTTTGACAGTTTTATCAAATGTTTAACCCATCTCCAATAGTTGTGTTCTCTTTCATTGGCAGTCAGTCAGATTTACAGTACATTTTCAGTAACACTTTATTTGACGGGTTGTGAATAAGACTGTCATGACACTGTCATGAACATGATGTAACGCCCGTCATGAACATGAGTAAGTCTTCATGAATATTTATGACTGTTGTCATAAAGTGTCATTCGGTAAATCATGACACTTTTAATACAAAGTTGGCATTATACAAAATGTTTTTGTTATGACATCTTGTCATCATCCAAGAAATCATGATCTGACATAAATTTGTTATAAAAGTATTACTGATTACACTCAAAACATTATGTAGCTTTATGTTATTAAAGCTAAAGTTTAGTCAAATGAAAGTGTTGCTCCATAACGTATATTTAAGAAAACAAAATATAGGGGTCAAACTTTAATACACACTGAAATGGACAATTACACACACATTTTCTATGTTGCGTTCATAGGTTTGAATCACCAAAGAGTTCTTAGAGAGTACATTTATGATCTCATCAATATCGCTCCTACAAATGAGGACACCAAGTTATGTTATGATTGTGTTTGTAAGATGTTCATTTTGTTTTTTTGACTTGTAGGGGAAAAACCTCCCAGATCTCCAGGCGTTGATCCCAAACAGCTAGCTGCTGAGCTGCAGAAAGTGTCACAGCAGCAGGGTCCCATGTCCGCGTCATCTTCGAGCCTGGCTGCTCCAACATCTGCAACGTCCAGTCCTGGTCAGCCTGGATCCCCCTCCGTCAGCAAGAAGCGCCACGCCAGCAAGGCAAGTCAAAGGGAAGGGATTTCAGACATGTTCTGCCTGAAACTGAGGTTTCATACACAAGCCTCGGAAGAAAAGTAGACCAACATAATTGGGCTTTCAAAGTGATTTAACCATTTTTATTTATTTATTTTTTGCACAAAACTACACAAAACTATTTTTTCAGACATTTACATCCAAAGACAGAAATTGCTGCACAATTTTGTCTTGTTCTGTCACAAAATCGTCCGAAAAATTGTACATTTGTGGCTGTAATGTGACAAAATGGGAAAAAGGTTCAAATGGAAGTAATACTCTAGTCCAGTGGTTCTCAAACTTTTTTCAGTGATGTACCCCCTTAAAAATATATTTTTAGTCAAGTACCCCCTGACACGGGCAAAACATTTTTGGAATAAAAAAGAGGTACAGAGATCGTGGACGTAAATCCCATTAAAACATACTTTTCCATGTACATTATGTACTTCGTCGGCTCTGGTTTTGCCTTCTTTTTCACTTTATCTGTACTTTCAGCAGCATTGCTGCTACGCTTTAGCCATGTCTCCATAGTTACAGTGTAATCATGATAACGACAGGTCGTTGACGAGTGCCCTGGGTCCGTGGGTCAAACTAACTTGGTGGGGGGGTCCGTTTTAGGATATTGAAACTAAATACTGAATATAAAATTCAGTGCATGAACACACATTTATATTTTATCAAACTTTTTACAAAATAATTTTTCCCAAGACTTATTATGAGGAGCCTACTGATTTTTTAAAGATATTTTGAAAAGCTTCACGTACCCCCTGCAGTACCTCCACGTACCCCCAGGGGTACGCGTACCCCCATTTGAGAACCACTGCTCTAGTCAACCAAAATTGAAATCTGAAACAAGAAATTTGACTTCGATTTTAAAAATGCTCACGCTGTAAAGACGTAAAGTGTGCATAAATAAACTTTAAAGGAAATAAAATGGATAAAGGAATCATAAATAATTTATTTACTACCCATTTCACACATAAGCTGATAAAACGTATTGTTGTGATGTATGTGCACATTGCCTAAAGGACAGAAAAATGACCAGACATAAACTTAAGGCTCTTTTAGCAAATAATCTCCCAGTTGTGCCTCCAAGCACTGGAACAAATACAGAAGAGTTCTGTACTTTATGTACCTCAGGACCACCCACCAGTAAACTCCCCACCTACACACTTTTATCTATCACAGTCTTAGCATCTTATTCTCTTCCTTTATAGACCACAGAAGGATCCAAGACCCACTCCCACCCCATCTCTGGAGAGATACAGGTCTGTAAAACAAATCGCTGCTATTTACAAAATGTGTTTCTGACGTTTAGTGTCTCTGAAGTATTCTAAATCCCAGACGACATGAAGATTCATGCCATTCATGGGATATTGCCTTTTCTTTTCAACTGCCTTTTCCTTTTACAGCTTCAAATCCACTACGACAAGCAGCTGGGCAACTTGATAGTTCATGTCCTGCAGGCCAGAAACCTCGCACCCCGTGACAACAACGGCTACTCGGATCCATTTGTAAAAGTGTATCTCCTACCAGGGAGAGGGTGAGTCAGGGGAGTGCAAATTTTGAGGCACACCGTAACTGGTTCTGAAATGGAGCAAAGTTGGTTATGATTGCAAGTTATCATCTAAGAACATTGCTGGTGTAAAAATGTTAGGAAAAAAAAAACAGCAGGTGTTTTATTCAGAATTAGAGCCAGACTGAAATGATGTTTTGTTCCATCTGATATTTTCCCATCGGTGCTGCACACACAGCCACTCTGTTGAAAACAAAACTGAATTTTCATTCATTTAAAATCGATTTAAGATTGATTTTTTTTGTTTTTTTGTCTTACCATTGCATCTTTCGATGTGCAGCACATGGTCTTTATTTGATATCAACTCCACATCACTGACACTTTGAGCCAACCAGCTTTTAGGTAAACTAGGCTTCACGTCATCTCCTCTTTTTTTTTTTTTTACGGAGATTATTAGCTTCTAATCACTGCTAAACAAGCATTACGTGAATAATGTGAGGCTTAACGCTGACATGTGTTCAAGCTGTTGATAGATGTGATACTGCAGGTATAAATGCAGACAAAATCAATAGCGCTCATATTTGCCTGCAATCTGATCCACACTCCCTCATTAAGTCCAGGGCTCCCCTCTCACTGTGATAGCATTATAATGCAATTTACTCTTTCACCTTCTCTTCTGCCTGAGATGAGACCTTCTGTCGAATTCTGTGGGTTGTTTTTTTTTTTTTCACTGATCATTTATGATAAATATAATAATGTGCGGCTCCATGCATTCGGCCAACACTCTCTAAGATCTTCAGCTTCATATATGTCCAGATGCAGGTAAGGATGTTGAAGTTGGTAGTACTGAGGCAAACTGTTAGACTGAGACAAAAACCCTTGTGCACACTCTCATGTATATGCTTTTGAGCTATACATGACTTTCCACAGCTATTGGCACAAACTGTAATCCCCACACAGACTCTCTAGTTCCATCACAGATCTCCTGACAACCAAATTAAGGTTGTTGAGAACAATCGCTTAAGGCACAGCAACCAGAAAAAAAGGAAAAACATGTTGTTTGATTTGGTGAAAGTTGGTACTAAATTTCTTTCATTTAGTTTGCCGACCTACAGCTTTTTGAGGGGGTTCAAAATATGTGGCCGCTTGGAAAAAAGTATTTTATGTGAAAACCAATCTGCCATCAGGTCATGTCCATTGAGTTGTTATAAAGTAAAACTATGCCCCTCCCAAAATAGCTAATACTACCAGATGTCCTTTACACTCTGAGCACTAAATGGCTGCAGAGTATCAATAGAGTCCTAGGTATGTGTAAAATATGCATCAACAAGCATCTTGGCTGCATAAAGACCAAAAGCAGTTTTAAACGATTTCGCAACATAAGTTAAAAGGTGTAAAATTAACAGTTTTGATTTTTTTTAATATATATATAAAGTTCTATGATGTTATTATCTGCAATAAACCTCTTAGCTGTGCTGCAGGGATATCATGGTGCAGTGAGTTTCTACACTAGCGATGAAATCATTAAAATGACAGAAAACTAATGGCTAGTCCACACGGTAGACTCGGTTTTAGCCAATTTTAGTAATTTAAACAACTGAAGAGAAGATTTTGATTTCTGTGAAGTGGCTGGCCGTATCAATTCACCTGTCCAGCTGTAATGCATCAGTCTGCTAAATGTTTAGTAAATCATTAGTTTTTGTGGCAGTAGTTTTTTTCAGCAACATTTAAAGATGATACAATCTGGTGGTTTTTGAGGTTTGATAGTTGTTTGGAAATTATCACCTGGACAAGGTGGAGTGATACAGCAGGTAGCCTCATCAACCATAGCATTGTGTAGTAACAAAGATGAAGAAATACTTCTAAACGTAACAAAATCAGTTTGATTAGTCACTACACAGTTTTCAAATTAGAAAATTGAATCTGCTGCTCAATACTGGTGCACTAAACATACTATCAGTGAAACATTATAACAACAAATTAAAAATCTTTTTGCACATTTTCTGTCTTTTTTTGCTTTTAAAACACAAATAAACCACAAAGTAAGCCCAAATCTATTCCAAGCTTCTCTTCCCTGAAGCCCTTATAGTCCACTGAGACGATCTGAACCCCCACCCTCCCTCTGACTATTGTTTCTGTATGTTGTTTTCTACATTTAATGCATGCTGGACCCCTCAGTCAGGTCATGGTTGTCCAGAATGCCAGGTATGTGACTTGCCCACTCTAGTTGTGTTTCAGTAAAGAAAAAATAAAACAAAACTGGCTGTCAGTTTGGCAGCTAACTTAGTAGGATCATGGTTGATCAGTTCAGTGTCTAGTAACTCCTTTCATTCTTTCCTTCATTTTATGTTTTGGTATTGTTAACTTTACTAATATCTTGACATCTTGGCAATAAAATGACCATCCGTAACCTAGCCCAATTTACCAAATAGTTCCCAGTGCCTATGTCTTCTCCTGATAGATTGCTTGTTGTATTTGACCATTTACATTTGTAACTCAAGGTTTTAGCTCTAACCATTTTAGTTTATCCATGTAGGGCTTTAAAAATCTGCTTATAACTCCCCGCATTAATCTTTAGTCCCATACTGCACCCTTAACACCCTGTCACATTAGCTACACACCTGTGACTTTCCATAGAGTGAATTGTTCTTGTCTTTTCCAAACCTGCTAAAATCTCATACCTGACAATCCTAAATCAAACCCTGTTCTCTGCAAAAAACATCCATGTGAAAAAGTAATTTATTCAGTTTGTGTTCTCTTCCATAAGAGGTTAAATATTTAATCCCTCTTAGAGTCATGAAGTAGTGTTTTTGACCTACTTCATGACTTTCGGGTTTTCTACAAGTACTAAATCGATGTCTTTGAAGATATTTCTCAAATGACCCACCTAAGCGTATGGTAGGATGTCAAAATTCTGTGAGACTAAATGACTTAATACACCACAAAATGGACTTTTTTGCAGCACACCCTGACATCAGTCTTTTCTTTCCATGCACGTAGGTCTTTGCATTATTAACCATCCAAAACAGTGTTCATCACTTTCATTGCCTTCCTTCTATAGTTTCACATTGTGCCCTCTTTTGACCCAACTACTTGCCCTTGTCACAGTGTGGTGGTTCATGTACTTGTATGCTAGCCTAAGTGATAACAAAGTGCACATTTTGTGATGTTTTCCCACAGTGCTGAAAACAAGAGAAAATCCAAACATGCAGGCAAAAGCCTCAATCCTGAGTGGAACCAGACCGTCATCTATAAAAACATCCACCTGGAGCAGGTACTGAAGTATTTTTGGAATGCATGAAATCCTTCCTGCATTTTATTGTGGACTTGGGTCAGAACACAGCAATGTGTTCACCACTGGTAGCTCTTACTTTGACCCACATACTAATTTTATACTACATTATTAATGGTAAGTTTTGTACATCTTTTGATTATTTCAGATTTAACCTCACATGCCCTACACCAGTGCTATCACAAGCTTCTGGGTCAAATTACACCTGCAAAGTATTAGCTCTATGCATCTTTCTGTCAACTCAAATAGAACTCTTTAACACCAAGCTGAAAGTAAAAGTTTAAACAGTTCGTATCAGGGTGTGTGGGGTCTGCAGAGGTGTTAATTGCTTTTCTCCTGACCCTAGATCTGCATCAGTTTTCAATTCTGATTTCCTCTGCCAGGATCACTGACTGTAGAACAACAGTGCTTGTCATAATTTGAATTGTATGTGTTTCAGCTGAGGAAGAAGACTCTGGAAGTGAGTGTTTGGGACTATGACAAAGGTTCCTCTAATGATTTCTTAGGAGAGGTAAATGTTGCCTTCAATACATATATATATATATATATATATATATGTATTTAATGAAAATACAAAAATACAAATAACTTACCCAATCTGTGAGCACTTGCTAACATGGTTTGGTTGTCCCCAGGTTCTTATTGACCTGTCCAACACAGCCCAGCTGGACAACATTCCTCGATGGCTCCCCCTTAAGGAGCAAAGCGAAGGCGACCCCCATAGACGTTCCCACTCAGGCCAGGGTCGCCATGGTTCCTCCAAACCCTCCTCACAGCACTCGTCCCCTAAAGTCTCCGGCCCCACTCATGATAGTCAGGATTCCCCCAAATCATCTGTCACCAAGAGTCGAAGCCATGGGATCTTTCCAGATCCAGCCAAGGGTAGGACACGATGAATTTCCTCACCTGCCTAACCTGTCAGTCCCAAACAACTGTCCGTACCCTGCTGGTCCCCTGCTATTCCTGCTCCCCTCCTCTCTGTACTGGGTATTCCTTTTTCCTGTGATTCCTTTTCCTGTCTCCTCTCTCTTTTTGCCATGTTTCTCTCCTACGGTATCAACCTTTGTCCTTGTTTATCTGTGTTCACTACTTGTATTGTTTGCTGCTCATTATGCACTCACTTGTAGCTTCAGCTTCATGCTTTTTTACTTTGCCATGGTCTGTTTTCTTGGTTGCCATAATGTCACCCAGCTCAGAGGCCTAGCCTTAGCTTCCCGCTATCTTTCCTCTGCCACATGGCTGTGGAAGGCTTTGAATGCCTCCCTACTTTTGCAAAAAATAACAACAAATTAGCATTAAATTTACTAAGAATGCTCCAGAGGGTCCTAGGCTCAGCGCAAGTGCTGTTGAGCAGGCCACAGCCTCTTCAGTTCTGTCAAGCAAAGAGTAGCTTTTCAGTAATTTGGTGAATCTGGTTGTTTTAGACACACAGGTGACCACTATCGAGAAATCCAACAATAATCCTGGCACATCGAAGCCTTCCTCGTCCGAGGGCCAGAGCCAAAGCCCCAGCCACGGACACAGCCAGCACACTCGCTCACATGGCGCTTCACGCTCCAGCAAAAGCGCTGCGAGGCAGCACCATCAGGACAGCAGCACTGGAGGCAGCGGATCTGCTGTGATAGCACGGGGCGAAGCCCAACAGCAGTTACAGCAGCAGCCGCCGCCACAACGCCTTCCACCAAGTAAACCAAGACGCAAATAGAGCCCATGCAGCATGGCCTAATCACACTCATCTCTTCCTCCTTTTTACTTGGCCTTTCTTTTCCGTTCCTTTACTTTCCCCTTTTTATCTTACTCTTAGTCCTCCTGATATTTGAGACATTCTGGTCCTCTTCTGTTGTTTCCAGTGCGCCATCCTATCTCCTGTAGGTATTTACATATGTTTAGAATGAGCCCCCCACCTTTACACTGAAACATTTTCTCTAACAGGTCTAACCACCTTTCAGTAAACCCAAAAAGAAAGACACAAGATTAGGCCATGAATATAAAAACGAAAATAACTTTTTCTTCATTCAAAAAAAATTGATGTGGAATTAATAAAAGTTCAACTGTGATAAAGGTGCATAACCCTTATTGAATTCCACTCTCAAATTTCTCAAAACCAATAAATTCTCCAGCATTTTCCCTGTAAGGGATCAAATTTATCATTGATCATGACTATTTAATATTTATCCAACTTTTATTACTAAAAATCCCAGATAATATATTTTGGAATTTAGATTTTTTTTTTCTCTCTTTTTTTGTACTTTTTAATTACTTTCTTTAAAATCTAACAACAACCAGCTTTGTTAAAGTTCCTCCACCGAGTTGGTTGTGCATGCTTGTATGCCACCCCCTTTCTGGACCCACAATGCACTCCGGGCTGACGCTGCGCACCCCTCTCGTTCGAGACACGCGGGGAAGGGTGAATGTGCACTGCACACTGTGGCTGCATGTGATTCTCAGTCAAGCTGATTACCATGGTGAAGATGAACTGCGCTCTGAATCTCCATCTTGCTCCTCCCTTCTCACACCTTGAACTGCGATGCCGTGACCTTTTGTTTCCTGCTGTTGACCCTGCAAAACGCAAACACATCCAGGCCAAAGGAGCCAGCTCTCGCTAAGGCACCAGAGGCACAGCGTAGTTGGTGTGCTCACCATTCAGAGACCCCAGTCTGACTGGCTGCCTGCCCTGCCATCGACCCTGTCGGCCAAAGGGAGCAGAGCAGACGGCAGACTCCTGAGCCTCAGGAAAGCCATGTCAGAGGAGAGGCCGCAGAGCATCGGAGGTGAGAGTTTGCCCCAAGAGTCTCCCCTCCTCTGTCGTGTGACTGAAGCAATGAGGGAGCAAGGAGAGAAAGAGAGAGTGAAAGAACGAGAGGATGCAGTACTACTAACGCACACCTGCAGAAAGAAAGAGGGGGAGTCCTACAAGGTAGAGTGAGACAGGAAGGCAGAAAGACAGTTGCACTCAGCCACATCATCAGATTCATGCAGCAAGACATGCTTCCATCTTGGTCACCCACAATTTTCACTCACTTAAGAAAAAAAATAAAAGGTCTCAAATTTTGATATCCTTAAATGAAACAACGTGGTGTTATTGAAGTCTGCAATCAGTCAGTGATAATGCATCAAGTGGCCTGAAATAAAGCAGTGCTGACAGGGATCCTTTTCTGCACCACTTCCACATCATTATTGATACCGCCTGTTTGAGAACAAAGGTCTAAGACATAAAACAATAAAATACTAAGCATGTAAAAGGGTACAAAAGGGTACATTTAAAAGTACTGTAAACCATACCACGTCCAACAGTAAAATTTGCATTGCCGAATAAAAGTATTTTTCCCCCTCAGATTTGTTTCAGTTTTGGTTTTTCACACAAAGATATTTTGAGTAAACTCAAATAAAACTGTTTTCGAATGATAATGTCACTTCTTAAGAAGGGGGAAAAAAACATCTGATGTAAGCTGACCGTATGTGAAAATTATTTGTACCTTAATCTAATAACTGGTTGTGCTAAGTACAAACTGATGCCTGGATATTCTCCATCAGGATTTTTTTTTTTTTTTTACAGAGTATAGTATTCATAGTTCTGTCATTTACAGCAAGCTGTACATTTCCTAAAACAGCAAAGCAGGCCCAGGCCACAAAACTACCACCACCTCTGGGTCTAGTAGTAGTCAGATCTGGATGTGTCTAATTAAATCAAACCAAAAAACAGTAAACTTATGCCTTAACAAGCATGGTGTTACTTTTATACATGCAGCTAGATTGGATTGGATAGCTTTTTAACTCTTAATAAATTAAATCATAATTGCTTCTTGTATTTACTCTGGATATCTTTGTTTGATATTAGAGTTTTTATTATAATCTGGATTAATTTTGTGACAGAAAAGCCAGAACAGAAAAATCTGTAAGGGGGCAAATTGTTTTCTACTGCGCTGTACGGCAGTAATATCTCCCACGGTTAGGTTGTGCACACATTCAGTATTTCATATAGACGATTAACAATGAAAGTAGTACCTTTGTGCCTCTTGTGTGATCTGCATCATCCTATACGTGGTATTTTTTCTGTTTAAGGTATCACTGTTTTGTCTTTTTGCTGAGAAAGACTTTAAATAAATGTGTGTCCACATGCTTCTTGCTTCTCCTTAATGTTTGCATACAGTTCACTACTGTCTGATCTTGTATTCCTTAAATACACTTCCTTTTTGTCCACAGCGTAACAGATTGTAATTCATTTTTGACAGATTTGCAGTGCTGCGGATGTCAATCAATGCTTCTTAGTTTTAACATTTATTTTGGACAGCGCTAAGATGCTGTTTTTGCCTTTTTTTTCTGTGGTGATGGGTGTGCTTGTGTCTATGCACAGCTCGGTCGAGCTACAGAGCAAGTGATGCTCCAGTTACTGCGGCCTCTTTGGACAGTGGCCTGAGCGGTAGTGCTTACAGCCTTTTGGATGAAGAAGGAGAGACAAATGAAGTGGACAGTGCAATCTTCCAGGTCCCTCGATTGTAAGTAGGCTCAGTCTCTTTATACATGTCAGAAAAGACTTCAACTAAAACAGGGGTGGGCAATCCTGGTCCTCGAGGGCCGGTGTCCTGCAACTCTTAGATGTCTCCCTGGTCCAACACACTTGAATCCAATAGCTGAATCACCTCCTAAGTGCAGTCAAGTTCTCCAGAGTCCTGCTAATGACCTCATTATTTGACTCAGGTGTGTTGAAGTAGAGATGCATCTAAAAGTTGCAGGAGACCGGCCCTCGAGGCCTGGAGTTGCCCACCCCTGAACTAAAATGTGCTCCTACTGGGCGTCAAACGATTAGTGGTATCAAAGTACACCAAGATGTTACCTAACTTAAGATGACATCTTTGCTATTGAACCAACTAATTTTATTTCTTAGACTCAGAATAGTAAGAAGCAACAATATTCTGCTGGGCTTCTAAATACATTGCGTGCTTATTGTTTGAGCATCAAAATAAAAATAAGTAAGTAATGGTAGAGATTTATGATTAGAAACATGCATATATTCAATTCTTTGAGCTTGACTTTTAGTAACTCTTCATTGTTTTAAATTTAATTACAAGTCACAGATTTTTGTATTAATATCAATATAACAATATTGACACAAAAATGTCAATATCAACAAACTAAAACACTACTAGACAAACTAATGCCAACATCTGGAGTTTTAAAAAGTAACAAGAATAATTTTAAATCCAGTTCATTCTGAAGGTGAAAGTTCTGTCACCACGGTCTTGGCCTTGTTTAAATTTGCCTGGGAAATGAGGGCTTTGCAAAATGTAGTCAATGAATTCAGAAAGGCACATGTCATGTTTAAAGGAAAATGTCAGGACCTTTGTCATTAAGCTTGATCTCTACTAAAAGTAGGTCACAAATCAAGAGGCAACAATAAACACACATTCATTTCTACAAAAGAATGCCTGGGGGGAAAGAAGTCAGCTCTTGAGAAAAAGCCAAGTCAAAACATTGACCTTTGTTTGATTGAAATGTGTATGTAACCGTCTTTTTTATGGTTTTGATTTAATAGACTGGTTTTCAAACCATTAAACATAAATGCAGAAATAAGTCATTTGTTTTCCTTTTCTTCTTTTCTTGTTTAAGTGGGAAGATCCCAAATGGCACAGATGTGACGAAATCTTCAACGGGACACAGTGATGGGGAAGGTCGTATAAGGCTATGTGTTGCTTTGTTAGCAATAAATGTACTAAATACATTGTACTGTACCGCATCTCACAGTTTCTACAATATCAGTTAATTAAAATTTTCTTTTCGTCAACCTTTTTAAAGAAAGTGATCGCACATTTTGTTTTTCACAGAGAGCACGCACTCATTACCATAACAGCTCATTGACAAATATGGGCTCTTGTCACACTTACTTGTTGCTTAGAGGCTAATCTAGTTTATTACACTAAAACCTACATTGCTGTTAAAAAATGTTTGCCCCCTTATATATTTATTTTTATTTTTGCTTTTAGGCGCACATAAATGTTTCAGATAAAAAATGTTTGCACTGAATAAAGATAACCTGAGTAAATACAAAAGGCAGTTTTCAAATGATGATTTCATTTATTAAAGTAACCCCCCCCCCTCATTTTTAATCATATTCAATGTAAATTAGTTCAGTAATTAAGGAGACAAAGTGGGCAGACAACATTTGTTATTTGCCGGTGTGACATCAACTTTTATGTCACTTTAAATGTATAAACAAAGATGTAATTTTTTTGTACACGCTTCCCGCTATTAATATTTCATTCCACAAGAGGGCGGCAGAGGAATGCAGAGAAAAGATCAGACTGCGTAGTGTATCAGCCAAGAACCCCCTTTATTTGTTTGTTTTTAGGAAAGACTCAGGTGATGGGGGAGATCAAGATTGCTCTGAAGAGAGAGATGAGAACAGAGGGGGAGCATCTGGTCCTGGAGATTCTTCAGTGTCGCAACATCACCTACAAGTTTAAGACTCCAGACCACTTGCCTGGTAATCAAAACAGCCTGAGCAGCATCACGTGGTCATGTAGGTCTTCAAACATACCTGAAAGTCAAGAAACCCACGCAAACATCTGCTTGGCCTCTTAAATCCTTTCCTATTTTACTGAGGCACAGCAGCTGCTGTTGCAGTATTCTTATCAGCCTACCCTCATGTTTAGTGTACCTTTACTTTAGATAATTGCTTACATAAAACCAACCACAAAACAAATTAGCTCCCCTATAGGGTTATATATCATCCTCTTATAAGAACAGCACATATTAGATATGGAATGTGTATTTCTGCCTCATTATCAGCTCTTACATTACACAAAATTGGTCTAAATACGTTTAAAAAAATATTAAAGAGACTTAGAACACACAAAAAGCAATACAGCAAACATTTTTTAAAAGATGTTTCATATGTTTAAAATGCAATATAGTTTATTTTTAATATTGCGCATAGAAAATGTTACATGCAATGTTATAATGACAGTCTGACATCTATAAACGGAGGACAAAATGGTTCTATTTTGCACATTTTATTTATTCTTTTTGTTTCTTTGCACAGATTGTAACTCACACAGTGGCTTATTTTGCCATATTGACTGTGGGTTCTGATGCTCAAGCTGGTTGTCGTTTCTTCAATTTGCATTTGCTTCCAGATGGGAAATGCAGATTGGCAGCCCTCTGTTCTTTGAGAGTATAGCAGAACTGGTGCAAGCAGTTGCTCAGTGACTCATACCACTACTCCTTATTGTGGCGACAGCTAAGTGTAGAGATATCTGTTGCCAATTAAGTTAGTCCTTTGATTCTTTGCAGCAAATTTGCTTCAGGTTATTTTACAAGTTTCTGTAAAGGACTTCGTCCTGACTTGCAACTTCTTTGAAGTAATTAAAACCTTTGCTTAATTAGAAGTTGTACATACTGAGACCTTTATGTCTTCTGTGTCTGACAGTCTCTGAATCTTGTGCACTGGACTTGTTTATGTTCAGTTCTGTTCTGTCAGCGAGACCATTGAATTGTGGTTTTTACGACAATGTCTGTCGGTCTCTACAGACCTTTATGTGAAGCTCTATGTGGTGAACATTGCCACCCAGAAAAGGATCATCAAGAAGAAGACCAGAGTGTGTCGTCATGACCGCGAGCCGTCCTTCAATGAAACTTTCCGCTTCTGCATGAACCCAACAGGACACTCACTACAGGTAACTCAATTGGATGCTTATGTAACCAAAACCTGAGTACTTGATTTAAGAATATTGACAATCTGTTAATAAATGTTCAGATGTTTGATAGCAATATGCCTTGCAAGATTATTCAGGACATTGTTTGTTCTGAATGCTGAATAGTTAATAAATATGAAAGCAAACTGCATGTTAGTTGTGTCTGTTTTGCAGCTTTTTACAAGCGCAAACTGGACTTCTTGTCCTTTCTCCTCCAATTCACAGAAATTTGCTACTTCTTTGCTGGTATGTCACAAAAAAAAAAAGAATCAAATACACTGAAGTTCCAAGTTTTTATGTGGAAAAATGGGGAAAGGACATCGCAAGAGTCTAAAAATATACTCTTGCAGAGCTACTGAAGTACATGTTTTTCTTCAGAAAGTGAGACGTATTAATTTCCTTCTTCTTTTACAAGCTCTTTCTTGTGTCAAATGGAGGCAAGTTCATAAAGAAGACGCTCATTGGAGAGGCTTACGTGTGGCTGGACAAAATGGACTTACGCAAACGAGTTGTGGGCTGGCACAAGCTTCTCGCTAGCATGGCCCAGATCCACTCGTAGGGAGACACTGAGGACTTTAAAGCAAAAAACTGAAAAGATGATGGGTTTGTGAAATCAGAGGGAACTTAGCTGAGCATCTACAAGACCGGTCCCGTTTGGCTCTTTGTGCTCTGGGGGCTACGGGCTATGGTGGCTCTGGAACAAAAGGAGACCAAATCACTCCCATCTCCAGCCTTTGTTTGGGACTTGTTTCGGATGACGCTCTCAGCATAGGGAACTTGGCTTCACGTTTACATGAAAATGAACACATTTACAGGGTGCAGGATACACCGTAGTTTTTCCAAGGGAAGAGACAACAAACAGCAGGTGATGTGGCTCAGCAGAGGTCAAGATCAACCAGGTATTACACATACTAATCCACCAACACACACATGCACACAATTACTTTGCACAAAATCATTTCCACCCATGAGGACCCTTAGCTCTAAAGATACAGGGGAAAACAGGGAATTGACACACTTGTAGATTTTAATTTATTCAGGCGCTTTATCCAGGGACGAGTCTTTTCATCTGCATTTATTTTTTTTTTTCAGAATTGTATTGAATTTCAAAGCCTTTTAGAAATGAGACAAAGAAGGTTCTGCCACAGAAAAGTACTATTTATTTTTTTATTATATTAGTGTAAAATTCTATTGTTTGTCTCAGTTATTTATCAGATGTTTTAAAAATTCATGTTTGGATGGAAGTATATTTTCCAAAACACTCTACCTACTTAGCATTCCAGATCAAGGAAGAAGAAAACCAAGCATGTTTTAGATTTTAGAGTGTGCTTTTCCTCCTCTGTTTTATCATATACCTGAATTTGTTTGATAAAGAATTATTATAAATATATACCAGATTGGATACTATACAGTATATTGTGCGCATGAGTCTATTTGGCATGCAGTACCACATGTTTTGCCACTAAAAAAACACCTTTAAGGCTCACTCTGTAAATAGTGAAGTGTCATAGATGGAGATGAAAATATTTCAATAAATAGATATCTTTATCACAGACAATCACGTCTTGACGATTGTGACATAGAGGTTTTATTTATCCACGACGAATGTGAGACGTCGACCAGAGATTTTCTGTTTTGCTTTGTGAGATCCAAGTGCTGTGAAAAAGGATTTGTTGTTTACATAGTTCTTCTGTTTTTGTCAGACTTAAATGTTTCAAGACTTCAAGCTATTTTGAAATCAGACATATATAATGTCATGAAATAAAAAAAGAGCTAATCTTAAAGGATGATTTAATTTTTTCAAGGGAAAAATGGTTAGCCCAACCAACCTGGCGCTGCATGAAAATGTAAACCTATTGCAAGTCACAACATTGTTGACAAATGTTGAGCCACTCATATTTGCAGAATTATTGAAGTTAATCCACAATGAAGAGTTTGCAAACATAAGCTACATTTAAGGTTATGTCACATCAAGGCCACCCAAAATTTCTTTTTTTTAAAATTCCATTTAGAAGTGGACTTGCTTGTATACTTTGGACTATTGTTTTGCACTTTGTGCTCTGGGGGCTACGGTAACAAACTGTTGGTCAGATAAGTTCTATCAAGGTTTTTTGGTACAGAGCAAAATTTTAGGTTAAACCAAAAACAAGTCATCAAAGTACTACACAAACAAAGTAGCCACAAACTTTGAGTCTACCATTATTATATATGAAAATCAGTATTACGTTCTCTTTCTTAAATGCTGTCATTATACACTGAACTGCAGGGATCTAGTCATCCAGTTTCAGTTTAGTCTTGTCACTTTACAGAATGTTTTTCTACTAGTCCTGGAGACCATTAAGATGTTTTTCTGGAAAATGTTAGCAGGGCCTCCATGCTATTTTTGGTTTTGGCCTCTGAATTCTTCCATGAATACCATTTTTGCCATTTTATTATTGTTGGATCATGAACACATGAGACCTGTAGTGCTGTAAGATGCTATTCTGGGTTCTGTCTTGGATAAGTCATTGGAATAAATTTAGAAAGGCCATTAGAAAAGTTCATCCCGGTTTCCTCCAGTTGTGGATAATGGCTCTCACTGTGGTTCACTGGGGTCCCAAGGGATTAGAAATGGCTTTGTAACCCTTTCCAAATAAATAAACGTAAGTGACTTTTTAAAATCCTTTATTGAATTTCATTACATTGGGACTTAAGTTTGTGTCCCCCTCAATTATAATCTTTTGGCCTATTTCATGCTGTTGGACCGGTTCTGTTTAAGGCACTTTTTAAATCTACAAGTATGATAGCAATCAGTAAATGAAATCAACATTTGAAAATTGCAATTTGTATTTAACCATGTTACCTTTATGCAATATTTAAATATGTTTCATTATCCGAAACATCCAACAGTAACAAAGAAACAAAAACAGGAGAATTCTGTAGAGCAGCAAATGCTGTTTTTGCATCACTGTCATCAGTCTTGCTTCAGTTTGTATGGGTGGCACTCTTAACAACACATGCTTATTGTGGTATTTTGCACTTTTTTTCCTGCTTAGAATGTAAAAAGTTGGCATCCTGCTAAATTTTCTTTACTGTGACAAAATAAAAGAAGCGGTAAAATGAGATAACAGCAGATGTGGGGTACAATAATACATGTAAATGCACTACTGCCATCTTCACTGCTATAATGCTATGCTGTTTGTCATTTTTTAAAGTTAAAATCAAAAATATCATCTACAATGTTCTCTATGTCCATTATATTTGAGAAAGGTATGCTTTGTGGAGGTTAAGAGGTAGTGCTACTGGTTCATCTAATATCATAAGCTAAAAAAAAAGTAAAACTAACACCTGAGTGATTTCTATGCAACATCGACTGTAAAAAGAGGGAAGAATCTGCATCTTAACTTACCAGAAGTAAGTCACCGATTCCTAATTTGCACTGCTGCATCCTCCACAACTGGTTACTTGCTTAAATTTGGTTTCATTTTCTTTTGAACTTGTGATTTTTGTAATGCTGTACAGATGTTTACTTATTTATTTGCTGTGAGACGGTGTCATGTTAAGTTGAATTGCATTTGCTCACAGTACATATCAAGTGTACAGAAAACAATTTTTTTTACACAATGTAGAGCTTGTTTACAACGTCAGGAGGACTTGAAACTCAGAGATATTATGTTACGTCAAGAAATTCCTCGAAGCTAAAGAAAAAAAAATTGACGTAAAAAAAAAAGAACTTGCCTCTTGTCTGCACCTAGTTAGTTAGTTTAATTTGCATTCAGCATATCAAAAATTATCAAACGAAAAGACTGTAAAAGATTGTAATTAATGGACATTATACATGAAATGGTAGTTGTTTTAAGGTCTCTCTGTAAGTTTCTGTTTGTGTTCTGTATTTTTTTTTAGGTTGATATTTATGTGCCTGTGTGCAGCGAGCCATGTGGTCTCATCCTCATCCATGTCTCTTCTTTTATGTGTTTCCACTCAAACACCTGCTGTAACTCATAACTGATTCCACATGTCCACACACAGAGTTAAACAAAGATGCCATCTCCCTGTTTTTAGCATTGTAAATATATAGTTTAGTTTTTTTATACATACATATAAATATATCTATGACGGGGAAAGGGGAGTAAAAGATGTTTTAGTGGACATAATAAAAGGAAATGTATTTTCTGTTAAACGGTGTGCAGTGGATAGGCTGTAAAACAAAAGATGTTTTGTCTGCCTATAGGGACCCAGATTAACCAAACCCTTTACACAGAACACTACAAGGTTAACACAGTCGTAACACAGAAGTCTTATTGTGACAACTCGAGTTAGCCGCAGGAGAATTTAAATGTGCTCACTGGATGTTGCATGTTCTGTTGGTGGTTCATACTATTTTTGTGTCCAGATATTATTACAGAAAAACTGAAAAGAGAAAGAAGGTATAGAAAGATATTAAGCAAAAATGTCATAGAGAGGGGGTAGAATAATGAAGAAAAGCTTAAATTAATGACGATGTATGCTGACTGTACAAAGATTTTGCTTGTAAAACCTGTCTGGTTTTTCACTTGTAAGTAAGCAGAAAAAAAGAAATAAATCTACTGTGATGGTTTTGTGATTGTATACAGAAGGTATTGATAAATTATGCAAAATGTGCTGTAAAAATGGCTATTGCCCCATGTCTAAATATTAAATATCAGTACAAAACTTATTATTTTCTATTGTGTATTCACTTATGACCCGATTTATTTTGTTTGTGTCTGTTTTTTTCCTCATAGTTGTCATCAGTGCACTTATGCTATTTGTTGGAATAACATCAGTGAGATGCGTCTTCTTGCCATTTCTTGACCTGTTTGAGATGAGTTTGTTCAGCTCCTCACCTAAGATATTTTCATCTACTTTCAGTGTGAATTTGCTTGGACTCCTTCTCCTTGTTGTGTATTTTTCATAGCTGAACTTAAGTTCTGTTTGGACTTCTTTGAATCACTTACAAGACTCGTAACTTGCAGCAATAATTTTTCTGAATACAGATTCAGATGTTGTTCACTCTCACTTGTCAAAACCAAACTTAATATCTGAGGTTTGAAAAAGGCAGATTTTCAAATGCAATGTTCTAATCATGTACACCTCAGAATATATGTGTAATTTTAGCCATTCTTAGAGGAATTAAGTGTAGAGTGTCCTCATTTATTCCTCAGTAGAATTTGCACTCTTCATAACATAACGGAGATTTTTAAAAGACTGTTTTGATTTTGAATTTCTCTGTACTTTTAAAAAATATACAAGGACTCAGTGTGTTACAAGTGTGTTACAAAAACACATAGGGTGTCCTAATTCTTCTCACTTCTATGTGCACTGTGTAGCAAGTATATTTAAAATATCATCACATTACGTTACAGTTTTAATGCAGTAACAACATGTGTCCAGAAGGTGGCATCGTGCTGCTTTTTATTGTTGAGAAGCTCCTCCCAGGCACCCTGAAGCACAGGTGTTTCGCTGATTGTGGCTGATCAGTCTTCTGCTCAGGAACGCGTGGGCGTCAACAGATGGGGTTTGTCACCAGCTCCTGCTGTAGCATCACTTATTCAAGCTTCAGATGTTGTTTCAGCATCAGGTATGTGTATATTGAAATATCATTGGGAAGTATGAATGGATTTTTTTTTTCTTCCATTTTTCATTTGTTTTTAGTTGTTTTAGTGGTTTGTGTTGTTTTTCCCCCAGTTCTTTTAATTTTTTCGTTTGCCAGGTTTTACAGCAAAAATAATTTATGTCCCAATATATTCATTGAGCACAAATGAAAAGCTTAAGATGTTCATTTTCTCTTGTGTAATTCATATAAATCACCACGTGTAGTACTGTGGTATTTCTGCAGAGGCCTGTTAAAAAGCCATTCCTTTGATTCAGTTGTGTTGGAACAGGGATATATATATATATATATACAGCATCATAGGACTGGCCCTGGATATCTCTCAATAATTTCTTTCCACACATTACTGTGGAAATTATTTTTATTATTGTATATGTATAAAAAAAATCGGCATGCTGCAGTTTTCTTTGGATGCAGTTTATTATATTCATTGGTACTGGAATATAAACTTAATTCTAAACATTTCAAATGTCAGAGTTGGACATTTTCCTAACTTTTCCTTTTAAGAATATTAGAATTTCGGACAGTCTGTGCAGCTTCTTTTTGAAGCTAGCATCTCATTTTGGTTGTTTGATTTGTTTTTTTGCACAACTTCGTATATTATTTGTATGCAGTTATGACAAAAAGAGCACCACCATTTCCATTGAGCAAACTAATAGCACCCCGATCACCACAGACTGAGAAGCATGCAATTAAACAGTTTATTTATTTCATGGCTTTTTTATAGTTTATGGAAGTAAGCATTTATGTGATCCTTAGAGAACATAAGTCTTTATACCACAGATCAAGAAGAATCTTGATCTTCATCTTCCATTTTTCCATCTTCAACAAGATGGGAAAATGGAGTAAACTGGTCAAATGAAAAAAATATCAACTTGGTTATATTGACAGTCCATATAAAGATAGCAAGAGGAGCAACTAGATTCCAAGATTTTATAGCTGTTAGAATCTGAGTACAATATCAAGTAAATTTATAGTCAGATTATCCAATCTGTAACTGCTTTCATGTGTTTTGGATTAACCTCTTGAATGCGTCTTTTTGTCACTGGTGAGGACTTTATCAAAGCCCAGCTGTCCCTCTCTGTTAAATTTATTTCTCTTTTTTATCTGCCCTCCCTGTTGTCCATCATATTTATCATCACATTATCTTGCTCTTCATAATTCCTCATCTGTGCCCTCCCTTTTTGTTTGTGAAAGATCTTAGATTCTTAAGCTATAAAGATGTGTATGTGCTCTTCTGCCTTCAAAGATGTAGTTTATGTCAGGCAGAGGCATTAAAATGTCTGGCTGTCATTCTGCTTCAGCAACTCACTGAGAGAAGAGGATGATCAAAACGACAGAAATCTGGAGGGGCCACATCAGACAATGTCGCCGGCTGCATCATCTCATCTCAGGTTGAACAGAGGTTAGACCTTCTGTAGCGGCCAAAGAGGAGGTTTGTTTTGTCCTTTTTTATTTATTTTTCTTTTGAGAGCTTACTTTGACACAATTATTTCCTACATTCCACAATTTACAGGATAGATGTTAATTTGTACTTTTGGCCCAGGTCAAATGAAAGATGCCAACACACTGGCCTTATTTTCTATCTTAGGAATAATTGAAGTTAAATGTTAATGCCAGGACAAATTTTTACGTTTGTATTTTTATTTGTAACAATATTCAAACTGAAGATGACATAGGCTTCCTTAATTTTATCTTAAAGTGACTCTCTTGAGAAAGGCCAAATTGTTGCCATCATATATCCCCAAAATATTGAACTTTTATTTTACAATTTCAGAAAAATGTGGTATACTTGTGGTTTACTTTTGTCCAATATAATCCAGCTGATCTATGAAGATCTTGAATGGGTTTATTTATTTATTTATTTTTTTAGAAAATTTTAGTGGTTAAGTGTCATCATAAAGATACTATGCATGGGGGGAAACTAACAATGAACACTGCCCTGAGCACCCTGTCCTCACTAAAACAGGCAGCATCATTACGTGGGCGTGTTTGTTCTTCAGCATGGACAGATAAACTGCTCAAAATCCTGAAAAAAAAAAGAAACCTGCAGCAAAAGCTTTGAAATTGTGATTGAGTTTCATTCTTCTGCAAAACAGCAGATCTACGTACATAAACGAGGCTATAATTGCCATGACGCCGATATGTTTAGCATCCCAATCCACACTCCATTCCAGCAGATGGCGGTAATGCGCATCTGAATGTTGCTTGCCAACCGCCATAAAAAAAAGAAAAAAAGGTCGCCGGCTCTGCCCCCATGCGGAAGTGGAGCACCTCCGACAAATGAACTGTGTAACGATAGCAGAGGTAGTAGACTCAATGCATTGCCCAAGACATTTTTTGAGCTATTTTTTGCCTTGTCAGCCAACACTAAGGTAAAAACTACAGGAAAGAAAATTCTCAGTTGAACAGAGGTTAGGCCTGTATCAGGCCTGTATCGTATCAGGCCTGTAAGGCTATTTGTGGGAAACGACTGAGAAAGCAGTGTTAAAGCCCAAGTCTTTTGCAACCAGAGGCAGAATGAAAGCAACAATTATCATTGGAGGCGAGTGTGAAAGCTGTGTCGGACACATTTTGAATGCACAAAACAGGTGAGTAAACACTTAAGTAATACTTTTTACTTGTTCACAAGCAGAAAAATGCTTAAAAATAAACATTAGCAAAAAAGGTGCTTAAATATAAATATCACAGCTACTGCAACATATGGTTTCATGCTGATGTAGAGCTACGATTGGAATTTACACATATAAAATCAAACATAACTACCTTCACTTATTGATCTTTGATTTGAATATGACGAAGTGTTAACTGCAAGGTTTGCCCCATTTTGTGCATTATTCCAGACTCTTTTTGGATTTTGGAAATGCAATAAATTGTATTCCACTCTCTAAACGCTCTCGGTAATTGCTGTCGGGATTGCATGTCACCCACGGATAACGTTGGACCATGATTTCCTATTATTTTTCCTTGAAACTCCACATGATCTCAATGTGTTGGCGATGATGAATCCCAGCAATGTTGATGGAGGTTCAGTTCCTCCAGATAAGAGGCATGCACTATGGCCAATTCATCAGTTGCTGACAGACCCCAAAGAATGATTTTTATAAATATTTATTCCAACCCCCCTAGAATGATTGACAGGTGGAGTCATGGCAATTGAGTAGTCTAGATTAAAGCATACTAATGGGCAAGCAAAATGACCAAATTAAGTCAAAAATGCGCAAAGATGGTAAGGAACATGTGCCTGAAAGACTTTGGAGCTGTAACTTCCTCAAAACACTGACCTACAAAGTATTAGGTCTACTTACATGTTCACCTTTATTGATTATTTGTATGAAAACAAAAGAGATATTTGAACTAAAACATGCCAAAACATTTAATAAGTTTACAGAGAATTAGTACTTTTCCAAGGCATAGCAAATTACATCTTTTCATAGTACTTCATTTTAATTCCTTTATAGAGATGAACAATAAATAACACATTACAGCAAAGTGACCATATTCTTATAATGGTGAGTGTCTAGTCTCCACCGGTCTTTGATGGACATTTTGATAATTAATTGGCATCATGACAGTCACTTGTACAGCTTTTTACTGTGAATGGAACAAGTTTTTTTGTAGTTCAAGAGTGGACATTTTGAGTGGCAACCTCAATGAATATTCCAGGCAGCAGAATCTTGAGGAAGAACCATAATCAAGGGATTACTTTCTGCACACTTAACACCAATTGGCTGGGGTTATAAAATCATCAACTGAAGTAGGCTGGTCTGATTTGGTAACACCAGAACAGGTAATGAGGAGTCAAATATTGGGGCCCTGGAGGTATGGTTTTAAATGTTTCCCAGTTCTTAATGAGTGTGGATGATGTCAAATCATTCAAGAAAAACAAAATGAGCAGCTGAAACAGTTTACTGAACATTGTAATACCTACTGATAGTATCAGTACATAAGAAATAAAAAGTCCACTAATTGTGGAAAGTTCAAATCACATTAATTCAAAGTGTTTATTGCCTCCCTCTAGTTCAAGAGCCGTCACCCCCAAATTGGAAGCGTAACAGGATTTTAAAATCTGCAGTCTCCAACCCAAAGAACAGCTAAGGATGCACAGAACCCTCAACCTCGCAGACCAGAGCTTGAAAGGATACAGTACAGCTATGGCCTATAACATCAAATCTCTTCAGATCCCCCCTGAGGGCAACTCCCATCACTTGGTGCGTGTTTCACCCTGTGCTGCTTCTTCTCTGGGCCTTAACCTATCCTCCTGACAGAAAGGCTTTCACTAATAGTAATGTGATCAGTCAGTGCACAGAGTGTACAGAGACTGCCCTGTCCCAAGTGAGACATCATATCATACATGCCTGCCATCATTTCAACTTGTTCTGAGGCAACAAGGTGTAACCATTGCAAATATGGCCAAGAAGAAACTTGAAGCAGATGCAACACATTTTAGATCCGTTCATAGATTGTCATTTGAAGCAGACATGATACTAATGAAGAAACAAATGTAAACAAATATTTGCAGTCATTCTGGAAACAAAGAAAAAAGTTGTTTATCTGTCTCATTTAAATTAGCCTTTCATTTACTTTAAATATACAGTACAGACCAAAAGTTTGGACACACCTTTTAATTCAATGAGTTTCCTTTATTTTCATGACTATAGACATTGCAGATTCACACTGAAGGCATCAAAACTATGAATAACACATGTGGAAATATGCACTAAACAAAAAAGTGTAAAACAACTGAAAATACCTTATATTCTAGTTTCTTCAAAGTAGCAACCTTTTGCTGTGATTACTGCTTTGCACACACTCTGCATTTTCTTGATGAGCTTCAAGAGGTCGTCACCTGAAATGGTTTTCACTTCATAGGTGTGACCTGTCAGGTTAATAAGTGGGATTTCTTGCCTTATAAATAGTCATGAAAATAAAGAAAACCCATTGAATTAGAAAGGTGTGTCCAAACTTTTGGTCTGTACTGTTTATATATATATATATATATATATATATATATATATAATGTCAATCTTTCTCATGTTTGAAATACAGCCAACTTCCTGATACCTTCCAACTTACCTTATCTAATGATATGACTTCATTAGGTTGACAGATTGCGCGCCTTCTATTGAAGGCATAGCTGTACAAATCGTTATGCTCTTCTTTCAGGTTCCAACTTTCCTCCTTCACTTTTAGAATATCTATTGAGGAAGATATCCATCCACGTCAACTCACGTAGCGATAGAACACATGTCCTATCATCTTGCCAAGAAGACCCTGTGCGGGGGTGATGGTGATTAAAGTTTAAACTTGGAAGTCATTTGTTGCCATGGTAACACAGTGGCCCAGTAGAATTTAATGAATCAATTAAGCTTGACAGCCTGTGGGGAAGCCAGGGGTGGAGAAGATTGGTAGCGCAGATAGTACATGTGGTGTATTCGGTAAAATTGAATACAAGATTTTGTGTGAATGCCCCCTTTTTTGTTTTTTAGAAGGCTCAGCGAGATGGAAATACCAATTTTATGGTATTGCAGAGAATTTGACAGAATGAAATGGTAACATTTCAAGTTTCCTGAAGGAGGTCAGACTTGACAGATCAGCTTAATCATGCTGAATCACGTCTTGCAGCTTGAAGTGCTCTCTGTATGCCAACAACCTATTTCAGGGTATTCTGGTTGTGAATAGAATAGCAATACAAACTCAAAGTTCAAAAATGAAGCCAATGGGCAAAAAAAATATTCCTTGTATTGTACATTTTAGCTTGACTTCTTTTG